>NC_080188.1:195616619-195918961 GCF_030028045.1 Hippopotamus amphibius kiboko
CTAGGAAGCCCGATAAATGCTTTTAAATGTACATTCTTGTATGTAATCCAAAATTCAGTCACTGATTTATTTCTTTAGGATAGAGTTGTGGGATTAAGAGTACAGAGTAAAAGTGTGTGAATGATTATTAATGTTTATTGCCATATTGCTCTTTAGAAAGGTTATTACATGTAGGTAAGTATTACATATAATTTGTAAATATGTGTCATTTTGAAAGGCTATCAATTGTATCCTATTTCATTGTTGCTTAAATTTGTGTTTTTTTATCAGGGATATTCAGCATGTTTTATGTGTATTTTTAATGTACATTTCTTTGTACCTATAAACTATTAACAAAATTAAGACAGAACATTCTGCTTTATGAATGAAACTGTCGTGCTAGATTTAAACTAGAATTTGATCTTCTACTACCTCTTTTTCAGTTCTATGATTTTATTATACTTGGATTCCCTTTTTTAACTTATTCCTTTGTAGAGAATACTTTTAAAAAATTTCTGTAATGAGTAGCAGGAAGTAGCTTCCAGAGTCTTTAATAATATAGAAAAGTATGTGTTAGATAAGGAATGATATAGCTGATCATTGTTTATCTTAAATCTCTCTGCAGGTTGGTATGTACGTAGTTTAATATTTAGGATTTAGTACTGTGTCAAAATTGGTTGTGGAGAAACTGGATAGCGTGACGGAATTATCAAAATATATGTTTGGAAACAGAAAGAGAAAGTTTGTGTTATCTTTTTTATTCTGTTACATAAGTTTTAGTACTATATTTTATAATTGACAAAAAATCAGGTTAGTGGTTTTTTTTTTAATTTAAAGATTTTTTTTAATTTTATAATATTAATTTTGTAGAAAAATTGCAAAGATAATAAAGGAAGTTCCTGTATACCCTTTTCTTAGCAAGTTAGTGTTTTGAAGTTTATGATTTTAAGTCAGTTTCTGCAAAAAAATAATAAATTTTTAAAGGTGCAATTCATTGAGGATGTCTGTAGAGACAGAAAAAAGTTTCTCCTTTTGTTGAAGATTTTGGCTAATGTGAATATATTAACTGAGGTTATTTGATTCAAGTAATATTCATAAAAAAAGTATGCAGTTAGCATGATTTAATTTGCTTACAACTATCTCAGGGCTTTGTATTTTATAATTTTGTTAAAATATGGGAACTAAGAAAGGTATTGTTTTCATTTAGGGAATGGTGCTGTAAATGCTGTTTCAGTGTTCAAATTAAGATGGCTATCTAATACTGTGTTACTGAGGGCTGTATTATTTATTGTTTATAATATATATAGTATTTTGTATTTTATTTACTGATTTTCTTACCAGGGTCATGTGAATTTTGAAATTTAGTCCACTGACAGACACAATTGCTTAAAAATTAAGAGTTTGTCACTGAGTTAGCATTTATATCTGAAATTCAGACACCTAATTTTGTAGTTTTCTCTTCTGCAAAATATGTGACTGCACCCAAGAATATGGGAAGATTGTTTTACTTTAATGTGTGCTGAGGTTGTGGATATATGTGAAAATATTTCTAGTATTTAAACATCCGTTCATGATAAAAACTCTCAGCAAAATTGGTATAGAGGAAACATAGCTCAATATAATAAAGGCACAAACCCACAGCTAACTTCATACTCGGTAATGAAAAGCTGAAAGCGTTTCCTCTGAGATCAGGGGCAAGATGATGCCCACCCTTGCCACTTGTATTTAACATAGCATTGGAAATCCTAGCCACTGCTATCAGACAAGAAAAGGAAATAAAAAAACATCTCAATTGGAAGGGAGGAAGTAATACTGCCACTGTTTGCAGGTGACATGATACTACATATAGAAAACCCTAAAGTCTCTACCAAAAAATTACTAGAAGTAATAAATGAATTCAGTAAAGTTGCAGGATACAAGATTAATATACAGAAATCTGTTGCATTGCTATACACTAATAATGAAACTATCTTTAGACCAGGAAGAGAAATCAAGAGAGCAGTCCCATTTACAATTGCATCAAAAAGAATAAAATACTAGGAATAAATTTAAACAGGTGAAAGACCTATACTTTGAAACCTATAAGATATTGATGAAAGAAATTGAAGGTGATACAAATAAATGGGAAGATATCCCATATTCATAGATTTGGAGAATTAATATTGTTAAAAATGTCCATACTACCCAAAGCAATCTACGTATTTAATTCACTCCCTATTCAGAAACCCCATGACATTTTTCACAGAACTAGAACAAATAATTTTAAAATTTGCATGGAAGCACAGAAGACCCCCCCCCAAATAGCCAAAGCGTTCTTAAGAAAAAAGAGCAAAGCTGGAAGTATCACGTTTTCTGACTTCAGACTATGCTACAAAGCTACAGTATTCAAAACAGTTTGGCATTGGCACAGAAACACACACATAGATCAGTGGAATAGAATAGAAAGCCCAGAAATAAACCCATGCACTTATGGTCAGTTGATCTATGACAGAGTAGACAAGAGTGTACAATGGGGGAAAGACAGTCTCTTTAATAAGTGGTGTTGCAGACACTGGTCAGCTACATATAAATGAATGGCATTTTGTGTATCTCACACAGTATACAAAAATAAACTCAAAATGAATTAAAGACCTAAATGTAAGGCCATAAAACTCTTATAAGAAAGCAGAGGCAGTCTCTTCTTAGACACTGGTCTTAGGAATATGTTTTTTGATCTGTCTCCTCAGGCAAGGGAAACAAAAGCAAAAATAAATGGAACCTAATCAAACTTGGAAGCTTTTACACAGAGAAAGAAATCATCAACAAAATGAAAAGACAGCCTACTGAATGGGAGAAAATATTTGCAAATGATATGTCTCATGAGGGGTTAATCTTCAAAATATACAAAGAACTCATACAACTCAATATCAAAAATCTGATTAAAAAATGGGTAGAAGACCCGAATAGGCAGTTTTACAAAGAAGACATACAGATGGCCAACAGGCACATGAGAAGATGCTCAACATCACTAGTCATTGGGTAAATGTCAATCAAAACCACAATGAGATGTCACCCCACACCTGACAGAATGGGTGTCATTAAAAAGACAAGAAATAACACATGTTGGAGAGGATGTGGAGTAAAGGGAACTCTCATGCATTGCTGGTGGGAATGAAAATTGGTGCAGCCAGCACGGAAGATAGTATAGAGGTTCCTCAAAAAATTAAAAATAGAACTACCATACAGTCCAGCAATTCAACTGTTAGGTATTTATCCAAAGAAAATGAAAACACTAACTTGAAAAGACGTGTGTTCTCCAGTGCTCATAGCATTATTTATTGTAGTGAAGACGTGGAAACAACCCAAGTTCCCGTGAACAAGGTGAATGCATGATGAAGGTGTGGTGCATACACAAAATAAAGTATTGATCAGCCATGAAGAAGAATGGAATTTCACATGGATGTACAGAGAAAAACAACACGTAGACAGAGAAGGGCAAACACGGAAAGTTTTCATTCATGTGGAATCTAAAAAGGAAAGCAAATGAACCAACATAACAAAAATGGAAACAGACTCCCAAATATAGAAAACAAACTAGTAGTTACCAGAGGGGAGTGGGGTGAGGGAGGGGAAATTGTTAAAGGGAATTAAGAGGTACAAACTACTAGGTAAAATAAGTAAGTTACAAGGATACAGTGTACAGCAGAGGGACTGTAGTCAGTATTTTACAATAGCTTGGTATGGAATATATTCTGTAAAAATATCAAATTACTGTGTTGTATACCTGGAACCAGTAAAATACAAGTCAGTTATACTTCCATTTTTAAAAAAAGAGAACTGTTTTCAGATACATTGAAAAGCTTTAGCTAATAAAAATAATCAATATGAGAATTACAGGACAGTGTATTGAAGTCCCCTTTCTCAAAGAGTCTACTGGGCACAATTTGGCAATTATAAACTTTTTGTATATGGCCTTTCTCCTGATAACTCACAGGTTTTTCTGTATCATTCTTATTCTGTGCAGTTTTATTTTCTAATGTGGGAAGCCTTGATAGCCCTGACCCACTTGCACACAAGGTCTTGGGGTCTTGGATGAGAGGCCCTGAGACGCAGGAGCATGACACGTTTAGACTGGATCAGCTGAGTCGATGGTGATAAATGTGAAGAGAGAAAGAAGATTAGAGAAGTTTGCTTTTTTCTTTTCTTTTTTGAGGCATGGGAAATGGAATCTTCTATTCAAGAATTGTGAAGGCATCAGGCGATCTCCTGGATGTTGGTGTTTGTGGCTCGGAGCTCAGAACAGACGCGCGTAGGAGAGAGAGAAATTTCAGAGCAGTCATGCACGGAGAGTAGTCAGGTCATGGGATCAGATGGGTAGACTTGAGAGGATGCAGGTTAAAAACAAACCCTGACGTCTTAGAGCGCTCCAACGGAGATGTTAGATAGGAAAAGGAGCTTAGAGGAAGCAGCTGTAATGCGGGAGAGAATCCAGGAGAATGTGGGGCACAGGGCATTTCCAGAAAGTGAGATTGTTGTTGAAAAGTCGTGTTGAAAGCTGGGTGAGGTCAAGTAAGAGCCCTTGGTGAGGGCCTGCATCCCCTCTTGCCTGGACCGGTACAGTAGCTTCTTGACCGGTCTTGCTTGTGGTGGTGAGCCTCTCTGCTCTGTCACGTGGCAAGAAAGATTATATTTCAGGAAGTGAACTTCCCTCTGTTAGCTGCTTGAAACTCCCAGCATTAGCTCTCTGATACCAACTGGGTGAAGAAAATATCCTAAGAGCTTTTCCATGACCAGACACCTGTCCGTGTTGTTAGCCTAACATTCTGATATTAACTCCCCCAGCTACCTCTTACCACTTGCCAACTTTAATTTTACTTAGGAGACACTGTGCTCTTCTTTTGGGTATTTTGATGTGTTCTTCCTGTTCCCAGTTTCCTCTCTTCATTGCCTCGTCTAAATCTTGTGAACTTCTCTTCTTACTGAAAACCCAATTCAGGCAGCACCTTCTTTGGGCAGCCTTTTTCGATTGAAGATGGGTTGCCAGATTTGTTGAATTTGATCATAATTTAACTCACCATTGATTTTAGATTTATTAAAATCTAGCAATTATTATTTGATGTTTTTATGACAGAAATACATTTATTCATTCATTAAATAAGTATTTGCTCAGCACTTACTTTGTGCCAAGCATTGACCTGAGAACTGGGGGTACAGCTGTGGCTGACACAGATAGAGCCCTGTATCATGGAATTTATAATCTAGAAGACTCAATGCATGTCTAACATATTAATATTTTAAATGTGTTTTTACTTCATTTATGAGGAGATTAGTGGAAAGAGATAATGTTTAAATATATTTGGCCTTTGGAAATATGATGATATTGTCAGTATATAAACGTTGACGCATTCTTACTCTGTGAAAGCATTGAGAATCCAGTGACAGGTGGAACCGTGTTAGATAACTATGCAAAGAAAGTTTGTTTCTAATTATTTGTTGTATTACTAAGCTTATGTGCAACGTGAGAATTTCATACAGACTTATTTTCTAAGCAGAGGCTCTTTGACCTCTGTCTGGGCTACTTGTAGAAGTGATTTCCCTCTTAAGCAGATTGTCAGATTAAACCACCTCCTTGGGTCCTTAGCATGCTAGCATTTGCTGTGACTCTGTAAGAGGGCGCACATAGCCAGTAGTATCTCACAGAAGTCTTTGACCAGGAACCCTTGTTTTCATGGCTTGTCTTGTGAAACTGTGTGGAACACTAGATGTGAAATGTTGGTTTTAATGATTTAGGTTTCTTCTTCTTTTTTTTTTTAATTTTAAAAGTCTTTATCATGATGTCACCTTGTTTAAAAGGTAACAGAAAAATGAAAATTTCTAGGTGTTCTGAAATGTGCAGTTTTGAGCGGTAATCTGTCCTGCATTAGAATAATAGCAGTAAGATACCATTTTGGATGTGTAGTTGGCTGGTAATAGCTTCTCTTTTCCTAAGCTGGAGACACTGCTTAATTTATACTGCCTTTTGCAAAAGTGTCCTTGTTACTTACACACACTTTAAATAACTAATGTAGCCTTAATGTGTAGCCTTAAAGCATTCTCTCGATTGTTTAATGATTCAGGTTTCACACTGAAAGGTTCCCTCTCTCCTTCCCTCTCCTCCCTCCTTGAATCCAACAGTATATAAAATCGAATCCAACAGTACTTAAATAGGATTATATATCATGACTAAGTGGGGTTCATTCCAGAAGTGGACACTGGCTCAGCATTCACCAAAATGAATGTTCAAAATTCAAAATAAATGAACCACCAAAACTCAACATTTTAACAATTAAAAAAGTGTATAATCAGCTCAGACGCAGAAGAAGAATTTGACAAAAGTGTAACATCTATGCTTTATAAAATCTTTCAGCAAAATAAGGATAGAAGGGCACTATCTCAACCTGATAAATTAGGGCATTTATGAAAAATGTACACCTTACACTTATTATACTTAATGGTAAATGGCTGAATGCTTTCCTCAGGAACAAGAAATTGATGTCTCTGCTTCTGTTCATTGTACTGGCGCTTCTAGCTGTTGCAATAAAGCAAGAATCTGCAAAAATCAACTTGAACCAATAAGTGGGTTTTGCAGATTTGCACAATAAAGGGTCAGTATACAGAAATCATTTATATTTCTGTACACTATCAGAAAATTGAAATAAAAAACAACTACCATTAACGAGAGTATCAAAGAATATAATTTACTTAGGAAATAACCTGAAAAAAAGATGTTAAAGACCAGTATTGAAACTGAAAACCATTATTGAAAGAAAGTAAAGCTAAAATAAATGAGACATCCTGTATTCATGGGTTCAGTGACCCAATAGTATTAAAATGTCACTTTTCTCCAAATTGATCTAGAGTTCATGTAATTGTAATCAAAGTCTCAATAGGCTTTTTTTTTTAGATAGAAACAAACAGGTTGGTTCTAAAATTTATATTAAAATCAGATCTGTGATTAAGCATGTATCAAGACTTGATAATAAAGCTGCAGCATACGCTGGTGTGTTACATGTGTGCAGGCAGTTGAATGCTGAGGATGGTGTAGTAGCACTGCAGTGGTTGTGGGTAAAGGATAGTCTTTTCAGTATGTGATTTGAAGCCAGTTGGATAGCCATATGGAAAAACAAGCTAAATATTCACTTCACTTTATATAGTACAAGAGTTTAATTCCAGGTCAATTGCAGATTTAAATATGAAAGGAAAAACTTATAATAAAGCTAACATTGGAAGATAATTTAGAGTAGGGAAATAATTCTTTTTTTTAAACTTCAGCACTTTTTTCATGATATGCGAAGGCAGAGATCAGTTCTTACCTGAGAAGGGAAACTCACAGCAACATAGCCCTCAACAGTGCTGGGGTCCCAGAAAAGCCCTTTTAGAAAACATGCTTTCATCTGCCAAAGAACCTATAGGGATCCTAGACAAAAAATGCCCAACAAAGCCTGTCAGGCATCTGGAACGGAAAAAGCAGGCTGGATGGACACTGTGAAAAGCGGAAGAACTTTGTATGTGGAAAGCACCTCACGTCCAGCTAACTGGGGATATAATTCTTAAATTATTAAACATTTTGTACACAAAAGCATTAACCATAAAGGAAAATATTGATTAATTAGAACATATTAAATTTATGAATTTCTGTTCATAAGTTAATTAAAAGATGGCATTGGGAATGTTTTAAAGAGGCAAGTCACAAGATGGTAAAAAAATATTTGCAGTACAAATAACCCATGTCTAGAATATTTTTATTGCTAAAGTGTATAATGAAGTCAAAACGTGTTTTAATTTCTCTGTTGATCCCGTTTAAATGAACCCTAGTTTTTTAACCCACAAGATTTTAGTTATAAAATTACACTTATGAAGAACCTAGAGGTATGGGGCGTTGTGTGGAATCAGTGCAGAAGTGGCTCCTGGACGGGGTGCCAGCTGTGTTCATAGCTCAGCTCTTGAGCCCTGAGCAGGACCTGGTGTGTGATTGGTCTTCAGCCTGTGTTTACGAATTAATGGGTGGGCGTTTTGTAATTACAAGCAAAATATTCATAAAAGAGTGAATACCCTCACATGAGGACAGGCCTTTTAAGTTTAAATGTAAAATTCACAGTAATTCACATAGTCGGACATAAAGAACAAAAGTGATAACATTTTTAGAATATGAAGATGAAGTGCATTTTAGGTATGTAGGACATTGGCCACAATTACAGGAAGCTTATCACGGCAATTATCTTCTCATATCGGGCAGGGAGAGGGGAAGCCTCTGTGATCTATAAGACATAATGGAGAAGAGAGAATTTCATTTCACAAAATGGGATTTCTAAGCATACAATGCTACTTTTGATAAGAATTAGCTGAGATAGTGACTATTTGTGTTAGCGAAGCAGAGCTTGGATTTATGCAAATGGAAAATAAGAGTATGGAATGTCTTGAATGGACATTTTTGAAGCATTAGGTTAATCTCAAGTATGGACTGGTAATGATTGCATTATTTAATTTTCAACTGTACGTTTTTTGCAGAGTTCTGGAGTTCCTGTTGCTTCAGACGATGGATGAGCAGTCACAAGGGATGCAAGGGCCACCTGTTCCTCAGTTCCAGCCGCAGGTAATTTGTTCTGATACATGCAGCCGGGAGAGCACGCGCAGCACGCGCGTCTGTGTGTGTGTGTGTGTGTGTGTGTGTGTGTGTGTGTGGATACAGATATGGTGGGGAACCAAGTGTAGTGCACGTACAGTTCCTTTAGGAAATAAAGTAGCCAAACATGCTCATTATGAATTTCCAAGCTTAAGTCAGAACCGTTTCTATTCTAAAACACTGCTTTAGAATATTTAGTTCTCATGTACAAATATGAAAAAAAGAAGGGCAGCTTAAGCTTTTAACTTGAATTGAATGACCTCCAGGCTCTGAGAGTTTGTGTTCAGCTTAAGGCGAGGCGGTGCCTGTGTGTGTATTGCCTGCCTTTGCTCCGGCACTGCCCACAACCGCCTTCTATTATTGTCACTTTGCTTGTTCTCTCTGACTAGCGATGTGTTTCCCCTGTTACGTAGTTGCTTGTTTTTTTGTAACAAAATGAAGTTAAAGGAATGTTTCAGCAAAACATGTACACACACTGTAGAAATTAATTACCTGGCATGCTGCGTCCACTACAGATGCTCACCCCAAAGCCCTGTCTAAAGTAACATTAACCTCTGCACAGAGAGAGGCAGCCCTTCGTTTCTGTTGCTGTTATTCATAAATACCGTGTTTCTCAGTTCGGCGTTGGAGGCATTGTGCAGTGTCCCACATTTACTGCCAGCCTTGTCCCAGTTTTGCTTGATAGTAATTCTGGAAATGAAGAATTGATAGGTGTTCTTTCGTGGTGTCTGTGTCTGGTGTTGGTATGAAGAGTGGTGGTGGCCTTACAGAGTGAATTTGGGAGTTTTCCTTCCTGTGCAATTTTTCAGAATGGTTTCGGAAGGATAGGTGTTAACATATCTCTAAATATTTGGTAGAATTTGCCTGTGAACCCATCTGGTGTTGGACTTTCGTTTGTTGGGAGTTTTTAAATCACAGATTTAATTTCAGTACTTTTCATTGGTCTGTCGTAGATGTCCTTTCGAATGAGTTCTGTAGTCAGATACGTTTGGGAGACTTGGGTTTATATATCTACTTCATGACAGTACCTCCTCAGAACCTTCCCTGTGTTACTGGTCACTGTGAATTTCCAGGCAGGGGTTTCGGGGTGTAGTGTTTTCCAAACTTGTTTGACCTCAGACCCTTTTTGAAAGCACATCTATTGGCTTCTCAGAATCCATGCCTGTGAGGCACAGTCCAGGAAGTGCTGCCTGCAGGATGAGCTGTCTTGTCTGCCTCTGTGACTCCGTTCCTCCTGCACCCTCATCCGCCTCTGCAGTTGTTGAAATCCTGCCCACCCTTCAAAGACCATCTGAAATGCCGTCTCCACTATGAAGCTTTTTCTGATTTTGTGAATGTGATATTTTTTCTTGGAAATTTGATGGTGCATCCTTTGTATGTCTCTTCTTGTATTTCGGAGACCTTTGTGTGATTTTATATGGACATCGTATCTTTCCTACCGGGTTAAACTCTCCTTGAGGACTTGGACTGTGTCTTACTCTCTTTGGGTGCCCCGTGATGCTGCCGCCCCTCCACACGAAGCAGGGGCTCAATAAGAACGTGTGATTGAAGCCAACCAGGGACGCCTTCAAGTGAACATGTACACGTTAGCCCTTCACCCAACCGAACTTTGCATAGTTTTCTTTGTTCCACCTGTCTGAGTTCTCTGTACTGTATTCAGAAAAGAGACCCTTTAGAGCTTAGAGTAAGGCCAGTATTTTAATTTCAAGATGATTTTTCTTTTTAGTCTGCCATCTATGTTTTGTATATGGTCATAAGTTACCAAGATTATAGTAAGTGGTTTCTGTTCGATACAGACGTGTGTGAGTGCCAGTTTTACACACACACATGGATACTGTTGTTCCACGTTGTATTGCTTCTAGTGAAGACAGTAAAAGAAGCACTTTTAAAATTAGGTCGTTCATGTCATGATTTTGAAATTCTGTTTTGAACAGCCCTAAATTTCAAAGGAAAAAAAAAAAATGAGCACTTGTATTGTGGCCTCCTACCGACTCACCGACCAGGAAAGCCATGTTTCCTGGGACGGTGCAGCATACTCTTCAAAACTCCGTCCGGCCGTGGTTCTGCATCTCTGTTCACACGGTTCCCTTCATCTCTGCCTCCTGCTGCTGCTGGGGGTGGGGGGCGCGAGGTGTGGACCGCCCTCCCGGTTGGAAATAGACAGTGTCTCCCAGGGTCTTGCCAGCTGGGGGTGGGGCGGGAGGGTTTTTCTTGTCTCTGCGTCCAGACTGATGGTGTGAGATTACCTGACAAGAGTTTACAGGCGTTATTGCTTATTAAGTCTTTGAAAAATGTTACTGCTCTCAGTAGCATGATTTTTAAAGGCTGGTAAAGGACAGGCTCTGCTCGGGGTTGACAACCTTCCTTTGTTTTGTTCCACACCATTGGCCTGAGTAACGGGGTGATACAGCAACATATGGTTAGCTGAGTGACTCTTTCCACTTTTGTGATGCTAATACGTGTCTGGACATAAACAGAAAGCAGAGGAAGTCAGCTTTCTAACTGTCAAATACCAATTCCCTGTATAAGGACAAGTTGATGTATATTCGTGGCATACCTTTCTTTTTCTTATTCTGAGATGAATACTCTAACCCCGTAATGTGTAATATGTGGTCTCATTTTTAGCACCATATGAGTTCCTTTTTTGAAGCTTTAGGATGTGAGATTTATGTATCTCTGTTAATTTTGTGTGTGTTATTGTCATCCCCTTGAACTTAGAGAAATTTTTTTTTCTGTCGGCTTCCTTTTCCTTCGGTTCCTTCTGCTAAAGCCTAGAAAGTACTGAAAGGATATTTTGACCAGATTTGTATCCTGTATAGTCACATTGCTTTTGGACTCTTGTTTGTGGAACAAGGGATTTACGTAATATAAAAAAAATGTAGACTGTATAAAAGATGGTGACAGAAATAGTAAAATATTTACATTTTAGTATGAGACTAATTTTAAGCAATGAAAGTCTACAACTAACATTTTTTGAGTATATTGATTTTTGGTCATTGAGTGAAGAGTGCTATGGTACATTCACTTTTTATCATAAAGATAAACATAAAACAATTACAATCAGAGCACAATTTTAAGAATTTCTGGGAGTGATTAGAGGGAGAATTAATTTTAATTAAAATACTCACCAAGGGTTAGGTTATAATTATTATTGTAAATTTGAAGACATCTAGTGTAACACTTTGGCTGCCTGTGAAAGAGGGAAAGCGTCCCAGATCTGCAGGTGGGAAAATAGACTTTCCTCATTTTTATTGCTTGGAAGGTATGAGAATCTTGTCTGAAAGTCTTCCAACCCAAGCAGTAAGGGAGACCGACCATTCCTTTAAGCTCCCTGGTGGCCCAGACTGCAGTCTTTGTGCTTTGCGTCCCTGTGAAGCGAGGGGTGGGAATGCGATGAAGCTGACCTCGTCATGTTCGGGGTGGTGATCCAGGCGCTTCGCGGGCCACAGCGCCGTCCCCCAGGGGACTGGGTTGAGCGGGTCGAGTTCTGGATTTGATACCTTATTACCTTCCCTGTCTTCAGCTCATCTCAAAGAATCGCTTCAGGAAATAAGGGTCATCATGTAGTTTACTTCTTTTGATAAATTGATTTTGCCAAGGTGTTTGTCATATAACATTGAGTCCAGATTCTAATTTTGGAAATCTTTATAGAAACTTAGGTGTTACGTTCTTCTTTTTTGATGCTTTGCTTCACTGAATGACTGGATGGCTCTGGGTACGGGAGAGTGAGGAGCTGCTGTTCTAAGGAAGGGAGGCTCTTGCCATAGTTTCAGTCTGTGGCCGTGAACCTCGAGTAAACCTCAGCTGCCCGGCAGTCGCGTCGTGGGTCCCTTCTCTCCCCTCCCCTCAGTGACTCTCCTGTCTCTTCTGTCCTCAGAGCCCCAGCACCTTGTCCCCTTTCCTCACGCTCAGCTGAGGCCCTTGTTTCCTGTTGCACTTAAAAACCTGCAACAGTCAGAAGAGAACATCCACCACCTCCTCCCAGACACGGAGTCACGGGACTGGCCTCGTCTGTTACCAGAGGAACTAGCCACTTGGGCCCCAGAGGCCAGCCTTCCCTGAGCACCGGCTCCCGCCCGGCCCCTGCTCCTGGGCGCCCCTCCGCTGGCCCTTCACTGGCACACGATCGTGCAGGTACTTCTTCCATCTACACACCAAACCATGCCCTGCTCAGGTCCTCGGACTCTTTAATCAATAGAAATTGGTAAGAGGCCAGACGAGAAAGTCAGGCCAGGCTTTATGGAGATGCGCGTTGCAGCAGGAGGGACGGAAACAAGGAACAAGTGCCCTTGCTCACTCCCTAGGGGCGGCGCAAGCTGGGCCCTTGCATGGGCTGAGGGCGGGTGGGTCTGCAGGAGGCCCAGCTTAGGTGGTCCCCCCACCCCCTTGGTGGGCTGTGTGCAGGGATGTTGGGCAGGACCTCGCTTTTGTTCCTGGCGCTTCAGCAGTGGCTGTTGGTGTGTGGTCTTTGTGTATCTTATTGTTCCTAATTGCCAGGACACGCATGTGTGCAGTTATCTTTAGTCCCTTATGGTTTCTTTATATCCTGTTGTCCAGGTACAAGGGCAGGCACTCAGGTAGAGGCCCCTGTCCCAGCCTATCTCAAAACCAAAGCAAGTCCAAAGCAAAGCCAGCTTTTACAGTCCTTCTTTTGTCCAGCTGTTAACCTATTTCCCTGCTGCCTTTTGTTGTTCATTATTAGCTTTGTAGTTTGGCTCCCGTTTCCCCCTTTGCTCTCTGAAATGTGCTCCAGGTAAACCTTCTCCCCACCCTCCCGCCCGGACTGCCTTGTCAAGGTGCCAGGTGTGTCCAGGTGCTCCGTCGCTGGTCAGTCCTTAGGCCTCAATCCTCCTCGCTTACCAGCTGCGTTCAGTAGAGCCCGTCGTACTGTCTTCTTTGAAACCTGTTCACTGCTCAGCTTCCAGGAAGCTTGCTTTTTCTCTCATCTTACTCGTCCGTCCTTTGCTGATTTCTCCTCACCGCCTGGACCTCTTAACAGAGGAGGGCTCCGGGGCTTGAGCCCTCTTTCTGTCTGTGTCCCTGCTGGAGATCTCTTCCAGTTTCATGATTCTGAGTGTGCGCCCCGTGCTGGTGACTCTGTCCTGAATTCCAGGCTCATGTATCCAGTTGCCTTCCTGACATCAAATTCGCGTACATCGAAGACGTGATAGGAAGCCCTTGGCATTGCTTTGTTAGGCTGAGCCGTGAGAGACCACGTGCATTGAAGTGGGAAGAAGAGTTCGGAGAGAAGGAAAGAAACTTTCTCCTGGACAGATGTCCACAGCTTTGTGAGCCAGAAGTCAGGTGTTGTCTAAGATGTCCTAACTCTTAATCTACCATATTGTTTTTCTGGGGGTAACAGTCTGTATACAAGGTAAATATATATTAAATGGTTTATTTAATAAAACCGCTTACATCCTCCATTTCTTACTGACTTTTTCTCACCTCCTTGGTTTAACTGGAACAGACCTCTTTCCCCCAAGGATGCTGTTTCCCATCTCCCTCTTGGGGAGGCTGCAGGTTCTTTGATATCCCGCTCGCCCCGAGCATCCAGGGTCGGACGACAGCCTCTCCAGCCACAGCGCGTCTTCCAGACCACGCCTCCTCCTTGTCCTTGGGGTGAGGAGGGGTGAGACCTGCTGCCTCGAGGCTCTGCCACCCATAGAAAGGGCTCCCCCATCACTGTCGTCTCCTGACCGCCTGGTGACCCCCGCGCTAGTCGGACACTTGACCCCCAGCTCCTGGCTTTTGCCCAAGGCAGTAGCCCTGCTGCTGCTCCCAGTACCTGATGCTGATGAAGTTCTACAGTGCCCCCACCCTGTGTGAAGCACTGTGAACGTGCATTTCATTTATTCCTAATGCAGGCAGGCCTTAGGAGGCATTATTTGCCACACTTCGCAAAAGAGACGGAGGCTCGATGCAGTTAACTAACTTGCCCTTGGTCCCGTAGCCAGCATGTGGTGAGGCTGGGGTGGGAGCCGGGTCTGCGTCACTCTTCAGTTTCTCACGGAAAGCTCCTCATCCATTTCCGGGCAGTCTGATCTCAGTCACCGTGACTCTTGATATTTTTATAGATACCTCAAGCTCTAGTCGTCAGGATGGACTTTGTTATGTTCTCCCGAGATTGTCCCTTTGCCTGTCACTGTTAGCACCATCCATCTAGTGGTGCAAACTACAGACGCGTGAACTGTATACTTTACATTTAGGCAGTTTTCATGTTGTCTTGATTTTACTCCCTGAATACCTCTTGAATCTGCTAATTCTCTACATCCTGACTGTAAGTGCTGTAGTTTATTCAGATCACTGCCACCTTGTGCCTGGATTATTGCAGAAGCTTTTGAACTGATCTCTTTACTTCTCATTTTACCATTTCTAGTTCATTCTTTACATTATAGCAAGAGTCATCTTTCCAAAGTGTACGTTTTATTATGTCCCTTCCTAATAATACTGGTTTCTGCGACCCTTAGGATGTATTCTGCAGATCCTTGTGTGATGTGGAGGGTCTCGCATCATCTGGTCTCCTCTTTCTTCTCTAGTTGCATTTTGTGTCTTTCCCTATTTGGGACTCAGATTCAGTCGCGTCTTGCTTATACTGTGCTCTCTTTCAGCTCCACGTCCCAGGTGCTGAGGTGACGGTCTCAGGAGCCGTTCACGGAGGTTTAGCGGCTAATGGAACGTAATAAGCATAGTGGCTCATCGTAATGCACATGGCAGAGGCCCTAAGGAAAGTGTTACCCTAGGGGAAACTTGGGATGTAGAAGACAACAGAAAGGCTCTCAGAAAAATGTGATTATCGGGTAGTTTCCTACACTAGTATGCTTCTAATAAATAAGACGCTCTACCAGCAGTGCCGTGTTCACTTCTGTAGATCATACTTGATATCAGTGAGTGGTAGGGTACTCAAAAAGTATTTGTTGGATGAGTGACAATCTGTAAGGGAAAGCTAAATATGGATCAAAACATGTTGTATGGATTTTAGTTACTTGAGAGTTATTTTAGGGAAAGACTGTAGCAATATAGAATAATAAGAAATCTGTCAAATGAGAAGTGACATCACAATACTCAAAGCTTGGTTGAGTTTTGAATGTAGATTTGTTTGTTTGATGTACATATTTGGGGTAAGTGTTCCTCAGATTTTAAAGGAAATGCCTTGAGAAATTTAGATGATTTTTAAAAGAAGGAGAACTCTCTTGGAAGTTTCTATTTGGACAGTCTGATGCGGGCAAGGGTGAGGTCGACATTAGTCAACGCAGTTTCCCAGTTCTATGTGAACTGCGTTCCGAGCCTGAAGTAGAGTAAGTACTTCTTTTGCCAGGAACACTTATATAGAATACATTTAATTATGTGTTTTTTTTTTTTTTTCCCCTTGCCTGGGTCTCATTCAGTGTAGGAGAACAGGGGGATGGAGGAAGATAATTTCCGGGACAGTTCTGATAGGGTGTCCAGTAAAGGGTCAGGAGCACCAGGAATCCGTGTAAACCAGCACCGACTTCTGGAAGCAGCAGGTGGGGGAGACCGAGCCGCAGGTTACGCGGCCCTGAGCGCTGAGCGGAGCGGGAAGAGCGGGCTGGGGGCTGCCCACGGCGCCCGTGCACGCCCTGTGCGGAGGAGCGCGTGGGGGGCTGGCTGTGTCGCGGGGTGCGGTAGGGCCTGAGCCCTGAAGTGGGGTTGCCCGGGTGAACTCTTGGGTCCCCCACTTTCTGGCTGTGTGATGGCGGGCAGGTTATTGAGCATCTGTATGCCTCACTTTTCTTATCCGTAAACGAGAGGAAGAATAGTTTTCACCTCCTGCAGCCCCGGAGCTGTGAGCGCGTGCTCGGCAGGCGTCTGGCGCTCAGGGGACGGGAAGGGGCGAGGGTGACGTGGCGGCGCCCCCCCAGCAGGGCTCTCGGCGCCCAGGGGTCCCGGCTGGCGCCCGCCTCCGGCCCCTTGCAGCCGCTGCTGCACCTTCATTACCTGCCCCTGCCCGCACTGCTGCTGCTGTAGCCCTGTTCACCGCAGTCGGTGGCGTCCCTGTCCGTCGGGGTGCTCAAGCCCAGGCCCCTGCTGTACCCTTGACGTCCCTCTGTCCCTCTCGCCTCCCGTCCCACTCGCCGGCGGCTCCTTCGACGGCCGCCCCAGGTCGCGGGCCGCCTCCGTCCGCTGGGGGCGCCCCTCTGAGGCCGTGCGGCGGGCGCGCTGCCTCCTGTGCAGTCGGCCTGCCCCGCTCCTGCCTCGCGCGTCCTGCTCTGCGTGCCCTGCCCCCGCGGCGCCGGAGCTGGCCTCCTGAGACGCGTGTGCGCTCCCGCTCCCGGGGCCGGGCCTCCCCGCGGCGGCCCGGGCACCGGCTGCTCTTGCCGCGCCACCTCCCATCTCGTTCCCCACCCCTTCCTCTGGTCTCCCTACCCCGGCACACCCAGCGCCGCGTTTCCTCGAGACCTGTTCTCCAGGGCTTCTTTTCCGCTCTCTTCTCCTTCTGGGTTTTTAATCTCGCCATAAATGTCACCTCCTCACCAAGGTCATCCCAGAATTACCCACTCTAAAATAACCATCCGCTCATTTTCTATTATATCACTTTTATTTCTCTGCATAGGACTTAAATATTAGATACTATTATGTACTTGCTTATTGTCTCTTTATTGTTTTGGATTATGTACTTGTTTAATCCCCACCCTCTATGAATACCTGTGGAGTAAATGAGTAAGTTGTAGGAAACCTCTTCCCTCTGTCTGTCTCTGTCTCTCTCGGGGAAGGGCGTTTGCTTGCCATGTTTAATTTTAGCAGGTGCGGCTGGTGCTCCTGGCGCGGATGGGAGGGTCTTTGTCCTTATCCTGCTCGTGAAGTGCCGGGAAAGGCAATCAGGATTTCTGGTTACATGACTTGGACATAGTAATTAGTGTGCTGGATAGTATCACTAATGATGATTAAATGATACAGATACCAGGGTCTTACAAATGTTTAACTAGATAATTGGTTATATTTGGTTACTCATTTTTCTTATGCTGTAGTGAATTCTCTCCTTTGTTTGATAAAAAGCCAGTTATAATGATTAATGGCATATTGTTCCAAATGATGTAAATCTCAGACGTTTAGTGTCTTTAGGAATAGGTTACTCTTGAAATTTTACGGAGATCATTTTTCAGATGGGAAGAAGCATGACTAATTAGACTCTGCTGGCACATGGGGTGTTTTGGTTTTGTTTTTAATATGTGTTGTTTTTTAATTTCTGGTGAGGTTTGTAGAAAATAATATATAACAGCTTTGAGTTAGATATTGTCAAAAGGATATTCTAGTGTGTGTGGTTTGAGGTGAGTCATATCTTTTTAAAGATCATACCTAGCATGAGGTTTATTGCCAGATACAATTGAAGGGCATTTTGAAGTTTTGTTACTTTTAAATTGTTGAGAAATTTAATAATGTTAGTATAAATATAATTTATTAATTACATAAATGGTAATATGAAAATCACCAGAAAGAGGTGAATTTGCACTAACAATGAAGATCTCATTAATGGTGTTAAATATTATAATTAATACTGGCTTGTATATTAGACCATTGATCACAGCACCTCTAGGAAGTATCAGGACATGACTTTCTCTCTGGGGAGTCTGTCAAGTCCATGCTGTGACTCCTCTCATTTCCCCAGAGAGAATGGTCCTCATGTTACCCTGAGTTATCTTACTGCTCATTAAGTGTTCCTGCCTTCACATTTAGAGGAAATTAAAGAAGTTAATTTAGTCCTGGGAAATTATTAATTGTGTAACGCGTTTGCACCTGTGGGAGTGTGCGCCAGTGACACAGCAGAGTGAATTTTATTTTAAAATGAGAAGTATGTACATGTGAAGGAAGCAGTTAACACAGGCCGGCATGTGGACGTTAACCCTGATGGGTGAGCGCTGGGTGGTATGTGCTTCAAGTGCATTCAGGTCAACAGGAGATCCACTAGTGAGAATGCAGGGCATTTAAGCTGTTGTATCAAGCTTCCTTCACTCTAGAGTTTGAGTTTTTTAGTTGTCATATGTGATTTTGAGTGTTTATTTTATGTTTCTGAGATTTTAGGATTCTTTTATAGTGTAGCTTACAGATTCACACATCTCAAGAGACTAAATATAATGTGCCACAAAAATGGAGTGCCAGTGCTTCCAACATCAGTTTTAATTATGCCCTTTCTTTAAGGAGTTGTGGGTGTCTTATAGTTAGTAATTAAGAAATAAAATAACAACAATAAAAACAATAATAAAACAATAACAATAACAAAACAACCTATGTAGGCTTACAGTTATGTTTTCCATGTTAATTAGTTATATGTTGAGACTTACACCAAAAATGAATCTGCTTGAAAATTCTTGTATGGGGTACGTAATCTTTTTGTAGTAATTGTAGACGCTTCCCTATGCTGAATTAGTCACACTCTTTCTCAGTTTCTTTTGTCACGAAGAGCTTGCAGTTTCAAACTTACAGGGTTTACGGGCTTTCAAGCAGTTATTCTCTTCAGTTTGCCTGGGACTTTGAACTTTATTGTGAGCATATTCCAACCAGATAGATGAAAGGCCACCACACATGGTTTTATATATTAGATGCTTCCCCGCAATAATTAGGAGGCCTTCAGGAAGAATAATTTTCGTTAGATATAGTGTATGTCACCAAGGAGCCTTATACCCTAGGGGTCATGTGTTCATCCGTGAATCAGGAAGACAGTCCACGTGGTAACTGGGCTGTCCTGGTTGGAAGGCATAGCCCAGGGCTGGGCGGTTCTTGGAGACCCTGGTCTGGATGAGCTGGCCCGTGGGAAGCCTAGCTGTAGACACAGACTCCAGTTGCGGCCCAGAGGAAGAGGACCAAAGAAGAAAGTTGAGGTCGAGACTAAAGAATTTCAGTCTTGAGAACTCGAGGCCGTGCAGGAGGCTGTACAGATCCAGAGCCTGTAGGGAGAGAGGGTGGGTGGCAGGCTGTGACCGCTGGCGTCCCGGGGAGGGGGGCGTAGGTGACGGTGAGCACGTGCGTGCGCTGGTGACACTCACACACAGTTCCCTAGGCTAGAGAAGTGGGGAGCAAGGGGTGGGTAGCCGGCCCTTCTGAGAAAGACGCTGAGTGTTAGAACTGGGGTTCGAGCCTGGCCTCGCTGACTGACTCCACACCTGTGCCATTTCTCTGGGGCCTTATGGGAACTCGCCGGCCCAGGTCTGGCCTTAGAGCACTGCGTTCGGGGCATCCCGTGTCGCCCTGACAGGGTCAGTGGATTCCTGTGAAAGTCTCCTTTCCTGGCGGGGGTGCAAGGGCGGTCTCTGTCTCACCCGTCGGGAGGCTGCCGTGGGCAGAGGCACGTGGGCTCGCGGGTCTGCACCTTTCCCACTCCCCACGGAGCTCCTCCCCGAGACCCGCCGGGAGATGCACTTAGAGCTTTTATGTTCATTAAGCTCTTTCAGTTACGTTCACTTATTTAGTAAATATTTGTTGTCTGTTTCATGTCACGCCGCCTTCGTGGCATCTGGACACAAAGATAAAACTTGGTGTCTGTCTTTGAGAAACTCTGTGTATGGAGGGAGAAATACATACGTGTAAACAAATAATTAAAATCCAGTGAGCAGGCTGCCTAGCTCAGTGCCTGTGTTCGCACAGCTGTTGGGAGAGTCGACCGCTCTGCGCAGGCCCAGGAGCAGGAGCCAGGAAAGCTGCCTGGTGAGCTGAGGGCAATTCCTGAGAAGGGCTGGCAGGTCTGTCTCCGAGGTGAGCTTGTGGTTGGCCAGGTGTGAGGAGCGCAGCTACGCAGAGGCCTGGGATGAGCAGCTACCTGGCTCGGAGGGGCTGGAGCTGCTGGCGCACGTGGGCACGAGCGGGGTGGCTGGGGGGCAGCCCTGGGTAGGGGCAGGGTGACTGTGAGAGCCCTCGGCGTAGGTGGGGCGTCAGTGTGTTATGGAAGAAACAGAGCACCTTTTTACTTCCATAAAAGTTGAAAATCCTTTAAATGACTGACATCAAATCCAAAAGCCATTTTGTCCCGCTCAGACAAGTACCCTGGTCATTAAGGGACTGCAGGGACTGAGACCCAGTTTATCCACCAGAATGAGAGCAGGGAAAGGCAATTTAATTGATTTTATTTGGTTTATGTTTTATACTGATTTGAATCTCATTATTTTGCTGAGTTATTTTATTCCCAATATAACTCAAATACTAAGTTAGAAAAATATGGAGAATTGGACATCATCCAAAAAAGAGAATATAGCTCTTTCCTAAAAATAGTTCCTTACTTGCATGGGCACTGATTCGATGATACCATTTTTATTTGAGCACCTCATGCAGTGCTGCTTACGTGGGACGTAGCTCCTGGAAATGAAGCTTGGCATTGAACACGGTATCAGAGAATCCTTACCCAAGTGTCTATATCACCTGCCTGACGATCTCTTAAAGGAGACCTCATCCTGCACAGGCTGATTTTTATACAGGTCGCAGCGTGGCACAGAGATGTGGGGCAGTTGGGGATGTGCAGCTATGCTCCTTCTCATGTCAGCTCTGCACGTCTACCCCGGGTGACAGGACACGGGAGCAGATGAGACAGGCTGTCACTCACCCACACGGCCCTTTGAAGAAAGGCCATGGGGGGAGAAGGTGCCGCAAATGGGCTGTGAAGTTTACATACACTGCCCACTGTTAAACAGATTACGTCTAATGAAGTGTCTAATGCTCAGGCCATATCAACCTAATCCTTGGTGGCAGTTCGTCCCTCAACTGCCAAAAAACACCGCCCTCTGGCCCTCTCGCGCCACGCTGGCCGCCAAGCACAGGGAGGTGCCCGGTCTTAATAAACCAAGACAATGTGTGATCTGACATGCAAATGTAGGTCATTGCATATGTAAATGTGTGATTACAAACCTGCACGCCAGAACACATTAGTGAGGCTTCCCACTCAGCATGCGGTTGTCACACTGCCTCAGCAGTTCACGCTAATATTTGTCAGTTATTGTGCAGACAGAAGATGGAATTCCCAGTCAGGTTTAAAGTGTGTGGATTGCATGATAGCGTTCCTAGCGATGAAGCTGGATCTCACTGCTGAGATGGACAGGTTTCATCGGGAGAAGGAATGTCTGTGCGTTTTGGGGAGAGGGAGGAAACCTGTTTCTTAGGTATTGCAGACTGTCCTAGTGTGTAAATTAAAAAATAAAAAAAAAGACTTCTTATAAAAGCATGGCCAATTTAAAAAGTCTCTCCTCTTTAAATGAAACAAAGTTAAGAAAACTAAAAAAGTTGCTGATATCCACTGAATATATCTGAGAAGTGAGACTTTCCAAGTTGCCTTTGTTAAGCAGGTGTCACAGTGACACTTAATTACAAATCCATCTCAGTGACCACAAAAGGAGATCTTTTACATGAACAGTGTGGCAGGTTGTCTCCCTTTATTTTATAATTTTATTTTTATTCTATTTTTATTTTCATTTTTGATATGTGTGTTTCTAGTCCCAGTTATATTTTTTCATCAAAAGACCTGAAGTTGAAAATACTGTGGGTCATCACGCAGGTTCCCGTCATGTTGTATCATGCTGTAGGTGACTTTGTTTAGTAACCCTGGCAGGATAGCAAAGCCCTAGTTGGGAGTTGGGGCTCGGGATTCAGCTAGACATGGATGTGGTTTGATAACATCTGCCTTATAGGATTGTCATGAGAATTGAATTGGATGGCATGTAAAGTACTAATTTGTAGGACCTGTTAAGTTATAGGTACCACAACAGAACCTTTTATTATTGTAGTAGTGTGACTGTTATTATTCTAACAATTATTTGTGGTTTTATATTTATGTAAGGAATTTGAAATTTCAGCTCTGATTATTTTGCATGTCTTGAAGAGTGATATTTTTCTTGACAGTATTTTGGACTTTCAGAAGAAAGAAAAGCATGCACAGTAACAGTAATTATTGCTACTTTTTTTCTCTTTTTGAGAAATGTTGCATTTGAATGACAGTGAAACTTCACCAGAATTTTGCATTTTTTGCTAGCATGGTAGATGTAGTGAAGTGAACAAGGTAACGAGTATTACAGGTTAACGTAACGCCCATGTGTCAGAATAGCCTTTTGCCTAAGTCATGGGATCATCGGCCTCACCTAAGGTTTATTTGAGGGACTAAGAGTTCAAGTTACTGTAGTGGTTTCGGCACCAGGGTGCTCTCTGGTTGCATCAGTAGGTGTTTACTATTCAGTCGTATTGAAGAGTGCCCAGTGAGGCTCCACAAGAGTGTCGTGTTCACTCCAAGCCGGCTCAGAGCAGAGCAGGTCCAGAAGGATGTGAGCACAGTGGTGAGAGACCAAGAAGAGTGTGTTTACCAGTAACCAGCAGTCTTGAAAAGGCCCTGAAAAGAGAGGATAAAAGGGCATGTGATAGCTAAACTGTTGTGTTATATTTCCATAGGTAGAGATACTCCTGATAGATTACCTGTGTCACGCGGCACCTAAACTGCAGGAACCCTTGGGTCTGTGTGGTGACCTCAGCAGGGGACAGGGTTGGGCTGTAGTGGGTATTCAGTTCAGGTCTGTCCTGTGCTTGGCTGAATGAATGAATGAGTCCGTGAACAGTGAACAAAAGAACTGGGACAGTGGGTAAAACGCATAAGGAATTGGGACTTGCCCCAGAATGGGGACGGCCATGGCGCTGCCTCCCAGTACCTGTAATCGTCTCTGCGCACCGTCGAGAGCCCCTTCCCTGGGCCTGATGCATCTCTTCCCCTAGCAGCTACTGCAGTGCCTAGGGCGTTAGTGAGTACTAAAAAGTGTTTGTTTCAAAAAGAAATGAATTTTTCCACAAACAACAACAAAAAAATTGTTTAAAAACGTGACTATGTACCAAGTGACAGAGACCAGTCTGAAAGGCTCCATACTGTGTGATTCTGTGTGACATCCTCGCAAAAGCAAAACATGGGTACAGTAAAAAGATCCGTGGCTGCTGGGGGTTAGTGGGGAGGGAGGGGTGAATCGGCAGAGCACAGAGGATTCTTAGAGCAGTGAAAATACACTATCGTCGTGTCATCATGGATACACGTCCTCGTGCTTTGTCCAAACCCATAGAACGTGCAGCACCGAGGGGGAGCCCCAGCGTGAACCTCGGGCCCTGGGGGATAAGCATGTGTCCGTGTGGGTTCCGCAGCTGTGAAGTCCCCCTGCGGCGGGGATGTGGGTAACGGGGAAAGCAGTGCGTGTGTCGGGGCGGGGGTGGACGGGGAGCCTCTGTCCCTTCCTCTTAATATTGCTCTGAACCCAAAACTGCTTTTAGAAAATCAGGTCTCTTAAAAAAACGTAATGAAGAGGTGGTAAACTCACTGCCACTGGAGTTGTTCTTTGTAGAAGTTAAATAATTGTCGGGAAGTTTAGAAGGTTTTCATGCATTAGCTGGCAGGTTGGACTAGGTGAATGTGTGTGTGTGTGTTTATTTTTATATAATATGAACAGTTCAATAAATACTTGTCCAATGAATGGCTGTCTGCAGGTTTACCATAGAAATCACGTATGTATGTGAAGACAATCAGTGATTGTGTGTATATTGTGTGATTGAAAACTTTTCTGACTTTTTTAATTACAGAAGGCCTTACGACCGGATATGGGCTATAATACATTAGCCAACTTTCGAATAGAAAAGAAAATTGGTCGCGGGCAATTTAGTGAAGTTTATAGAGCAGCCTGTCTCTTGGATGGAGTACCAGTAGCTTTAAAAAAAGTGCAGGTAAGATGACTTTAATTATATAAATCCATGTAAAATTATACTCTGTGAATAATAAGTAGAGAAAAGTATGTCCAGAATGATTGGGTCATGACAGTCTTAAGTTGAGAATGATGGGAAAGAATAAAAATTGTACCATAAATGCTTGCATTAAGTGTAGTGCATGGTGGAAGTCAATTTTTAGTTTTAATACTACTTTTAAAATTTAGCTGGCTTTGTTCACCCAGATTCAGTAATGATTGGAATGATCTCGGAAAAGCTTTCACAGCTCCAGGTTTTAAGAGGCAGATTTGAGCCGTCACCGTGGCTCCTAACGGGATGTGTGGTTACGTGCTGTATCCTCAGCTGCAGGCACCGCCGTGGGAACCAGGCTACAGAAGGCACCACCTAAAGTCAGTAAACGGCGGGCAAGTTAGGGAGAAGTTTTCGTTAATGTAGAGAACCGCACTGGCAGTAAATGAAAGAAAACTGAAGTGAACTTTAGGTACTGGAGAATAAAAAAAATGAAATAGGTAAACTCAGAGGGATGGCCTACTTACAATCCCCACGTCGTATGGATACCATTCTAGCATCAGCGCTGCCCTCCATTCCTGACTCTGTCTGGGTTCCCCAGGTTCGTAGCCCTGCCCCCGCTCCCTGGCCAGGCCCTGCCCCCGCCCGAGCCTGGGATCAGTCCCTGCCCTTGACGGGTCCACTTGCCTCTGGTCTCGAAAGCACTTGCCTTTCTGTCTCAGTGTGTGTTTGACATTGCCAGTTTTACTTCCCTTTTTCGGGGAAGGTGGTTCTTATTCACACCTGCCTGTAGACTTCCCGTTTTACTCTGTAGCCTGGGTATCTTTTCTCTGTCAAGACCTACAAAACCTCGGTGACGTCTTCTTATTTTTTTTTTATTTTCTTAAAAGATCAGTGTACTTGCAACAACCATTGCAGTGGTGAACACTTTTCACTTATATTTTAAAGAAATAGTAAATATTTGTGAAAGATTTTATGGGGCATATATGTTAGATACAAAGAACAGGACAGATGCCCGCGTACCCGCCACTCAGCTCTGGCACGCCTGCCACTCCCTCCCTTACAGGGCACCATGGTCTGCCTGAATTTCCTGTGTGTCATTCCTTTGCTTTTCTTTAGAGTTTTCTCCGCATCTGTATACATTTCTGAATAAATTTGTTGTTTGCTTTTGCGTTTTTGAACTTATATATGTTGTCACATGTTGCGACTGGTGTGTGTGACTCTGCTTTATTCTTTTTATATATAGTATTCGGTTTGTGGCTATGCATGTATATGTCTGGTATTACCTATTACATGTGTATAGTATCCCGTTTTTGTTATGTGCTGCTTGCTGTTTTGGTTGTGTACAGTCATTTGCTGTTGCAAACAGTACTTCCTTGATGTTCCTGTGTGTGTTTCCCGGTGCACACATGCAAGACTCTCCCTTTCGTATGTGCCAGAGGATGGAAGCGATGAGTCCAGGGGCCGCGCACGGTCAGTGCTGCGAGTTCATACCCAGCTCTGACCACAGTTGCACTGTTGACCTTCTCTCCAGCAGCACGTGAGGGTCTCCGTCTTCTCTCATGAAATCTGCCACTTACAGTAGGAACATACAGTATACAATGCAGATATCAGTGTTTATGACACAGATGGCTTTGGGAACGATTATTTCCTAATGAAGGAACTCTCATCGGTTTTTAAAATGTTTTGAATTTCTACTGTGTACTGCTGGGCACTCAGCTGGGGGGTGGGGGGGAGGGTGGGTGGTGGAGGAGGAAACTAGCAATTTTATTCCCGCCCCCCAGGGGAAAAAGAGTCTAATTAGAACAGTGAAATGTTAAACCCTGTGGCATGGATTCCTGGTTTCACTAGTTCACGGAAAGGAAATGTCAGTGTGAGCTGTTGGCGTAGCTGGGATTGGAACAGATGTCAGGCTGTCGAGGTGAGATGGGATCCTGGAGAGCCTTGAAACCAGGAACAGGACTTTGAGTAGGAGGGAAGTGAGGATTCACTGTGGGTTCTCTAGGAAGGTAATAATCTTCAAAATCGGTTATTTTCAAGATAAAAGTACAAGCTGAACACACAGGATGGACTAGAGAGAAGACAGCTGCTGATTTGCCTCAGGTATCAAGGCAGGGATGGATGGGTGGATGGATGGATGGATGGATGGTTGGATGGCTGGATGGATGGGTAGATGGATGGGTGGGTGGATATGTGGATAGATGGTTGGATGGGTGGATGGCTGGCTGGCTGGCTGGCTGGATAGATGGATGGGTGGGTGGATGGGTGGGTGGATAGGTGGGTGGATGGGTGGATGGCTGGCTGGCTGGCTGGCTGGCTGGCTGGCTGGCTGGCTGGGGTGAGAGGCCATCTGGGTGGAGTCCCTGCAGCCTTCCTGGATTTCCTTTCTTCCCCCCGCCCCCCATCTCTGGACAGAGAGACTGCGCTCAGTTCTGTCCCTAAGGATTGCGTTTTAGATCACAGAACCTTATCATTAGAAATACTCAGGAGAAAAAGGAAAGAAAGAAGGGAAAAGGGAGGCAGGGAGAAAGAACAAACGCTCTTCCAGGCCTCTTGTAATACCATCTGCATCTTTTCTTGTTGCCAGTGTTTTCTTCCCTTTGACTGGAAGGTTGAGTGGACAGGAGTGGATCTGCGCGATTGTGGTTTCCGTCAGGGTTGGGGAGATGCCCCTCCAGCTGCCCCCACTGCACACTGCGATGAACCCCAGACAGCTGCCTCCCGCTGTGCGGAGGTCACGTTTTTCCTTCCGGGCTTTGCCTTCCTCAGTGCTGTTTAGTGTTGATGTTGGTACGTCTTCTAGTCGAAACATAACTCCTTCATCCATGAGAGAAATGATGCCGTAAAGATGCTCTCAGCTTATGTAACTAGGGAACAGTATCCTGACCCTTTGTGAGGAGAAATATGTTTGCATCTCAGACATGTTACTGATTTTCGTGATGTACTACACGCGTGCTGGACAGTAAAGACCAGGGTCCTTCCTTTTTAGAAAGCCACTTCTGCAGCTTAGTGTGAAAATGTTTTAAAATATTGTTGACCAGACTCTTTTCCTGTCTGAGGAATCCTGGCTCCTCTTCAAAAAATTCGTAAAGAATCAAACATTGGATTTCTTCATGCAGTTTGTTACGTTAAGGCTACTTCCCTTGTCTAAAGGGTTGTGTCACAGTTTCCAGCTCTTCTAGAATCCTTCCTGGTTGAGTTCGTATGTTGAAATGTTGCGTTTATAACTCATTTCTCTGCTCACACATCTTTCGTGAGACTCTTTAGAAGCAGAGTGCAGGTTCCTCAGCGTAGTTCTCCAGGCACTTCTGTGCTTTGTCCTGCACGTTGGGTTTCACTTTTCTGTGGCCAGCTTGCTGGAAGCCCTGGTGATTTTGCTGGACGTTTGCCTGTTACCTGTGTGTGGAAAGGGAAGTGTGCGTACTGAATGCACAGTCCTTGTTTGAAATCATGAAGGGATTGAGAGCCTGCAGTGTATAGCAACATTAGCCAACCTTTTGGAAAATTTGCCCACATCCCGTCATGATGTGTTTGCCAGAATTAAGACGGTCCTCACCTGACGGAACAGTTTTGAAATTCCACATGCTGGCTTTGCTTCCCTGTCTCCCCTGCTCGCCTTCCTGCTGCGCATGCCCTTCAGTCCTCCAGTGTCAGGATTGCCTGATGTTCAGTGGTCAGCAGGCTTTGAGAATACCAAACTGGACAGAATAATGGGGCTCCTAGATTCCAGTGGACGTGCAGCCAAGACACGTCTAAAATAGAGAGGAACCATGGCAGGCTTAGCTTTGGGCACCCAGGGTGAGGCAGAGGTTGGGAACGTCTTCGCAGGGGACTTGGGCTGGGTCTCAGAACCACAGTTCTTTGTGTTGGAAGATTATCAGAGAATTGTTTGGACCTGGTCCACGTAATGTCTGTTTTATTATACTTAGCTCATCGATTAGAACTGTGTGATTGGAACTGGTGGACATGATGCTGGAGTATGAATGCTGGGCTTTTGTGTCTCAGTTCTTTGACCTTTGTTACCCTGCCTTCTTCGTGGTAGGTGGGGTGTGCTGATCCCCAGTTCATGAATGCTTCACTTCTCTTCTCACTCTGAAGCTGCATGCCCGGTAATACTGTTTTACTGTGGGACACCCATGGCCAGTCAGTGACACTCATTAGAGTGGAAGGCGCTTCTGTGTACTTACAAACATACGTAGTGATAGTATACAGTATGTGTTCACATTCACCCTTTGATCCAGATGATCTCAAAAATAACTTTCCAAACGGATGGATATTCTTTGATGTTTAATGTTTTACTTATATTTACTTATATTTGATAGTTATTTTAAAGCATTCATCAAGAAAGTCACGTTTTGAAATATATTAATGAGTGTAACGTGCTTTTTTACATGTGTTCATTTTAGATTCTAGATTCTGCATATTTGTATGTAATTAGCAATTAGGATTTCCATGCAGTTAGGAATTTGTGAACAATAGCTTCTTCTGTAATGCATATATTTAATATATTTGTAACCCTTTATAGCCATAAAATCACTCTTTTTCAGTGTTCATTGTGATTATGGAATTCATTAAGTTAAATATTTGTTCCATCTTTGTCCCTTATCTGCCAGTCTGCAGGACCCTTTTTTTAAAATATGTTTTCAGCCCCTTGCTCTCATTTTCCTGTGCGCCTTCCCCTGCGCCGAGCTGACTCTGCCGGGACCAGGCGTCGTGGCTCCGCACTCCCCCTCCGACCCCACCCCCGTCACGCCCACCCTGCACTCCGCTTGTCCCCCTCTCAGCCGTCCGCATCCCCTCTCCATCTCCTGCTCCCACTGCTCTCTGTTCTCTCTTTCCACCAGAGCTTGCTCTTTGACCTCATCCTGACCACAGCACAGTATTCCGTATTCTCCAGACTTCTTATTTAAGGTCTGGTTTCAGTTGTTTGCCTAAGTTTCTAGGACCTTTGTCAGCTGTTTGAGCAATGTGGATGTTTCCACGTCTCGATCTCCTCTGTCTCGCTAACCCCCCGGGCAGAGTTTCTCTTCACTGGGTATTTCTTCACTTCTTTGTTCGCACGTAGTCACTGTTCCACACCCCACAGCACAGAAGGCTTCTGGTTATTTCTTGGAGATTTGCTTACCTTTCTTTGGAAGCACACTCTCTTATACTTCCTACTTGGATATATTCTAACTACAGTGTGAGAAGAACCCAAACCAGCAGGTACACATGATGATGGTGCTGTCAGAAGTGGAAGTTGAACGCTGCTGCGTCCTCTGAAACTTCGGCCAGGGCCCGTATGCCTTCACGCTCAGCGGAAAGGGCCGTCTCCTGTGTGACAGTGACAGCCTCTGCCATCTGATGTGCTTTCACGATTGCACAGCATTCTCATTCATCTTCCCTTCCCTCCCTGTGCTCTGGACGAGTGCTTTCTCTTCCGTCTCCCTGGAGACTCTTTCACTGGCTGCCCGTTCTCCACACCCACCTTCCTCCTCTCCTGCGGTGTCATCCCTTGGCTTTTTTACCGACGTGTCTCTAGAGGCTGTTGCTTCAGCCCCCACAGCTGCTTCACACTGGCTGGTTCTCCTGTCTCTCTGGGTCTCCCTGTTTGTAGTCCCTTCAGTGGCATCTCTTGTCCCCACTCCTTTCAGGACATTTCCCACCATCATGATTTTGGGTTGTTTGCTTCTCTTGCACTGCCTTCTCCCTGACCCCTGTAGGGTGGCTTCTGAGCCTCTGGAAGCCCTGACTGAGCTTTGCTGAGCTTCAAGCTGTCAGGAAGTCTGAGCAAAAGATGAATTTCCTGTGGTACTCATGAGAGGCTTTTTAATTTTAAGGAAACAGGGCTTACTGATGCTCTAGGAGTTAGATCACTATATACTAGCCTGTTGTGTTAAAAGGCATCCTCTTGGAAACAAAGGTTTGTTTGTTTGTTTGTTTTTAATAATCATGGAATAATTAAGGACACAGACAGGTATCTAGTTCCATACCATCATTTACCAGGGCCTTAAGGAATCCATGAGGAAGAAACTGAGGCCTGTCTTTTGATTTGCAGTTGATGCGTGAAGATAGGAAGGCTGACGGCGGCTGGCTTGCAGGCTTGGGTGTCAGAGGTGCAGAGCGCTTTGTGCACTCACCTGGCTTAAATTCTGCCCCCGCCCCACCCTCTCCACCCCCTAGGGGGCCTAGGTATTGAGTCAGCGAAGGGCTAGTGGTAGAGACGTTTGTTATTTGGAAATTACCTTATTCAATAATTGTCACTTCTGTCTAGAGAGGCCACACGCTTCTGCCAGTGATTTTCTAGCTCCCTCCCTCATCTTCCACCCTTCAAATAAGGAAACTCTCTGCCTACCCCTCAGCAAGTATGGGAACCACAAATGTGCAGGCCAGTGGCAAAAAGATCCCTTGTGGCAGTAGAGAGAGTTAAGTACTCCCCCCCCCCCCCACACACACACCAGGAGGGGGTCTGTCAGAATAGAGGGATGAAAGTGTCCTTGTGGTGCCCAGGTTGTGAGGGCAGGAACCTCGGGATGGGCAGAGGCACAGTCCAGGGGTGAGAAGAGAAGGAGGACAAGGATGAGGGGCACATGGGAAACAGACTTTAATATAGGACAGGGCACTTGGTTCATGTATTCAGGCTCCGTGAAGCTGGCGAGGCCCGGTTGTTGTAAGATTTATTATAAAGGAAGATACAACAGACTCTCTTAGTATATTTTTTAAGTACTTTCTTTGCTACATTTTAAGTGATTTTTCTTCTAACAGATTTACAGAGGCCCTTTCAAGGACATTTGTGTTAAGTCACTTGAAGGCCTTTTTTCCTCCAAAAATACCTAGTGTTACCTTTTTCAGTTTCATTAGTCGTAATTTTGCAAAATGTAAAGGTGACAAAAGAAAACTTTTTTAAATGATTCAGAGAATACCAAGAATGCATCAGCCAACCACTGGCCTGAACACTGCCCATAACTTTGCTCTTATCAAATATCAGTTTCCTTCTGCAGACAAGCTTGTAAATAGTTTATGAAAATCCAGATTTTCTTTTTTTCCCATATGTGTTGCCTTTTCTTGCTCATGGAATCAGACAGCTTTAAATCTGTGTCTGGGAATGATTTAATCTAAAGATTCAGTTTTTATTTTTGTTTTGACATGCTGGCTAAGAGAAAAAGCAAGATAAGATATTTCTGAATTTCCAGTTAAATATATTTGGTTCAAAATTTAGTTTTGCCTTAAATGTGCCAGCAATGCTTCATTTCTCTGTGTTTGAGAAGTGACTTCTGGTATTGTGAATTCAGTTAAAGATAAGAGTTAGTTTTAAAATTCTAAATTAGTTTGATTATAAGTTGAATTAAAGATTCGTGGTTTCCATGTGGCACACCTCTGTCTTGGTATTTTGTGTCTAGGTGGGGTTTCCTAGAGCTCTCACACACATTCTCATCTTGTTCAGTCTTCTGTGTTTAAATATTTTTCCATCATAGAGACATTGATTACTGGTAGATTAGATTTATACAGGTCTCCAAGTTCGTGATGTTTTTCATTTTAATCACTCGTACCAGAATGATCCTTTCTCTGTTTCCTTAGAAAAAGTTTTCAGGAATTCCTTCAAGGTCTAAGACATTCAAAATTTTGTACTTCCCCACATTTCTTCAAGTTATCTCAAGTCCCCTGTGATGGTAGTTCTGGAGTGGCATCACATTCGTAATTTCTCTTGCTGTGTTGGTTTCTTTTTATTAATTAATTACTTAATTAACTTATTGGCTGCATTGGGTCTTTGTTGCTGCGCACAGCAGCAGTTTTCCCTAGTTGTGGTGCGCAGGCTTCTCAGTGCAGTGGCTTCTCTTGTTGCGGAGCACGGGCTCTAGGTGCGTGGGCTTCAGTAGTTGTGGCACGTGGGCTCAGTAGTTGTGGTGCACGGGCTTAGTTGCTCCGCTGCATGTGGGGTCTTCCCAGACCAGGGCTCGAACCCGTGTCCCCTGCGTTGGCAGGTGGATCCTTAACCACTGTGCCACCAGGGAAACCTGCCATGTTGGTTTTTAAGCATAAGTAGTCTGTGTGTGTGTGTGTGTGTGTGTGTGTGTGTGTGTGTGTGTGTGTGTGTGTGTCTCATACCTGTAACTAACATCAAGTTCAAAATTCTCTGTTTACGTTAATATTTGCTATTGTTGTTTGACTTGTTATATAGTGACAACATATTTTCTGGCACCTTTTGGCAATTTGGGGAGTGAGTGGCTTTCCTACGTAAAATTGATAAATGTAAAGTTTACTCCTTTAAGGAACGAACTTATCACTTTACTTGTTCCTGTAAGAAATCTCTCTGAGCTGTGTCACAGTTTCCTGCACAGATGAATCAGGCGTTGAAGCCCTGCTAGCTGCACCCCACCCCTCGAGGTCCTCATGTCACTTTGTGCAGCAGCGCTTGCTGGCTCGTGTGTCACGTTCTGTGCTCCGGTCTGCAGGCTGCACGCGACGGTGTGCATCCTGAGGACTGCAGGCTGCTTTCCTTATTTGTAGCTGTAATAAAACCTAATAATAAGTTGGCATTCAGCACAGTTTTGTGAATGATGGAAAAGCAAGAACATGGATGTGTTATCCTCATTCATGCTTGGAGTATTATTAAGATATTTTCTGCAATATTTAGCATATTGCTTTTTAATTTATTGTTAATTTTCCACATGCTTGGAACATTGAGAGATTTCTTTGTTTTCAGAGATACACTAAAGAGTCCTTTGGCTGTATTTATTTTATGTTTTTTACATTAAAATAATGTTTCTCAACCCTTTCTATATTATCACCCCCCGCCCGGAGCCTTTTTACACATTTTTTCCTAATTACCCCATGAAATTTTAATTCCATAGATACAGTATATCTGTTGATGTATCTATTGTATGTATACCTGTGCTTAAAAAGAGTAAGACTTTGTCACCCTCGCTCTGAAGAACCAATTTTCCCCTCCTTGGAGGGGTATCAGCCCCGCCAAGAATGCACGCCTTAGACCTTTTAGACCTGATGTGGTTGTGTAGAGTAATGGTTCAGAGCTGGGGTTACAGTCAGATAACTCGAAGGAGGAATTCTGCCTGCTCTGTTAATTAGCTCTGTGAACTTCCATCAGTTTCTTAAGCTTTCTAAACCTGCTTCCCTTCATCTGTGAGGTTGGAATACTAATACTATTGTCCTCCTGCGAATTAAACGAGAATTAAAAGAGGTCATTCATGCAATATATTTAGCACATATTGTTCAGTATTTTAACTGTTATTATATTAATAGGTCACAGTCTCACAACTTCCATGCCTTTCCATTTGAATTAAGACTTGAAATATCTAGCTGTTCTCTTTTCTCATTTTTAATACTAACTGCCTCAGGAGGGAAAAATGTAACCTCTAGTGGTCACATGAGATAAAATACCTGTAGATCCCCACAGCTCCTAAAAGCTAATTGGAAAGAACACTTCTTAGTGTGTGTAATTATGTGTAAAGTATTGTGATGGACTTACATGGTAGCTTGAACCATAGATTACTATTTTATTAAGTAATTCTGGATTTTTTTGTTTAGATATTTGATTTAATGGACGCCAAAGCACGTGCTGATTGTATCAAAGAAATAGATCTCCTTAAGGTAAACAACAAACGAACTGTTGACTGTTTTGAACATAACTGAATAGGTTGATAAAAGTGATTTATTAAAATACCACAGTTACAAGCAAAAAGATTTTTGAGACATAACTTACACCACACTGATTTCAAGTAACATTATATAAGTTTGAAATCAGTATATTAAAGAATGTAGTTAACTTTTGGATTCATTGTAAAATAACTTAATTGGAACATTTGGTAGGATTAGCTTTTTTTCTTCCCATTTCAAATTAGGAAATAAATAAAATAGACAAAACATTGAAGAAATTTTTTCTCGGCCATCCCAATTAGACACGTTCTAAATGTTAGGTAATATACATGCACATTAGCATCATCTCAGGATGTGATATATTGAGAATGTGAACGGATGTAAATGGCTCACATTTTTAAAATAATAGTTCTGTATCTTTTTTCCAGATTGAGAAAAGGTGGTGAAAAGAGTGTGTCAGAGTTAACTTTTCAGTTTCTCATCCACTCAAGAATAGGACTGAAGTTTACAGTGAAATTTCTTTTGAGGAATGCAGTGGCTTATGTTATATTTTTAATTTTTGGATAAGACTTGGATGATTTTTATGCCATCCATTTTTGTTTGTGCCTGAAATGAATCAGATTTATTCAAAAAGATAAGAGTAAGATCAAAATGAACCATGCTTTCCACTGTTCTATTCATTGTACTCATTTCCTGGGACGTGAAGTGACTGCTTTAATAAACCTTTGTTAGAGAAATAGCATATCTTAGAAAATGTGGGGGGAAACCTGTAAGTAGAAAGAAGAGAAGAAAATCATGTGTATGCTCTCTGGGATGATTCTTGAATAAATTTCTTTGAGAAACAATTTGTCTTACCTTGCTTAAAAATTGAATGAAAAGATTGAATGAAAGGATTATAAATGTGTATAGACTGATGCAAATTTTTCTACAAGGTGAAGTTTTTCTTAGGATGATTTTATGAATCATAAAATAAGTTCAGAATATTTCTATAATTTGGTGTAAAAACAATATTGAGATACAGTATAGTAGATGCCAGATTTTTACCACCGGCTGGAGTTACATTAGGATCAGCCTTAACTTCCAAACAGGAGTGAAAAGGGCTGCTTTATTTACCACTGAGTGGCTATAAATGACAGCTGTCATTTTGAAGGGTGTAATTTTTAACAATTGGTGATTTAGTTCAATTCATTTATATGCATTATTTATATACTTTTCAGACATGGCAATGCTTTTAAAAATTTTAAGTGCATAGTTCATTATTTCTAATAAAAATTAAAATAAAAATAATTGACATTTAGTTTTACTTTCAATAATTACAGTACTTGTTTCAAATGCACTAGATTAAAGAAAAATATAGTCATGTTAAGATTTCTATAACTTAAAAATGAAATGCAGTAGCTAATTTTATTCTTAAGTCACAAAGCTGTGATTTGGGAATTTACAGTAAGAAAACTTTTTGATGCCTGTTTTGTTTTTTTCCTCAGCAACTCAACCATCCAAATGTAATTAAATATTATGCATCGTTCATTGAAGATAATGAGCTAAACATAGTTTTGGAATTAGCAGATGCTGGTGATCTGTCCAGGATGATAAAGGTAAAGTTTTGCTTTTAAACTAAAGATTTATTCTTTCTAGTAGAGTTGTGTGTTAAACATACCGGCACATCAGATACTTTAAAAACATCAGCAGGTACTTGACACATGGTAGCCATGTGATAAATGGTGGGCAGGAATGAGGGTTATGATTGGATCTGGATGTCTGGTGCAGTCACACGGGTCCACTTGGACGTGTGAACACTCCAAAGCCAACTTGCAAATAGACCAAGGGCTCATCTTCTGTCAGCTGAAGGTACGGCTTTGCAGTTTGATGTTCTCCGAGCAGGTCACCCTCAGTCCTGTGTCTCCCGACAGCAGGCAGAGGGGGCGCGGGAGATCACAGAACAGCCTGGCCTGGGCTGTCCCTGCTCCTGGGAGAGATGCGTCGAAGAAGTGGGCCTTGTGTTGACTTGCACGTCAAACCCTGATTCCACCACTTAAAGGATATGTAGCTTTCTTTTCTAAGGGCATGTTAATTGGGTTTAAGTTAGCTACACGTTATAGAAACCGCCTGAAAACTGCCTCTCCTCGGGCTTAACTCACTTCCCTTCTGTGTGCCACATTTTCTCTAAAACAAAATAATAATAGAACCTAGTTCGTAGGCTCATGTTAAATGATTAATTAATTGATATTTACTAAGAACTTAGAAGAATGTCCCGCACATAGGAAGGCTATGTAAATGGAACCTGTTGTTATATTATTAGTGTTATTACGTTATTTCTCTGTTGCATAAAATTCTGGGGCTAATATGGCAGTTCTGATCTCAAATTCTCTGAAACCAAGCCTGTTCACAGCTGATCCAGTCGTCGGCATGAAGGGAGAAAGTGTACTTGCTGGCTGTATCTAAGGCCTGTCACTGTATGCTACCACACACTCTTTTCCGCTTCATTCCATTGGCCAGAATTTCATCTCGTGAACGTGTGTAGGTGCAGGGAAAGCTGGCATACGTAGTCTTTGTTTGGCTGTCCATGTGCGAGCTAAACTTCCTTACTCTGGAAGCTGAGTTGAACGGTGCAGAGGTCAGCGAAGACCAACAAAATGAGAAAAGCAAGCGCTGTTCCCTCTGGGCTTGCTCCAGCAGCGGAGCCAGCCATGGTCCCCAGCGAGCTGGCAGAGATTCTCAGGCAGGCAGAGGAGGAGGGAATCTTTGTAGTGGATCAGCGGGGAGGCTTCAGGTGTGGCTGATGGGGGGCTGCTGGCACACAGAAGCTGTGGTTGAGCTCCCTCCAAGTCAGGCATCTTAGGTGACTGGCAGGGATGCATACTTGGCTTTCTCTGCTTGGTCCTACATTGGAAGTGGGGACAAAAACTGGGGAAGCTGTTAGTTATTAAGTCCTGGCCGTTTGGGGCTGATTGTTACAGAAGTTATTGTTTGGCTTCCCGGGTTGTCACTAGAGTGAGCAATCTGACCTGCAAATCTGACGGAGCAGGCTGGCCATTTGTTAAAGATGAAAGGTTGGCTTCCTGGTCAGGTTGCTGAGGATTGTGGTCCAAAGCTCTGTTTTTATATGTGGTCTGGCCATTGTCTGTTTGTATATTCAGTCTCTCAAGAGATACTCGAGCACAACCAGTAATCTCTGCTCCGTGGAGTTCTTGTAAGGGGTTTTTAAAAACAATGTTAGGTGCTTGTGTGTGTTCTCTTGTTTACTTTTCACAGGGATTCTCAGACGTGGTTTTGACACTTGAAGAAGATAGGCATCATCACTAGTGAACAGAAGAACTTGTGTCTGAAATCAGGGTTGTCTGATGCAGAGATCCATGTTTTTCTTTAGTGGCCCTTAAGAATTTCTGTGTCACAAAACTCCTTTGAAAAATCAGATGAAAACCCTCGACCTTCTCCCTCAGAGAACGCTGACACGTACACAGTTTGCAGATGTCCTGATCAGGGTGTTTGTGGTTTTGCTAGCCGTGGTGAGAACTCTGCTCTCCGGCATGAGTTCAGCGTCTGCCACCTAAACTCTCAATACTTAACTTCTCTTAGGCTCGGTTTCCTTGTCGGTAAGATGGAGAAAGTTTTGAGATTGCTTTCTAAATTGTAAAAGCACTACAGAAAAGGAAGATAACATTCTTACTGTCATAGGATGCTCTCAAGCTGACTCTATTTGAAGTCCCGTGGTAGCGTGACTCACTTCACTTCAGTTATCTGACTTCCCACCACTACCACCAATAGCTAACCACCAGCAAAATGTCTGCAAATTAATTAACAATAAAAAAAAAGTAGTCTTAATTTTAAAAAGAAATGCAGATACGCAAATGGAAAATCTTATAAAACAGCCGTCTGTCAAGATGAGACACATAAAAGCTCATGTAAATAATCCCTACAAGAGAGACAACTAACATAAAATTCTTTGCTTGAACCTTTAGGTGCAAGTTATTTAATTACTTATAGTGCAAAGGAAAGAGGGCAGATCCTTATTGGGCAAACACCTTTTGAAGCAGGTAAAAGAAACAGGCAATTTCAGTGATAAGGTCTTGCCCCAGATTGAGAGATTGGCAGTTTAGGGGGCTTGACTGTCTCTCAGGGTTTCTCACTCTTGTTCAATCTGGTTTTCTTCCTTTGCTGCTCCGACTTCACACGTAAAGGTTGCTGTTACTGGCCTACTGCCAAGGCATGCCTGCGCCTGTAACATTTACCTTGGAAGACTACTCCTGTCCTTTCACCACTTGAGAAAACTAACTCGAGACCAGAGCGCCTTACCCTGTTACCTCCGTCTTCAGCAGATTCCGATTTCTTCAGCCCGTGAGGAAGGAAACATTTGTCAGTGTGACCTTATATTTATTGTGGTGATGAACTCAGCTCCATATTTAAACGGACTTGCCACATCACTTGACATTATCAAGGAAATTTGTAATCAGCTGACCCTGTGGGATCTTACGATAGATTCAGAAGAACAGAATTCTGTTTGGTAATGAGTAGTAACTTTCCATTGTAGAATTGGTAGCTATACCCTTAGTCAGGGGCTACTGACTAAAATTTGAAAGTATCTATCATGTGAAAGACTATTTAGGAAACTAAAAAAAAATAAAAGATATCAGCTGATTCCCAGTAAGCTATAAGCTTATAGAGCAGCGTAGTGTACCTTGGTAGAATACCGGGGTGGTTCTTCCTGGAAGGATCATGCCTCCTGCCGTGCTCGTAGGCTTGACCGCGTGAGCCTGCAGTCACCCTGCCCTGTGTTAGAGCCACCGTCAGTTTGCCTGGTCAGAGTATCAGACTTCGTGGGTCTGGTTTTCCAGACCCTCTTGGAGCTCTTCTAAAGGTTGAAAGTCATACTATAAAGTCTGTGGATCTTAAAATAATCTCCGCATAATGACCATAGCAGAAGGTTTGACCAGTGTTCAGAATAGAAAGTTTGACTAAGCAGTTTTACATGAGTAGAATGTCTTCACATCCTGGTGATATCACGTCTGTTTTTTGCAGTGTGGCATTTTAGACCTGACCAGATACCTCATTGTATGGGAGGGAATAATGCAGTAACGTGGGAGGATCTGACCTGTGAGATCTGTCCTGGCCCTTCATCAGATAGAATTACTCGTATTATGGACTGATGCATTTCAGTTGAACCTGTAGTTGTGGCTTTTCTCTCCATTAGTAAGCTTAGTGTTTATTATTTTTTTAGTATAATATATCTGATTTATTGATAGACTATTTCCATTGTTTAATTCTTACAGCGAAAGCTCCAGTACAAAACCTTGTGTATTTCAATATGTGTCATACACACCCTGTTTCATAGACAGTTACATAGATTTCTGTAAACAGTATTGCTGACCAATAAGGTATATGCATTTTAAATCATAGCAGATACTGCCAACTTGTTCGCTCAAATAGTTATACCAATTTGTAGCCTTAAAAAAAAATAACGCTCTTTAATTTCTTTATTTCCTGGACATTGGCTACATGCTGTTTGGCTGGTTTATGCCTTCTTGGAACTCCTTGTCTAGGAGAGAGAGGCGTTTAACTGACACTCATAGAAAATTGTGTGACCGGAGTTGTACTAAGTTTTGTAAAGGAGCAGGATAGGTTAGAATGGTAGTTTGTAAGAGGACAGCCCAGTCAAGACAGACTGGGAGCTTCTGAGGTGATTGCGGACTTGAAGCAGTGGTGCTATGGCCTCGATTTAGCTACTTAACTTTAATGATTGAGCTGCAGTTTCCTTATGAGTGATACTGGGTGAATACTGCTTGCCTTATAGTCTTATTGTGAGGGCTAAATAGTATATTTTATTTTTGTAGGCACATATGCAGATACATGCACATACGTGCATAATTACGTATGCCCATCTGAACGTGTGCTGTTTGATAGGTACTGGAATGGTCGCTGTTCTGTTTAAAGACTCCAGTCACCCTCCTCCCCTCTCCTGGCATCACACTCTTCACAGTGAATGGACGTCATCGGTCAGGAATGCCATCCCCTTCCTGTGGCTGGACCTGCTGGACCAGCCTGGCCCTCGGCTCTTCTCTCCTCCTCCCCTGTCACCGTATCCTTGTTGGACGGGAGGGACTGTGTGTGCCGCCCGCCGGGGCTCTGTCCTTTCTCCACCCCAACCCTCAGACGCCTTAGCTGTCTCTCCCCCGTCCTGGCTGCCCCCGCTGGGTCCTTCTAACACCGCGTGAACACACTCGGGGCACGGTTGGCTTAAACACGTGCACGGGCACGCGACACGCGTTCACGCACGTGGCGCCTTCACGGATTCATCCTTGAACCGTGTGTCCAGCGGGGAAGACGGGAGGGCGGGCGGGGGGCCGTGCCGTGTGGCAGAGGTCGGGCGGCGCGACGCGGAGAGGGCGTCAGGCTCAGGGGAGGGTGTGGCCGCTCTACAGCAGGCGAAGAGGGAGGCCCTCCCGAGCTGCGTCCTGCCACCCCCGCCTCCCCCGCGTTTCCTGCCCGCCGCCTGAGGCCCGTGCGGCTCCGCGGCCAGACGCTCCCCGGGACGTGGGATCCGCCCGGTGGGCCGGGGCCGGCCTTCGCTCTGCCCCTCTGCGTTTCCTACCCTCCTTCTCTCCAGGCTCCCCCACTGGCTCGCGGAGTCCGAGAGCGCCTTGGTGTTCTTCCTGCCTCTGTGGAGACCCTGATTCTTCTTAACTGAGGCACGCTCTTCTTCCTGGTCTCTGATGACAGAGTTTTAAAAAGTGTCAGTCCAGACGTCTTCTTTTGCTCTCTGCTTTCTGTCCCTTCCTGGCCGAGCGCGTCCGTGCCTGTGGACCAGTTCCTCTCTAGACTCGTGTTGGTCCAGTTTCTTATCCTCAGTGTGGAGCCCTGTCTGAATCCTGAGCACATGCCTCTCCCCACGTCTGCACGGGGGCCCATGGTCTCCCTCGTGGAGGCCGGACCCACACACGGGACGCCAGGACTCTTCTCAAACATTCTTTCTCCCTTACCTCCTGTTTTCAGTATGTCTCCAACTTCTGTTTATTTTCCTTCTAAATGTCTCTCAGATGTCTCCTCCCAGCTCCGTTTCTGTTCTCTCCCTGCTAGGTGACGTACCATCATCTCTCACCTGGCATGTGAGAGCTTTTTAACGAATCTCCCAGCATCCAGGACCCATTTCTCCAATCTGCTTCTCCATCAGTCTTTAAGAGAGGTGAAGAGGGAGAGAAAGAAAAGAAAGAAAAACCTCTGCTTTCAAACCCTCCTAGAGTTTCCCATTCAGGTAAAGATAAAGATGTTTGATGAGATGTACAGAACCACGTGATCCAGAACGTAGCCTTTCAGAGGGAGGAACCCTCAGCTGCATCGAGTCTTCACGCACCCCTCGGACTGAGGACAGAGCCCTGCACACAGTAGGTGCTCAGCAAACCCTTGCTGTAGAGTCTGCCCCGCCTCCCCTTCCGGGCCTCCGCACCGACCTCTCAGTTCCTTCTTCAGGGCAGCCGCGTGTCCGCGCCCCCTGCCCCAGGTGGTCTGCCCGCCAGGCTGGGCTGGGCTGGGCTTATGTCTGCCTGTCCTTCAGCTCTCTGCTCAGACATCACTTTCTCAGGGATGATTTCTTAGACCCTGTAGACTGCTGTGTGCTGTTAATACTCCTGGCACACTCTTCGGTGCTTTGTAACACGACTGTGCGTTTACTGGTGGGAGTATTTTCCCGGCATGTGGATTCCCCAGTTGGCCTAAAGCCCTGTTAAGTACAGGGACCGTGTCTGCTCTGCTCACCAGGCTGCCGTCATTTTCCAGCCAGGGGAGTGCCTGGCTGATAGTAGAAACTCAGTACATGTGTGGAGAGCGTGTGTGTAAGAGTTGATTCTCTCACCTCTGTCCCACCCCTGTGTTCCAGGGCCTGTCGGTAAATGTGGGTGCTGGTGTGACAGGCACGTTTCCTGTTGTTTCACACTCCAGTCCACGAGCAGTTGCTAAGGTCTCGAGTGGTATGTGGCAGGAGAGGAGACAGCATTCTGATACAAGAAGGGTTTTTGTTTGATTGTGTGTTTTTTTGCCCTAAGAAATTCTAACATTGTTTTCTAAACACTCTGATTTGTGCTATAAGCCATCCTTTATGAAAGAGACCACTTTAGGGAAAAACCATAGGAACTTCTTTTGTGAAGGAACATGGCAGTGACTTAATGGTTTATAAAGGACAGCAGTAGATACTTGAATTGTAAGGGACATAATTCATTTCTTTATGGTGAGTAATATTGTAAATCATTGTGCATCACAGCAATATATTTCACTGCCTCAACTCTTCAGCTTAATTGGGGTAGAAGAGGAAATATAGCTCCTGGTCTGTATTCCAGAAATGAACCTCTGGATAGCATTGCATCAAAGATTTTTACAAGTAAATAATTAATTGGTTTAGAGCAGGCTGACAAATATAATTAAGCAATTTATAGTTGAAATATTCAGTATTTCTCTAATTAGTGACAGAGGAATACCTGAGGCTGTGGTCAGATGAAATACTTCCCAGATGAGTTTTAAGATAAAAGGAAATCCAGAATTTTTCATCATATATTTCTTTATCATCAGTAATCAGGATTTTAAAGGAAAAGACTCTCACAGAGTAACAGTTGGATTACATTTATCAAGTTGTGATATACATGCTATACGTTTTCTTTATTGTATCCTAAATTGGACCAATATTTGTTTTGTTTTGTAGTATGCCTTTTTAATTGATTTATTTATTTCACTTTTCTGTTGCTAAGAAACACATTTGGTGATGGAAACTTGGTATAGAGGAGATGAGAGACTAATCTCAGAAGTATATAAACAAGAGCTTTGTTTATTTCACTTTGTCAATAGAAATATTGCTAAAATACATTTAAAATTGTCATTGACCATTTTGCCAAAATATAGTTTATTCTTTGAACTATTTTTAAGTTCCTATATTTATAATTGCCTATTAGAAAGTCAGTTTGAGACAGATAGAAGGAAATATAAGTGCATATATGTAACATATTTTTTAAAGCTATATGTTACTAAAATATCAGTAAAACAAAATATAACCCAATATAATAAATCCCTTGAGGGGAAACTCAAGTTTGTTATCTGCCAAAAAATTGTCATACCACACCACACTGGCTAAGAAGGGAGTGAATTTTATTCTTACAAATGTTTTTTAGTGAAATATGCAATACAAGTAATTTAAATTGAACTCTATTTTGGGCCAAGAGTTTGACACAATTTCAAATAATTAGTTAAGGCTGTCTCCCCCTCCCTGCCCCCAGTTTTATTGAGATATAATTGAAATACATCACTGCATAGGTTTACGGTGTGCAGCATAATGGTTTGACTTACGTGTATTATATCGTGAAAGGAATATCACAGTAAGTTTAGCTAGGATTCATCATCTCATTTAGATACAGTAAAAAGAAAAAGCAAAAACAGAAAAAAATGTTTTTTTTTCCTTGTGCTGAGAACTCTTAGCATTTACTCTCTTAACAGTGTCCCTGTGTATCATACAGCAGTGTTGACTGTAGCCATCAGGCTGTACACTGCATCCCTAGTATGTACTTATCTTGTAGCTGGAAGCTGGTAACTTTTGACATCTTCTTCCAGTCCCCCCTCCCCTCCCCCCACCTCTGGCAACCACAAATCTGATCTCTTTTTTCTGTGAGACTGTGTGTGTTTTTGTGTGTTTTTAAAATTTCATATGTAGGTGACATTATGTAGTATTTATCTTTCTTGGTCTGACTTATTTCACTCAGCACAATGCCCTTAAGGTCCATCCATTTTTTTTTTTGCAAATGGCAGGATATCCCCACTTTTTATGGCTGAATAATACTCCATTGTATGCGTACCACAGCTTCTCCATCCACTCATCGACTGATGCACACGTAGGTTGTTACCATGTCTTGGCTACTGTAAATAGCCGTGGTTACTGCAGTAAACATGGAGGTGCAGATATCTTTTCAAGTTACTGCTTTCATTTCCTTTGGATATATTCCCAGAAGTGGAATTGCTGGATCATATGATAGCTCTATTTTTAGTTTCTTGAGGCTTTTCCATACTGTTTTCCATAGTGGCTGCACCAGTTTACAATTCCACCAACAGTGCATACGTTTCCCCTTGTCTCCACAGTCATGCCAGTGTTTGTTATCCCTTGCCTTTCTTTGATGGCCCTTCTAACAGACATGAAGTGCTATCTCATTGTGGTTTTGATTTGCATTTCCATAATGACTGGGGATGTTGAGCGTCTTTTCATGTACCTGTTGGCCATTCATATATCTTCTTTGGAAAAATGTCTACTCAAGCCTATTGCCTGTTTAATTGGATTATTTGGTTTTCTGGGGGGGAGGTTGTTTTGTTTTGGTTTTGGGGGGTTTGTTTTGCAGTTGAATTGTGTGAGTTCTTTGTGTATTTTGGATATTAACCCCTCATCAGGTATATTGTTTGCAGGTATTTTTTCCCGTTCTGTAGGTTGCCTTTTCATGTTCTGATTGTTTCTTTTGCTGTGCAGAAACTCTTTCGTTTAATGTCATCATACTTGTTTATTTTTTATGTTGTTGCTTATGCTTTAGGTGTCATATCCAAAAAATCATTGTCAAGGAGCTTTTTCCTGTGTTTTCTTCTAGGAGTTTCATGGTTTCAGGTCTCACATTTAAGTCTTTAATTCATTTCGAGTTAATTTTTGTGAGTGGTGAAAGATAAGGATCTAATTTTATTCTTTTGCATGTGGATGCCCAGTTTTACCAGCACCATTTATTGAAGAGACTGTCTTTTCTCTATTGGATATTCTTGGCTCTCTTGTCAAATATTAGTTGACTGTAAATTCTTAGGTTTATTTCTGGCCTCTCGATTCTTTTCTGTTGTGTCTGCTTTTATGCCAGTACCATACCATAGTATAGCTTGAAATCAGGACGTGTGATGCCTCCTGCTTTGTTCTTCTTCCTCAGGATTGCTTTGGCTGTTTGAGGTCTTTTGTGGCTCCACATAAGACTTAGAATTGTTTTGTCTACTTCTGTGAAAAATGCCATTGGAAATCTTAATAGGGATTGCATTGAATCTAGATGGCTTTTGGTAGTATTGACATTTTAATAATATTAATTCTTCTGATCATGAACATGGGATTCCTTTCCATTTATTTGTGTCTTCTTCAGTTTGTGTCATCAGTATCTTGTACTTTTCTGAGTAGAGATCGTTCACCTCCTTGGTTACGTTTATTCCTAAGTATCTTATTGTTTTTGATGCTACTGTAAATGGAGTTGTTTTCTTTATTTCTTTTTCAGATAATTCGCTATTACTGTATAGAAACATTACTGATTTTCGTATGTTAATTTTTTATCCTGCAACTTTACTGAATTCCTTGATTAGAACTAACAGTTTTTTGGTGGAGTGTTTAGGTTTTTTACTTGTAAAATCATGTTACCTTCAAATAGAGACACTTTTACTTCTTCCTGCCCAATTCTGATGCCTTTTATTTGTGTGTTTATTTTCTTGCCTGATTGCTCTGGCAGGTTCTTCCAGGGCTGTGTTGAATAGGAGTGGCGAGAGTGGGCTCCTGTGTCTTGTTCCTGAGTTAGGTGGTCTCTTATTCGTAATGTATTTACATGTAGGCTGTGTTTTTGGTTTGTCAGCTCTGATTTCTACATTTTACCACCTGTGGGACATTTCTTTTAAATTTGGTAGGAGCCTTAAGACTCATTTCCTTTATACAGATGTAAACTTAACTTTTTGTATTGATTTTTTTTTTTACTGTGTTTATAAATGCACTTTGTATTAGTTTTTAACTGCTAATTATCACAAACTTGGCAGCTTAAAACAACACAAATTTATTGTCTCACAGTTTGGGAGGTCAATGAGTTCACATACTGGTATGTGTGTTCTCTGCTCAAGGTCTTAGAAACTGAAATCAAGTTGCCAGCTGGGGCTGTGGTCTCATCTGAGGTTTAGGGTTTTCTTGCTTGTTCACTGGCTGTTGGGAGAATTCAGTTCCTTGCGGCTGTGACGGAGGTCCCTGCTCTCTTCCTGGCTGTCAACTGGGAACCATCCTCAAGACCCTCTCCACTGCTGGCAGTTTGCTCCCTTAAGGCTAGCAGAAGAGTCTCTCTGGCTTTAAATCTCTCTGACTTCTTTGAAGGGTTTACCTGATTAGGTCAGGTTCACCCCAGAGAATCTCCCAGGTGATAAACTCAAAAGCAGCTGATTTAGAGCCTTAATTGCGCCTGGAGAATCCTTTCTGTCACATGAGATAACCTAATATGGGGGTGATAGTTCATCACATTCACCACCCAGCTCACACTCAAGGGGAGGGGATGGTACACCAGGACTTGAGGATTTTGAGGGGTGACGTTTATCTTAGTATTCTGCTTACTACACACTTTGGTAAGTTAGCTAAAACATCAGCAGTGTTTTGGAGATAATTATTATCTTCAAATATAACTTGTAAATCTTGTCGCCTTCTTGGTGTGGTTGTTTTTTACATTTGCAGACATATTCTTATCTGTTCTTATCCAAATTTAGAGGCTGTACTGGAAATAAAATCACTTAGAACTGTCTCTTACACTCTTGACCTTTGGATCGTTAAAGCCGTGAAATCTCCCAGCAGCACCATCTATCTTTGCTGACTGTGATTTATGGTTTGGAGGATCCAGACACTGTCCATTTCAGCATCTGGCATGAAGTGTGCAGCCCAAGCCAGACCATGGGGAGAACTGCCAGTGATTCCACATGCAGTCTGTTTGCTGCTGAATCTCTTGCATAGGATTGCTATCTATCTTATACATGACTTTAGAATTATTAAGAAGTCTTAAGGTTACAAATTAGTGGTGCTATATGAAAAAACTGTACAGCATTGAATGTTCTGTACATAGGTACCTACACACCATGCATGTACGCCTGTGTGTGTGTAACCGTGTAGGTTTATGTCTGTATGGTATGTATATGTAGATGTGTTATACAACATTATAGAAGCAGTGTTACTGACAAAATATGCCTTGGGTTTTCTTTGATACATGAGAAGTTTGGTAATGAAGTAGTATTGAACTTAGGGATTTTAATAAATTGAAAATGTTGTACCATAATGGCCATTATGTCGTTCTGTGAGCATAATGAAAAAGTGGTGTGTGTCTTTTTTTTTTTTTTTACAAATTTATTTATTCATTTATTTTTGGCTGTGTTGGGTCTTTGCTGCTGCACGCAGCCTTTCTCTAGTTGGCAGTGAGCAGGGGCTGCTCTTTGTTGAGGTGTGCGGGCTTCTCATTGCGGTGGCCTCTCTTGTTGCGGAGCGTGGGCTTCAGTAGTTGTGTCTCGCGGGCTCAGTAGTTGTGGCTTCAGGGCTCTAGAGCACAGGCTCAGTAGTTGTGGCGCACGGGCTTAGTTGCTCTGCAGCATGTGGGATCTTCCTGGGCCAGGGGTTGAACCTGTGTCCCCTGCATTGGCAGGTGGATTCTTAACCACTGCACCACCAGAGAAGTCCCGGTGTGTAATTCTTGAACTGTGTTTACTTGGGAAAAAATTAGAAGATAATTTTCTTTTTGCGTATTCTATTTGAAGGTAATATTGATCAAAAGCTGCCTTTATAAACTGTTTACCACTGTGAGCAGCAGTGCTGATAGCTATAGACGATTAAGTAGAGAGGTACAGACTTCTCTGCTTTTTTTTTTATTCATATTCTACTGAGAGATTATTGTTCCGCTGTTTTCCTTATCCATTAAGTGTATTGAAATCTCTCTCTCTTACAATTGTCTGTTTTAACATAACCAGAAAGAATTCATCAAAGAGGTGTTTCCCTCTGTCTTTGTGACCTTCCATGTCATCCTAAAGATGGACTTTCTGTTTTTCATCTTACCATCTCTGTCTCTTGTCCTCTAATGCAGGAGAGACAACATCTTAAGTATTTCCAAGTATTTTCCCATCAGTTGTAGGAACATGGAAGTTTCGCAGCTTTTCAGGGGAAAGAGTATTGTGACTTTATAGGAGCTTATTTTTCTAGTCTGCTAAGTAAGGTTGTCTTTTTCTTTTCCCCAAGGCTTAATGGCTAAGAAAAAAATCTTATCTGTTTCACATTTTCTACTCTAAGATAAAATATGTTTTCCACTCCCATTATTAACCTATGCGATCTTGACTTTGGGGAATGAATGGCTTACACTGATAGTCTATTAAATTATAATTAGAAACAGCTGAGTACACTTTAGCAGCTTTTCTAACATTATAGGAAAGGGAAAAGATGAGTAGAGCTTGGATGGGGAATATTTTATCAAAGAGGATAAAATTAGATGCAGGTCACAAGTATTTTTAGTGATCTCCTGGCTGCCAGGCCCATTCTGCTTGCATCTCCTAAAGCAACTGAGGATACCTAAATTTTATTCAGAGTGCCAAGAGTGAAAATATTCACACATTGCAAATTATTATCAAAATTCTAAGTGAGACATAACTGTTAGTTCACACATTTGTGCAATTCCCAAAATTGTGTATAGCAAGTACTTGTACAGTTTAGTCTGTTGAGACCTTCTTATGCCTTTGGAAGAAAAATGTTTCCATAGAAAGATTGATGTGTAATAAAAATCACCCTTAGAACTGTCAGTTACACTTTTAGAAGCTTCCTGTCTTTTCCATTACCTAGTCTCTGTGCATTTAATTCTTTGAAATAACCGCTGCAAAGTTTGTCTAATAAAAATTCACTATAATTACAGAGATGTTTGAGAACATAACATCCCTTCTGTTGGCAAATGTTTGACCTGATTACAGGGTCAATTACCTGTAATTACCTGCTTACAAAAATTTGACCTGTCATCTCATAGGAAGACCGTTTATAGCATGAACTGGACCTATGGGGATCTCTGAGGTCTGAGGATTGTTATCTTTGCTTCGTTTTTTATTAGCTGGCGATTAAAGGACAGGACATGCTGTTAAATTTGTTATGTTTGAGTGTGAGAATGTGCCAGTCAGGCATTTATTATTTGTGTTTTATTTGTAACTGAGATGCTTCAGCAGTGGTGCCACATGGATCATCTCCAAACTCTGATGTAGTGAGGAAGCCGAGGCCCAGCAAGGCTGAGTGGCTTGTTCAAGGTCACACAGCCATTACTGTCAAGCCTCGTAACCAGGTCTGTTATTAAAGGTGCACATGTGAGTGGCACGTTAAACATTTGAGGACACGCTCAAGCAGGAAACAGTTCCTGATATTGAACATAAATTGCTTACTTCCTCTTGTTAGATACTTGGAAGAGATGGAAAACAGCTGGTGCCTGCAGCGCCAGTTCTCATGTAGCTTCATTATATCTTATTCAATTACCATTTCTCCTAATCTTCAGGAATGACTTGCCTGCCAGGATTGTATTTGTTGTTTTTTTGGCTTTGTTTTTAACTACAGCAGTATGTCGTTTCCAAAGGATGCTTGATATATGGTTCCCAGGACCAGCTGCACAATCACGGGTCCCCTTGTTAACAAATGATTAGGAATTTCTAGCTGGCAAGACTCTTACACTCAGTGCAAGGCCCTGCGTGACTGTACGGGCCGCATACCGTGAAGCGGCCCCTTTGGTTCTGGGTGTTTTGTCTGAAACCTTCTTCTTTAAGGATTAATATACCAAGCTGCGGGCTTAAATATTTTGATACTCTGCAGAGATGAACTCTTTTTTTTGGATCCAAGAAGATAATTTTCTTTTCTTCCTCTGTTGATGAGTTTATGCTGGCTAATATTGTTAAAATCTTTACCCAAGATTTCCTGAGGAGGAATGCCAGAATTATAAAACCTAGAACTAAGTATATGCGCTGCTTGGAGTAGTGGTGTCTAGATTCAGGAACCATGTGACCCAGAAACAGGTGCTTGATAGGCATGTTCACTATACGATTTGGTCTGGGGCATTTAATTTGTAGGAGGATGTTTGACAATTAAAAAAAAAAAGATGTGACTGTTTTCCAGAAATCTTTGAATGCAAGCAGCTTACCTCAGCTGGCCTCTTTTATATTAATATACATCATTCAGTGACACTGCACGTACTTTACCAGGGATGCTGAACTTCACCCAAGTGAGATGCTGGCGATCTTTTTATACATAAGTGAGAATATCACATAATCTTGATGTTTGTATATGCGTTTTACATGTACGCTGGCTTTTTGTTATGTCAGTTTTTTGATGTGAGTAATGTGCAGTGTTTATTTGAATAATGTTGATGGAGGTAGAAAATATGCTTTTAAAAGAAACAGTATTTGAAACTTTGCAGAGAAGAAAGATGAACCTACCTTTGGAAAAAAGACTAAATAATAATGCTGTGCAAGTGGTCAGGTATACCAGAGTGCTAATTTATGCTAATTTCTGTCTTTTCATGACTTTTTAGATATTTTATTTTCAGATATAAAAAATTAAAATTCTATTTTATAACATAAATATAGTAAAAATGACATATCCCATAAGTTTTTTCACAAAAATCTTTATTAATACTAACCTTTAAAAGTTACTTATTGCGTTGTTAAAATCTTAACCACATGACAAATGTACATTTTTTTTGTTTTGTTTTGTTTTTTAATTTATTTATTATTTTTTTGGGGGGGTACACCAAGTTCAATCATCTGTTTTTATACACATATCCCCATATTTCCTCCCTCCCTCAACTCCCCCCCCACCCTCCCTCGAGTCTCCCCACCCTCCCCGTCCCAGTCCTCTAAGGCGTCTTCCATCCTCGAGTTGGACTCCCTTTACATTTTTTTAATCTCTGTGTGTTGGTATTAGATTTTTTCCCCAAATCTAGAGCTAAATATTTATGTGCGGCTGTTTTCTTTTTCAGAGAAAAATAGAATTGTTGAACAGTAATGCTATTTGACTAGATAATTAACTTTTAAAAAATATGTATATATTAGAGTAAGTTAAGAAAAGGTTGATTTTTTTTTTATACGTTGGCATTATGTAAGTTCCTTCTTTGTAGTGCTACTATAAATTTTACTAGTAGTAAAAAGAATTCAAATTTTTATTGCCTTTTTTCTGTTCATCCTATTTTTAAGAGATAGCCAACAGTGCCACCATCAGAACAGATGGGATTTTCTCATCATAAGTACTGGTTTTCGCAAAAAAAAAAAAAATCGTACACTCAAAGATGGTTGAAAAACTGCATATGTCTAAATAGACATTTAAAAAATATCGGACATAATAAGACTGCTTTTGATTTATTTTATGATCAAGTCAAATTCATAAAATTATTCTTCAAAAACATGTTACTAATTTGGATACTTATATTTTGCCAAGTCATCTTGTCTCGGGAGCGTGGTACTGATGCCAGCTTATTGTTAGCATCTTTAATTTGTTGTTGAAAGAAACAGTCCTGAAGAAGAATATGAAAACATGAAAACAGTCAGACTGTCTTGGCCCGATCACATCTTCCATTTTGAGGGCAATTTTTTCATTCTGCCCTTTGCTTTATATATGATTTATTTATTAATAATGGGACTTTAAAGGTAAACTGTCAAGTTAATTATAATTATGATGATTTTAGAATCTATATTAAAGCATAAAATTCTTCTTTCATGGTCTGATACTTACATGATACGGTATATTTATTTTTGAATGAAAAGAAACCTGGTCCTCATCTTCCTGTTGACATCAAACAGTCTTCTGATATGCTAATCTAGCATCAGGGAGGGCACATAGACAGGCTTTACTTGGACTCATTCCAAGTCTGAAAGAAAATTATGTGTATAGAGCTGATTTTGCAGCATTTCCCCCATAGAGTGAAAACCGATACTAACACGGTCTGCAATTAATAAGACTTAACATTGAAACGTGGTATGGGAGGTTTTCACCATTTTAATAATAACTCTGACTTGCTTTGTAATTACCTGGTCATCTAATTGTTATTTGGTTTTTTTGTGTATTTGTTTGTTTTTGCTACTGATGTAATAGCCATTGAAATTGCTAATAAGTTCATTTCTATAGTATGTGTTACAATAAAGATTAACCTAAAGTGATTCGCTTTTCCTTAAAGATTTATCCTTTGGTGGATGTAATCCTTTGCTAGGTATGAAGTAGGGATGCTTGATTTCTTTCCCTGTATTATTTTTCCTTTCAGCCTGCCCTCAACTGGTCACAGGGGTAGGAACTGACATAGCTCGTTGTTTTCGATTCATCTGAAGTACCATTTCTCCATATTCAATAACAAAAACAATCAAATTAGTTGAGCTTTCATAAATGTCGTCACTAGATAAAGTGCATTAAAGCACATATTTAAATGTTGACGTCTATTAATAAATATATATCTTAAAAAGTTAAAATTGTCTGAAAATTTGTTTAAATGCAATACTTCGTCATGTTGGTCATTTATAAATTTTGATAAGTAGGAAATCAGTTATTTTGTTTTTGAAAAAAATTTTTATGTAAAGAATCTTTATAAATCTTATGACGCTAAGAACTTTGTTCTTGAATGTGCATCTTATTAATATATTCTTCTAGCAAATATAATGTAGAAAAATAGGCATGAACATGTACCTTTGGTTTTGCAGTGATTTAGTTGCTGCCCTCTTGTGTGCGATGGCCCGCTCTTTCAAGCTAGCATGTTTGTGCTCAGCTCTCTGCCCGGGGCTTCCTGTAATGTTTTGCTACCATGTTAGTTTCATTCATTCAAAGCAAAGTGCAGGTTTGACTTGAAATATGCAATGGAAATATTCATGAAAACTTTTCACATAAATCCCTTTTATTTCTTTAATTTTTAATAAATTAAGTGATATTTCAAATCCCCAAGGATGGTTCAATATTTAAAAGGAATTCTACTTCACTACCTTCTGTCAGGAGAAGAACTGTCTTGTAATGAACATAATTACCTCCAAGTCTCTAGACTTTTTTATTCTGGCTTTTCTTAAAATAAAATTTGACGTCCTCCTTTTAGGAAAAGAAATTACTTCATATGGATGTTAATTTTTTGAAATAGGTGGACATCACAAAGACATAGCACGATAATGGCCTGTGCTGACCTTAGATACAATAGGGAGAAATTTAAGCCATTAAGTCAGGTAAAAATCTTGGTATCGTTTCACTATGGAAAATGATAAGTTTTTTAGCTGGCAATAGGTAGATAAAATTAGGTGTTTTTCTGACTTACGTCAGAATCTAGACTGAAGACATCTTCTTTTTCTTAAATCTTGTTTTTAATTTGTTAAACAGCATTTTAAGAAACAGAAGAGGCTCATTCCTGAAAGGACCGTTTGGAAGTACTTCGTGCAGCTGTGTAGTGCACTGGAGCACATGCACTCCCGACGCGTGATGCACCGGGGTGAGTTCAGTTGTGACTGATGCAGAATGTCGGTTCCCCGGGTGACTTATTTCCGGAGGATAATTTCACAAGAACGATAAGCCTCTAAGTGAAGCCTACTTGGTTTTTTAAAAATAAGAATGAGAATTAGTTATTTTTCTTCTTGACTTTTTTTTTTTAACTGATTATGTTGGTAAAAGAGAAAAAATAGATGCAGGAAAGCAGTTGAATATGCATAAAGAGGAGTTTTTTTTTTTTAATGAACAGTATACTTTATAGCTACTTAGATGTTTAATGTTCATCATTCACTCTTAATATGTTCTTGATTAGCAGTCAGATGGTTGGGTGGAATGTGTGATGGTTACATCACGAAGGCATTGATCCCTTGATTTTGGGGTGTGAAAAATTTCAGTACGATTTGCTTCAGCAATTAAATTTCTAAGGTCACCTAAGTAAATAATTATGAGTCAGTTATGCTTTTATATTTTATGTAAACATGTCAATAAATTACTGTTTAGTAGGATGTTCTATTTAAAATTTATATAAGAAGGGCACAGATTTATTTTGTGCTTTGAATTTCACAGAAGTTTATTTGAAAGTGGAAAACAAAATGCATTTTAAATGAAAATTAATAGTAGCATCCCCCTGCACTAAGGATTATTTGTCAGAGGACTGAGGACACAGATGCTAGGCTGTGTGAAAATTACTCAAAATAAAACAACGGGTTCCAATTCAAACTGACTCTCAGTTTTAAGATATATTTTAAATTCTGCAATGAAAAGTGGCTTTTAGTCCCTTGAGTACACCTAACCTGACACCATCTTTCACCTGATCCCTTCGTTTATTCACAGATATAAAACCAGCCAATGTGTTCATCACGGCCACGGGCGTGGTCAAACTTGGAGACCTTGGGCTTGGCCGGTTTTTTAGCTCCAAAACCACAGCTGCACATTCTTTAGGTAAGAGACACAAGATACTTTCATTCAGTTAATCTGCCCCTCTTCCCCCCACGCCCACCCATGTGGTGTTAAAAATATAAGGGATGTACAGATTATATGCCAGCTCTTACAGCTTATATAAACCTATTTTAAAAATCATCCAGTCCTGAACTGAAACCTGTCAGGTATGTGTCCATTCACTTAACAGTTGGATACTTCGTTAATCTGACCCTCAGGCAGGCACTTGGTAAAAGAAAATGCCAGTGAACAAATCTAGTTTTAACTATTGCCGTGGCTCTTTCCTTTTCTTTTAGTTTAATAACATTAAGATAATATGAGGAGTAAACCATATCATGAAAGAGGACCTCACCTGACCATTTAAAAGCATTATAGTAGTTTGTAAATGTTTATTTACATGGTTGTGATGACCCCAGAGGGAAACCTACAGGTGATCTATGGCTAATGAGGAAGATATTCCCCTAAATTATAAAGTAGAAGCCACTTGTAATTTATTCATTCTGCAGCTGATGATATACCAGTGTCCTTTGTACCTGAAATAGAGCTGAATGTAGCTGTTACAACATTATATTAATGGAAAGAAGGTTGTCCAGTTTAGAAGCAATAGAAATAACTAGGAAGAAATAATTTTTAACTTGAATAACTTAACGGGCGTGATAGAGCGTCTCCTAAAACTCTTCAAATCATATTGTCTGCCCCCTGTAATATAAGACTTTGTCAAAACGGTAGCAAGCAAAATAAAAGAAGGATTAAGATAAAAATAAGTTGGCTTTAATTTAATGATGCCCCGTTTTTGGTGAAAGAGGAAATCATTGAAAACGGTTGATTTTTTGGATGAAGTTATTGTTTTTAAATGAAAAGTAAAAAAATTTGTAAATCGCCTGATGAGGAACAAGTGAGTTACACGAAATAAAAAAGTAGTGAGGAACTTCCCTGGTGGCACAGTGGTTAAGATCTGCCTGCCATTGCAAGGGTTCGATTCCTGGTCCAGGAAGATCCCACATGCGGAGCCACTAAGCCCATGTGCCACAACTATTGAGCCTGCGCTCTAGAGCCTGTGAGGCACAACTGCTGAAGCCCCACAGGCCTAGAGCCTGTGCTCTGCAACAAGAGAAGCCACCGCAGCGCGGAGCCTGTGCACCGCAGTGAAGAGTAGTAGCCCCCGTTTGCCGCAACTAGAGAAAGCCCGTGTGCAGCATTGAAGACCCAGTGCAGCCAGTAAGTAAATAAATACATTAATACATAAATAAATAAGTAAATAAATAAATTTTAAAAAGTAGTGAAACGAGCATCTGAATTAGTTGACACAACATTTTTAAAGTTTTTCTGGCTTTGTCACTAAGGTTCTGTGTGGCCTTGCACCTGTCATTTAATTCTTCTGTGTCTAGGATGGTGTGTGGCACATAAGTAGGCACCTGGTCAACATTTGCTGAATGACAGAATACTGGATCCTAGATTAAGGAGTGGTGGGAAGATAATACTTTACCCCCACACAGAGTTTCACTTTTGTCCAGTGCTCCAAGGAAATAAAATTTCAGCTGATGCTGAATAAATACTATTTTAGTTTTTTCTTTCACTTTGCTTTTATTCTTGCAGAGCATTACAGTTTTTCCTGGATAGGAAAATTTGATATGAAATTCCATGAGAAATGCATAAATTTGCATAACAGTTTAATAAAGTTTTATTTGGAGGTTCCAACTCTGACAATGCAAATAGTAGAGGATTTCTGAGAAGAAAACCTTAGACTGTTGCAAGCCGGTGCCACTGATCCTTAGGAAAGACAGCATGTATTCACTTTGTTATTCACCTGAATGGAATGTCCTAACAGCACGCTGTTCATCTACTTAGAAATGCTAGGTCACAGTTACACGTGCACAACTGCACGTACCTGCTCCTGCACACGCATGTCTGTTGTGTACGTGCTGCTTGGCAGGCTGCTGCTCTGAGCATCCGTGGTTACATGACCCTGAGGATCCAGCCTGGTATGTGAAACCCAGAACCTAACAGTTTAGGAGATGGGCTTCCTCAGCTGGCTGGTCCCTGCCTCTTACAGAAGTTCTCAGTCGGGCTCACAGACGTGTATGCATCTCTAGACCTCCAGATTGTGTGATATAGAGAGTAAACATTTAATAGATTTAATAATTCATTAAGAATTTCTAACGTCAGTTTTTATCTAAATCAGTGCACTTAGGGTCATGTGGGGTGTGTGTGTGTGTGTGCGTGCGCCCACACACATACATGGGGAGCCCCATGATGATACAACGTCTTGAGACACACCTAAAGTACAGCTAGTGAGGAAGTAGCAATGAGACTGGTTTGTTTGATAAGTGAATCAATAGAAAAATAATTTCTTTCACAAGTATTTTTGTTTTCGGCATTATTTTAAGAAAAATAGTCTTAAAATAAGAAAACATCTTTTATTCCTGCCTATTTTCTCTATGAAGTAAAGATTTTGATGGTTTGAAACTGAATTTCATTAGGCGGAGTATGTTGGACATGAAGAATCAAAGCTTGAACTCCAGCCTGCCAAGGTGTTTGGACCCAATAAAAATCCTGTGTAGAAGGATCAGGAGAAATTCTTAGCTAACAAAGAATATGTATAAAATGACAAGGGTAGAAATTGTGACATAGATTTATGTTTGTTGACAAGTTGACCCTAGTTTTTGCTTTTAAAGAATTATTGCCCTCCTGTGTTACGGACATATGTTTTTATTTTTAAGAGCAAATTTAAAAGATTGCTTTTAAAATAAGTAATAAGGATATATGGTATAGCATAGGGAAATTTAGCCATTATTCTGTAATAACTTTAAATGAAGTATAATCTATAAACATATTGCATCACTGTGTTGTACACCTGAAATTTATAATGTAATATAAATCAGCTATACATCAGTTAAAAAAATAGACTGCTTTTATTTTTCCAAAAAGTATTTGATAATGTAGCCACCTACACAAATTCATTTTGCTCACAGAAAATGTGATAAACTGTATATTGTATAGTATAGTTTTTTTTTTCTGATTTTGCTGAGGATTAAATCTGTAGGGCATAATTTATTCACAGTGCAGGTCTAAATATTAGTGAAACTACAACTAAATGAGATCTGTACGTCATTCATAAAGGAAGCTCCAAATAAGTTTACTTTGAATGAAGTCTGTTCTAGCACCGAATTTTGTTTAATTTTCTAAAGGAGGTTTTTTTCAGAAACTTAAAAAGGCAGAAATACTTAGGATTTTAGAAATATGTTGTTGTAGTTACACATTTATACTATGTTTATTCCAAAATACTTTTTTTTTCAAAAATCAAACATTTTTCACTTATTGTCACTTATTTTGATTCAATTATTAGTAAGGGACATACTTCCAAAATTTTTTTTTGGTTTTACAATCCTTAAGAGATTGTCAAGACTTTGAATTTCTCAGTTGTATCTTCAGTTTCTGTCTATTTTTTGTATTATTTAATTCCAGGATAGCATATCAACATGCAATAAAATCTCTGGTTCTCTCACATTTTCTGTAGCAAATAAAGCTGTGTAGGTGGCCATGTTTCCAATCAGTTTTCAGAATCAGGTTTTTAACTTAAAAAATAATAATAAGTCCTTAAATTCCGGGTTAAAAATTAACGGATACTGAATCAGATTGTTGCTGGATGTTCAGACCATCTTTAGATCTTCAAAATGAAGAGAGAAAAAAAAAAGTAATCTCAGAGGCCTTTTGTGTTTCTTCTGCTCCCACCACACACGTTGTCTCCCAGTCTCTCCACTTCCTGCCCCGTCCTCCTTAGTCCACAGCCACTGCGTGCTGGGGGGCTAGGAGAGTACCCTCCCATGTTTGTAATCCTCGTTTCTGATCAGAGCCATGTATTCCAGCAGAGTTTCCTTCCCCAAAGACGTTATCTGCTTATGTTACCTCCTCCAAATCTTTGACTATCCCCTGTGTGGCCTGAAGAATATCGTGCAGGGTCCTTGGCTTAGCGTTCGGGGTCCTCTAGGTCGGTGTCCGGTGTCCGCTGACCCACGCCCGTCCTTGGGTCCACGCATACCTCGTGACGTCTGTGTGCTTTCCCTCCTGCCTTGTTCTGCACGTGGACAGAACGGAGGACGCCCGGATTTACCTGCCCGTTATTCTGTAGGACCTTGATCAAGTTAATTCACTTTTATATGGTTCAGTTTCCAGGTTTCTAAAAATGCAGATGAGGGTAATAAGCATCCTGTGTGAACCAGCCCCTCACCTGATAATAAAATGAAAGGTAAACGTGTTTTCTGAACACTGCAAGTTGCTGCATAAATGTTACGTTGCTTATGTTAACCTGACAGTGGTGTGGGGGGAAGAGAGAGAAGAGGAACGGGGACGAGGAGAGGGAACTCGCGCGCAGTGTACGTATTCTGTGGACATTCCCGAGCTGCTTCATTCAGAGGACCAGGTGCTCTTCCAGGGCCCAGGGAGGGAGCCTGAACATGACAAGTCCTTGTGTCCATGGATCTCACCTTGTGGTGGAAGGAAATAGATAATAAAAAACAAAGAAGTAAGATGATCTGTTAGCCTGTACAGGGAGTGACTGGTGGAGGAAGCCTTTTAGAAAGGGCAGAGCCCTGTGAGGACGTGGTACGTGAACCAGGATGAGAAGAGCAGAAGAGCGGGCTGTACTCGGGCCTCAGGGAGGGGACGTCCAGGCTGACCAGGAGCACCTCAGACGAGGGGCTGCTGCGGGGTGTGCCCCCTGCAGGAGGTGTGCTGGGGCGGGAGCAGGAGGGCCTCAGCCACACCGCGGGGCAGGGGGTTCACACCTTATTCTGAGCAGGGGCCGGCATTGCAGAGTTGCCATGACGACAGCTGCGTGCTCTGACTGGCGTGAGGACCTAGCCATGAACCTCCGTCTTCTTGGGGTCATCACGCCCGCTGTTGTCTGCTCTCCTCAGGGGCTTCTCCGTGAGGACCTAGCCGTGAACCTCCGTCTTCTCGGGGTCATCACGCCCACTGTTGTCTGCTCTCCTCAGGGTCTTCTCTGTCCTGGTAGTGTCTTTCTTGGCTCCTAGACGGCCTCTTAGGATGTGCTGCCCGGAGCTGAACGTAGTCTGAGCCTCATTAGTGTTCATCAGTCCCGCGAGCACCAGGTTTATCCCCGTCTGTGACCTGAGCTTTGGATGGTTCTTTGGTTTTCGTCCTCTCCCCTTTTGTTTTCTGCACGCACGTATGTTAAATCACATCTTCATTTAGTGCTTTTGTATTGATTTGGACAGAGGGTGCAGCTGGGAGACTCACTGTAGGATATCGTGTATCCCTAGGTGCAGACTTTGCTGTTTTCTCCCATGCTGTGTATCAACCTTATAAATGTAACACGTTAGAAAATGTGTTTTATGTATATATATGTATCTCTCCCTTTAAAATTTATGATAAAGACACCTCTCTCTCTTTAATCAAGCTTTTTGCTTGTCTAAATAAGGGTCTTTCAAATTGCCTGACCTTCCCCCACCCCCCACCCCCCAGCAACACTGTGACCCCACGGGAACCTAACCACGTGTAACTGAAGCAGAAGTTCCAGGCAGCAGTGTTTTCTGTTATAACTGCAACGCATTCTGATACTATCTGTTCTGTTTTATTTTGTGTCACTAAAAATAATGTTATTTGCAACCCAGTAAATTGATTTCACAACTCATTAATGGGTTATAACCTGCAATTTGGAAAACATTAGTCTGTGTTTACAGTACTTCCCTGCTGTTCCGTTTACTTAAAGACAGATTCCCATTTTTCTGCCTACTTTTGGACATCCTCCTGTCCTGCTGTCTGGCCAGTTGAGTTGGTCAGATGTAATCCAGCCACTTAGAGTTGCCTGTGCTTCAGGGGCTGGGGAGTAAGGTGTGTGATTGTTCTGTACGGTTTGCGGTCCTTCAGCTCCCTGAGGTCCTCGCAGACGTGTGTGAGCCACGGATGCAAACGGTTCCCCTTCTAGAGTCCGGGAGACTGAGGCACCGGAGGTGAAAGCAGGGAGACGTGGCTCCCTAGTGCGCGGTCCCTGTCCCCCCGGCGCTGCGTGTTTCCGCTCCATCCGGACCTCGTGGCACTTCGCCTGACTCTGCCGCTGTTCTCCAACTTGTCAGCTGCCTCCATCCTTGCTTTCCCTACCCCGCTCCGCGGTAGCTGAGCAGCCTGCAGGGGAAGCGCGGCTCGTCCCCGCCCTCCACGTGGCTGCTCTCCGTGCCCGAGACTCAGAAATAAACAGGATGGAAGTCCTTCTCCATAACCATTCTGTCCACCAGCAGTGGGGCTGATATTTCTAAGCAAGTGGCTCTTCTAGGCTGAAAACAAAAATTCTCCAAACCCTGTGAAATAGGAACATGGCAGTCAAGGTGTAATTTTTCACACATCACCTTGGGTTATTTTAAAATAATCTGGATATGTGATCGCTAGTCAAACCAGATCAAACTGCCCTTACTTCCTGCGATCACGACCCAGAGGGCTTCTCTGCTGCTGCTAAGCCTCAGCAGCACAGGGCCATGGATGTGTGCACGGCGTCTGTCACCTGCACGCGGCTTTAAAGCACGTTTTCTCCTGTGTTCCTGCATGTTGTGTAGGGGTTGGGTGGGCTTACTGAGCTCCTCTGTTTAATACTGAACCTGACCTCACTCCCACAACATCCCTGGAATTCCTGATCCTTATCCTATTTTCATTTTTCTGTTATTCATGGGACGTCTTATCTTCGCATATGCTGTGTAACACTTATTGTACTTAGTACTTTCTGTCTCCCTCGGCCCTATGGAAGCTTCACAAGGACCAGGGTCTTCACATTTTTGATTCCATGATGTATCCCAGATGCATAGGAGAGAGCATTGCACATAATAGATGCTCAGCGCATACTGATTAAATGAATTAGAGACAGGCTACACATCAAAGGATGGGTTTAACTAAATGTATCAGTAAGTATAGGTTAGATTACGCTGCAGGAAGAAACAATAACAGCATTTAGTTGCTTACCACTGAAGGGTGTTATTTCTCTGGTCTCCCGGAGTGAGCTTGTGAGTCCGGGTGGCCACCCTCCCTCCACGTGGCCACTTGGCATTTCAGAGGGCTTCAGTCTTGTGTGATCTTCACGAGGGGAGGCGATCATGGAGAACCACTGACAAGCTCTTAGTTAAATCTTGCTGCCTGAGTGTAACACACGTTGATTACCATTTGTGTTTTATGGGCTAAAACAAGTCTCATGGCCACGTCCATCTTAAAGGAGTGGATAGACTCATTCTTCCAGGTGTTCAGGAAGAGGAGAACCGGAAACAGTGAAGGTGAGCTTTGTCCACCTTCATTGTCCATGAGATGAAGGAAAAGTACCTCATTCTTTTTTTAATGTACTCCTCTCCTTGTTTATTCTTTGTGACATGTTTGTAGCTATTGCACCTGAAGGGTAATTGGCTATCTCGATGGGATTTAGGGGGTGGGGGAGTAAGAGGGGGCCATAGATAGCCTTAGGGAGTGTCCCTCCTTCTGAATTAGGAGATTCTGAGCAGAGAGATTATTTTTAAATCCAGAATGATTCATGAAGTGTGCCAGAATATTGATCCCTGCTGAGTTTTCTCTTGATCAATAAATCTGTAATTTTCCTTCCTGGAAGTACTTGTGATAGGGACCTTATTTTGGCCAATTTAAAACATTTATAATAAAAATTATTACCAAGCTTCAGACGCCAGCTGTGGGCTGAGGGCCACGTCGCACGTGACCTGCTCTCTCTTCTGCATCTCTGATTCAGGTCTTTAAAGTGGTTGTGATTATCTGGTGTAGGGTCCTTATCAGTTAGTGAACAACCAGAGCTCTCTCAAGTTATAAAAGATCATCACTTTATTCTTTTATTCTTCTTACGGTAAATGTAATGGCTTCTCCTCCCAACTCCTGCCCACCCCCCGCCCCATCAAAAAAAAAAAAAAAAGCCTTAAAGCACGTACCTCATCCCATCCCCAGACTGTCCAGTGAGTTCATAGAGGTCGAGAATGCTTTAAACCACACGTTTTTACTGTTTCCTCCAGTGCCTAGCGGGATTCTTGGCCCCATGGAATTGGCCCACATGATGTGCATTTGTATGGCTTTCCTCCTGCTTTCCTGTTGCTGCCCTAACAAATTCTCACAAACGCAGTGGCTTAAAGCAACAGAAGTTTATTTTTGCAGTTCTGTAGGTCAGTTCCAATATGGCTCTCACCAGAATCGCACTTTTTTCCTGAGCTTTGAGGGGAGACTTACCCGGGTTGGTGGCAGAATCCAGGTCTTTGATGTTGCAGGACCGAGGCCCATTTCCTTCCTGTGTCAGCTGAGGGTGCGTCTCACCTTCTGAAGCTGCCCTTGTCGGCTTCTACCTCCTTCCTCCATCTTCAAGGCCAGCAGTGGCAAATGGAGACCCTCTCACACTTGGAATCTCCCCTGCCCTCACAAATGTCACAGTCTTTGGTGTCCTCTTCTAAAGCCCAATAAGGTGACATGGCTTAAGAGTCAGAGGTTTTAATGGAAATTTACATTACTGAAATTAAGCACTTTTTTTTAGACAGATGTTTTGATGTTAAAATTTCACATTTTCATTATAGACCCTTATCGGTGATGTGCATTTACTTTTCAAGGGAGAAAATACTGCACTTGTCATAATATAAGTTTTGCAAGCAAATCCTTTTCTATCATTACTGTTAGTTTATTAACAGTTTTTTAAAAAATTATTTACCAAAGCTTATTTAATCCTCAGGGGGCGTCTCTCCTTTGTACAGGCCTACTTTTGAGTGCCTTACTTCCTTGTGGACAGGAATATAGGAGGAGATAGAAAGTAATTTTAACAAAACTTAATTAGAAAAATTAAACTGCCATAAAATATAACCACATTATGTACTCCGAAGGTGTATGTGAGTAATCAAGGGTAGTTACCTGCTATTCAGGCAAATCTTTTTGCACCAAAGTTGCATTTATTGTATACAGTGAAGTGTTTCCTGTCTGACTGCTTGCTCTACTGAAAAGAAAAAAAAAAAAAAAAAGCTGAATCATATTCTATATATGGTATTTTACTTGCTTTCCTAATGTCTCCCAGAAGAGCAAAGATGGAGGATTTTCTTTTTGTGTGTGCGTCTGTGATTTAGTTACTACGTATGCGTGTTGTACCTCCTGAGGATGGAATAGACTTTTACAAAGAGCTGGCTAGAATGCTCTGGTCCTTGTGCTGGACAAATATCTGAAATATCCCCTTGGGGGGGAAATTGTGGTGGTGGTGGTGTTTTCGTTATAGGATGGTTTGAACTCCTCTTTCCCTTTCAAAATGAGACAGTGGTTCTCAGATTTTGTGATGTTGCCAGCAGAGTAAACGCATGGCTGTCATTCCACCAGCATCAGAATATTCACACTGGGGTCTCTTGAGCATTGAATTCATGTTCCCCACACTATTTCCAAGTGTGATATATCCTCTGATTGCAACTTGGAAAATTAGTGTTCTTGAACCAAGCATTAAAGCAGTTTCATTTTTGGTGCCAAGTGCCACCTGTGGTCACGTGGTTGTTTTCCCCACACCTTCCCCAGCACCTCTCTGTGGGTCTTTCCTTGGCTGGTACCTCATCCTAGTTCAGCCATAAAGGCAGCATATGCTTGGTCAGTATTAAAGGCTACTTTCACTGATTTATTTTTAACTTGCAGTCCTTTCTTGACTTAAATAGTCTCCCTGGGAAGAAGCTATTATCTAATTGTAAACTGTGCATGTTTAACTTCTCAGCTACCATAACAAGTATTTATTTGAAACAGTGTAGCTGCAGAGAAGCACTGAACCCTGACCCTCACTCCTGGCCTTTCCTGTGTACATGCTGAGACTTGCAGAAGAGTTCTCTGCTTCTTAATTTGGAAAGATATGGATTTTTTTCCAGTCTTATTTCACAGTGGTCACTTTTAATGAAATAACTATTTAAATGCAAGGGCCAGAACAATCTAGCTTGAATTCTAGGTCCACACCTCACTAGCTTTGTGATCTTTGGCAAATTACCTGACTTCCTTATGTGTCCTCTCTACAATGTAATAGTAGTAGCATCTCATTAAACTACCTCGTCCTAGCCTCCATTGCGCTAGCCAGCGACACCCTCTCCCCCCCCCGCCGGAGGACAAGGACTCAGGGACTCAGCCTGTTCACTTCTGTCCGCCCAGCGTGCCTAGAACAGTGTGGGGGCCTGGTAAACACTGTTAAAAGCTCAGCAGAATAATGCGTGTGATCCACTTGACACAGTGCAGAGAAACAGTAACAGTAAAATTTCCTGGGTTTTTAAATGTTATCAGTTACACTTGAAAGATGAAAAATTCATTTAATAAATGTCTTTTGTAGAAGAAATATTGATCTACCACTCAGCCATTCTGTACTGACCTCAGATGATACTCCTTAAAATTAAGTAAATTTGGCTTCTCTCCGTGAAGTCTGCCACCATAATTTCTGGGCTGACTTAAGAGTATGAAGGCAAAAATGAAAATTAATTCCTATTCACTGTAGTGTGTGTGTATGTGTGTGTTTCAGTCACATTGAGGTTTAGATGAATTGTGCCCTTTCAGTTTTCCCAACAAGGAATGTTTAAAGCTTTCTCTTCTGCAGTTCTAAGAGAAAGAAGCAACATTTCTAAACTGAATTTGCTTGTTTGTACCCTCTGACGTAAAATATTTCAGTCAGTTGTCCTAGGTAATAGTTTAAAACAGGGATGTATTACTTTTTTTCCACTTCACTTTCTGTATGGGAGTTTGCAGGGTTTTTATGAGTACTATAGAATTTTAGAGTAAAGGGATCTCGCAAATGATCTCATCACTGCATCTTACAGAGGGGGAAAGTGAATAAAAAGGGAAGTTTAGTGGTCCTAGCTAGTTAGTGGCAAAGGTAAGATGTGAAACAGGTTTCCTGACCTTTGACTCATTTTTCCTTTCCTCCCTTAAAAAAGCAAAACAAAACAAAAAAAATAGCAACCCAAATCCAGCCATATAAAAAGATGCTTCAGTGGTTCTATTGTTTTTTCTCATTCAAGTCTTTGCAGAAATTGCAGTGCTAAATGTTTAGCTAAACTATTGAAAAAATTGCGTATGTAACTTATTCTCATGAAAGTTATTAATTTAGTCATATATTTTATAATAGCACATTAACAATTTTTTGGCTCTCTGAAATATATTGTAGAACTTGCAAAAATCAGTCTGCATTTTGTTCAGGATACACTTTAGAATGTATTTATTAATAGAGTGCTTCCCACGTGACGCTTTTCTCATATAGCTATAATGTCAATTAACATAATGAATTTTTTAAAATATTTGATTGTTATATTTTAAAGAAAGGTCAGATGGCATTTTCAGTTGTTAATAACTTCCGTCTCGTATCAGCCTTTCTGGTTTTTGTAATGTTATCATCCATTTCTTACTTACTTTTACTTATGTCAGGAGGTTAAAATGACATAAGCACCTGCGGTGGTGAAATGCATTCCCGTCTCCCCTGCAGCCGCACGTTCTGGAGAGAGGAGGGAACCCTGCGTCCTGCAGCGGCGCCTCCTGGGTGCACAGTGGTCCGCGCGGTCGTTTTGGTGTCTGACATGTCACTCCGCACCCCCCTTCGTCTTGTGCAACCATGAAGAAGTCACCACATTCGTGAGGCAGCAGCAGTAATACACACAGCTGTCATGAATTAAAAAAAAAACAACAACCGGTTTTTAGGAAATAATTATATATTCATTAAGTTTGAAATGTGGAGAACGTATCAGCATTTGAGCGCATTTGCTCCCTTTGCCTGAGCACGTAAACCCTGCAGGTGGAGAGGGGCGAGGATGCATCCTTCCCAGGCGCGCCCGCGCAGGTGCTCGGCGCTCGGGGTCCAGCGGAGGGGTGGGGGGGGGGGGTTCCTCCCTCTCGCGGGGCGGGGGGGGGGGGGGGTTCGGCGCCCAGGGACGAGCCCGCCCCAGCTGCGCCGTAGCGCAGGGGGAGGCTCCCCCCTTCCCCGCCTCGCGCCTCTCGGGCGGCGCACGCGGGTTCCCTCCCGGCCGGCACGCGGGCGCACAGGAGGGGACCCCGAGACGGGCCCGCGCCGGGCAGGGCCGCTGGTCGCCTCTCCCGCGAGGGAGCCCGCGCGGGGCTGTGGGCGGTGACCCCGGGCGGCGCTCCGCGCCTTGCCGCGCCTCGCGTTGGGTGAGCCCCGTGGGTGCCCGAGCATCCGCCCCCTCGCCGTGGCCAGCCAGCGCTGGGCCCGCGTGGTGGTTGGGGGGGTGCGGGGCCGATGTGTGCAGTGCGCGCGTGTCCTCCTCCCCCCGTCAGTGCTTCCCATGCGCGACATCCCCCTGTGCGTGCAGGCTTCCCGCGCCGCGGGCCACGTTGCCTTGGCTTTCGGTGAGCGCTGCGCCTTCAAGCCCCTGTGGGTCCCGCGGAGCCTCCCTGCGCACCCCTCGCCCGCGCAGCGCCCGGGGCCCCCCAGCCGCGCCCCTCCCTGGAGCTGGGGTCGCCCGCGGAAACTGCATACACGGTGACACGGACTCTTTAAACCCAGCCATTTCTGAAGGCTTCTTGGCTTTTGTCACCCTGAGAGAAATTGGCACACGTACTTGTTTGGCTTCGAAGGAAATGCCACAGTTCAGTCATTTGTTTCTTAAAGTTTGCCTCTACCATCATGTCCGAATACTTCATGCTTTATTTAAATTTCTTTTATCCTCCTGTTTGCGTACTCCTTTTTGCACTTCTTCACTTTCACAAAGACCTCCCTTTCATCCATCCTGCCCAGGACCACCCGTCACCAGGAGGAATGGACCCCGGGATAGATGGGGTTTCCTGTGAATAGGTGGTACAGTTTCCACTCTCAGCCGTTAGGCTACATCCTTTCGGAAGACCGACGCTGCCTTTGCGGAGGATGCTGACTGCTGATGGGCCTCTTCTCGTTGCCCCCCTGTTCGGCACCCCGAGTTACACTCTCATTAGATGTACTGTAAACCCCTAGGGAGTTCTTAAAAATTAGTAGAAGGAGAATGTGTTTTTTTCTCTGTGAGTAGCAGCGTAGTCTTGGTAGCTGTTGCCTCAAGCAAGTAAAATTTCTAAATTTTGTTCTCAAACTTTGCTTTCCTATTTGGCAAAAAGCCTTAGGCAAATAATGGTGAAATAATAGCCATCTGAGTTTGAGATTTAAGATATTCACTTTAAAAGTCACTTAAATGTTTTTACTCTTCAAAATATAATCTATATGTCTTATTTATTTTGATATTTAATAAATATTAAATGTATTACATTAACATTTATTATACCATGTTCACGTTTTCTAAAATGGTCATAAAAACAGAAAAATGTACTCATACATCAAAACAAACAAACCCCCAAATTGTCCAGAGTATCCTGTCTGTATAAAGGTCTCAGTAGTAATAGTCTCAGATATTTTTCCAGATATGTTATAACTCTTTGATGTACAAAAGTCTGTTTTATTCTTTCTAAAGCAGAAGTAAGGTACTGAAGGTTAATGATTATATCATTTGTAATTTTAAGTCACAGCAATGTACTAAGGGGTGTTTCTGTGAAAGTTAATAAGTATGATTTATTTATACACACTTTACCCAATTGTTACGTATTACTATTGATTTTAAAATTATTATATCATCATGTTTAATTATTTGGGATATACAAGGCATGTTTAAAAAAATCAAGCAATGAAGCCAGTGTGAGTCACTTAGTAGATCTGCATGTTAGAATTCCTTTCTTTTTCTTTGGATATGCTCCCTAGATTCCCCCTGAATTGATGAAAAGGAGATAAAGTGTAGCCCAGCACACCCTTTTCAGTGTGGGGTACTTGTAAATGTGCCGTTCATGGGTCAGGGGGAAGGAGGAACTTTGAAAGTTCTGAGTGTCCCCAGAACAGTTTTCTCATCCTAATGAATTATTTTGATGACATTTTTAATCTGGAATTTTGGATGTAATTTCTTATCACAGCTGCATCTTCATTTTTATCCTCCTCTTGTTTTGTTTTTTTTTCTGCAGTGGGTACACCTTATTACATGTCTCCAGAGAGAATACATGAAAATGGGTACAACTTCAAATCTGACATCTGGTCCCTGGGCTGTCTACTGTATGAGGTAGGTTATGCTGATAAATTGAAGTGATTTTACTTACTGCAATATATTTCCTCTATCCTTATAGTATGTAGTTATTTTTTTTCTGGGTGATGTTTAAGAATTAGCTTTTTAATTATGAGGAAGTCAATTCATTGACTTAGTAACTGTTTTTATAATGCAATTTAGTAACTAGACATTTCTACACATTTACTTCCTATAATTTTAAATTGTTTCCTTTTGATGGGAGTTTTATTTCTTAAATGTTTTTTATGTTAAAATAATGTTGCATAATCTTATTTATAAAAATATACATTTGAACATCTATTAAAAAAAAACTTGCCCATGCATAACAGAATAGATGCAATGGGATGGATTTAAAATATGAAAGCATAATAAATATATTTGTCACTTTTTTTTCACTTTTATGTAGAGTAATTCAGCTTTAAGGATAGTTTGTAAACAGATAATTGTTCTAGATTATCACTTAGTTTCCGTAACAGTTTGTATTGGTAAAGCTCAGTGAAATACTCTCTCTCACCTGTTCTACTGGTGATAATTTATCAAAGGAAAATGGAATCATTTTAGATAGGTCCTCTAGCAAGTATTGCAGTGTGACAGTTTGGGTGACTAGAAGAAAGCATGTTATATTCATGTTATAGAGTAATGCTATCAGAGAACACTCAAGCTAGGGACATCTATAATTTTCTTCTTTAATTGAATGGTAATTTTCCTGGGAATGTAGGCTTTCAGTCAAAGCTGTTAACTAAAAATTAGCCTACATCTAGGTAACTCTTTTAATAAAATGAAGGAAAATAATACATGGAATCATTTTCATATTTTAAGCATACAAAGGAGATCTAAAGTGGATAGATAGAAGCCAATGTATTTCTTACTCTTTATTTTATGTCTCTTTGTCTTCCTGACTGAAATAAAATATATGATGAGATCATGTATTTTAATTGCTCTGCTTTCACTTGGAAGTAGAGCCGCGGAAGGCTTTTGAACTGTGTGTCATGATCTTTATGATTTTGTGGATCGCAGCTTCACGTTTCCTTAACGTATGGAGCCTGACAGTGTTTATTTTGTTCTTCTTACTAAAATAACCAGTGTTCTAAAATAACATCCTTAGGATTGTTTTTATTAAGAAAAGCTTTGAATTAGTGACAGAACAAAACACATGTCCGTGTGTATTCACACAATGTTGAAAGAGATTTATGCTCACTGTGTTATATTCTGTTAATAGTTTCGTGCAGTGTTGCACTGATTTGATTATATTAAGTTACTGTAAAGTTTCAAAGGCACTTTGTACATTTTAAAATATTTTATACCTTAGGTGACCTTAGATTCCTTCAGGCCGTAGTCTAATAATATTATCAAAGTAGCGTTTTCTCTTTATACACCCAAAAGCAAACAGCAAATTGGTTTCCACTAAAGAGATTAAGTTTAGCAATTGAAAAAGTTAAGTTGAGGTAATAAGCATTTTGGGGGGAAGTTTGCATAATTCTTTTAGGACCAGCAGACTCCCATGTCAAAACTGAAATAATTCTTCTCATTCTGCATTTGCCTTTGAGAGGCAGTGTCCCATGTTCGTATATACTTGAAATGATCACCAAAATAAAAATTTCTTCTGTGGACAGTGCTACGTTCATGTGTGTTATGTGTTGCGGATGATTTGGAGTTACAGTATGTAACGTGGTAGCATTAGTTTTCAGTGAGGTGCATTTTCTCAGTTGCTCCATGCAAGTCATTGGGTAGAACTAGAATTTTCCTAAGGATTTAATTCACCTTGGTGTTATATTTCCTTCCAGTTATGTTTTAATATAATGTCAGTAAAAATGCCCAGCTTTAAAAAATTGGCCATAGCATCACATAGATATTTTCTATTGTATCCCACTAAGAATTTACCATTGACAACGGAGTGGGAAGTTTTTTTTTGAAAGTGTATTTTAAACTCAGAAAATTAGACTTTCAAATATTCCTGAAACCTCAAAAAAAAAAAAAAACCAAAAAAACCCAGCAGTACAGTTTTAATTGATATGCAACAAAGTAGACTTTACTAATTAAAATCAAGATGCTGTGCTTTTGCTACATGGACCTTTACATGGAAAAGTAGGTTTTACACATTTCCTTTATTGTTCAGTGCAGCAATTGCATCCTTCCAGGGTTGTAGGTTGGTGGCTTACAGTTCAAAAAAAAAAAGAGAGCTGCCACCAGCCCCGAAGACAGACAGTGGGCTTTCGTCCCTCTGACACCCCCAGAATACTAATCAGGGAAGCCGGACCCTGGAGGTCAGGGAGCAAGTCAATCATTCTAGCGATCGTCTCAGTGTGGAGGATCAAATTAGCCTGAAAAATTCAGCTGCTGGGAGGAGAGCGTGAGCAGCTGTCAGGGGCAGCATCGAGATGCACTAATGAACCAGATGAATAGTGCAAAAGCTTGAAAATAAAAACAGGACAGTTGACATTTTTCATCTGTCAAAGCAGGAGATGCATGAAAATATACTATTCCTGTTTAACTCCTTAGGGGACATTCAGATTTTTTTTTTAACACTCTGCAGTATTGAGACAGAAGTACTGTAATGAACTCCTGGCATACGATAATGCATATACGGACGTTTACTTAGGGGTTTTGCAAACACAGAGAGACAACAGTTTACACACATGGTCTATGTTTTAAGGGGGCATTTTACAGATTCTGTTTTATCACAGTGTCCTCTCGTTTTAACAAAAAACGTAATTATTGTGGCCCCTCTTGTAGAAATTTCCTCTCAGATGGAGTGCTTTATATGTTTAGGGACATGCCCCTCGTTGGGGGATTTCTTCTCTTCGTGGGGAGCACCTGTTTATCCCTGAGGTGGTTTTGCAGGAGGTGCAGGAGGGAGCTGCCGGGCGGCTCTGCTCCCCCAGCCCCGCGTCCAGGCCGGGAAGGAGTTAAGCTGTGCCTGCGGCGGGGCCCCGACAGATGAGCGCTGGGCCGTCCTCAGCTCTTGCGTCCCCGCCGCCCGCCCCGCGTGTTGCACGCACGCCCAGCCTGTCTGGGGAATGTACACATTGTCCTTCCAAAATCAGACTTATTAGCACATGTAGAAAAGGGCGATGACTGGGGGGCAGCCTCGCACTCCGTGTTGTAGTCTCGCTGCCGCGGTTCAAAGATTCAGAAGGTTTGAACAGGAGGCGAACATTTTCAATTGAATTTTTAGTTGTAACCCTGCTTTACCGCAGTCCTTGCTCGCACCTGAAATGTCAAGGTAGAACTTGGTCTTAAAATAAAGTTAAATTCAATAATGTCTTTTTTAAAGTCGTTCATTCTTTTTTTTCTTTTCTGCCTAAGAATCTCCTTTGGGTGCCTCGAAGTAGCAGCTGTGACTCGTAGGGCTTTTGAGCATATTTAGTGTTTTTGAGACATCATCAAAAAAGAAAAGGAGTTCTAATTCATGTGAACTAGTTGAGGAATAGTTATAACATTCAGATTGAGAAGACTTTTTTTATCTCAAAATAACAACTGTCGTGCGAGATAAAGCGGTGTGTGTTCTGTTCCCTAAACCATTAAGTTCAATTTTAACTTCAGTTTCATTTTTGTTGTATTTTGACCGTTACATGGTTGATATATACCATTAATGTCTGTCTAGTCATGAGATATACTAGTTGTTCCTATCCCATTATATTTACAAAGTCTTGTTATTTTGTTACTTTTCTAATACTGTTTTATGCTGCGTGTGCGTGTGCCTATGTATAAATAATTACATGCTAATCATTTCTCCCTTTTAGGGAAGTTTAAATGTTGAAAATAATAACCAAAAATTGAAGTAGGACTTTTTAGGACTTACTGAATAATTCTCTGAAAAGAATATTCATGAAACACAAAATGCCTAGAGAACTTTATTTAAATTACTTGTAATTACCCCCCACCCAGTATAATATACTTGATGAAATCTCCTTTAAAGTTATCATGTAACTATATCAGTTTCATTGGGAGCATTTTGCAGATGGCTGCGTTACAGAGTCCTTTCTATGGCGACAAAATGAACTTGTACTCGCTGTGTAAGAAGATAGAGCAGTGTGACTACCCACCTCTTCCTTCAGATCACTATTCAGAGGAAGTAAGTCATTTTTCAATTCTTGTGTTCATGTTGTTCATTTTGCTAACGTTTGCATTTTATTACGGAATCTTCCTTTATCCAGTGATACAGATGACAAGTACAGGTGGTAGAAAGCACACCTTGCTTCTGTTTTCCTTCTCTTGGAGCCTTGGCTGTTAGAGAGTTGACCACAGTTAGTTCCTCTTGAGAGGAGCACAGCACAGCACGTGCTGTGACATCACCACGTTCTACGCGGGGTGGGAACAGTGGCTGACTCTACAGCGTCCCGAACACAGCAAAGGGCAGAATTAATGCCCAAGCCAGGCCCCAGGGGACCAGCACGTCCGGCGGCCCCCCTCAGGCCCCCGGTCTCGGAGCCGCACAAAGCGGTAACTTTCCCTTCCGGCACCACTTCCCTCCCTCGCCCCTGCCCATGTTTGCCCAGGACGGAAGCAGACAAGCAGACATCTTCTCAGCCTTACTCTTCCAGCTTTCCCCTCCCTCCTGTCCCTTCTGTGGGACCTGTCCCATCAGCACCTCGCTGCTGCGGTCAGGCTCCTCTGGGAGGTGGTTGTGGTCATTACTGTAGGCGTGCTAGAAAGCAGACTGGATGGGACTGAAAATGTCAGGAGACTTGCCCTTGCCAAGGTCTGAGCCTGGATCCCTGCCTGCTTTGGGAACCCACTGAAGTGAGTTGCTTGGGCACCACCCAACCTCCAGGTTTTCCTTGAACAAAACATTTCCCATTTTTGCCTAATACATCATGATTTTACCCATATTTAAGGAGGAGATCTGCAGAACAGCAGTGTCTCAGGTTAACTCATTGTGTTCACACAACTGTTTTTGGAAAGCTTGCTGGGGACCCCACCCAGAGAAACTACTGTTTTAGGACATCTCACCCGCTCATGAGCAGCAGAGGTTTTGCCCAAGGAAAATGGAAACAGGCAGAGGAGAAATATGAAATAATTATAATGTTCGTCTTTTAGGTGGTCTTGTCACTCTTTCTATTTTGAAATGAATGCGATCGGTTCCAGTTTTGTTTAAGGAAGATCGAGTCCATGTAACTTGAATAATAAATATCTCTAAAGAATTTTTTACCATATGTAAAGCATTTGTCATCCTAGGATGTTGAAAGTACCTTTTTTTCCTAATAGTTTTGATACTGATAATCAACGACGCTTGGTTCTTTGTTTCACAGCATTTGTATTCAGGTAATTAGAATAAACTCTTACAAGGCAGTGACGGTAATTTAGAAGTTTTATCTTTATTTGATGTTAATGCTATTATTTTAGTCATTTTTAATTACTATTTTGGGTTTAGAATATAAATATGGCATTTCACAAAACCAACTTCAGAACTCTCGGCCTGGAAATACAGTAGGGTGTGAACAGTCATGCAGAATGATCGGGAGGATGTCAGGGGCCGTCCTTTGTTGTGTCATTCATGCTGTCTTCTTTTTTCCATGAAGCGCATGAATATTTCACATATCTGCATCCTCATCCCCTATTCTTCTTGACTAATTTTCAGACTGTCTGAATTTGCATTTCACATGGTAGCTGATTAGGAGATGCCGAGTGCAGCAGTGAAGCCTCAGCAGGCGGTTGCCATGGTGACCTTCAGCAGGATTTTAATGATGATACCACTAGTGGTTCGTTGAAGTCGGCCTGCCTGCAGGGCTACTTCACTGCAGCTAAGTGTGAAGTTGGATTTGCGGATTCTCAGCCAAGGGGCAGATATCAAAGTCTGGCCCAGATAGAAGAAGGTCTTACAGTTGGGAAAGGAAAATAGATTCCATTTTTTTACCTCACTCTGTATAGTTACCAGTTTTGAAAAGAGATATAAAGCAAAACATGTTGTATGATGTACTTTCCAAAAAAGATAGTATGGTCCCTCCGATTGGTAAAATCTGCTGTTACACAAAGATAAAATAGAAAGCTGCAATATGTAGGTAAACAGGGAAACATTCTTGCTAAAGAAATGAGATATAAAAAATACAGACCAATGTCCTTAATCTGTTCAGTTAGGTAGAAAACTTCTCAGAACATGAGCTTTGAAATACAGATGTGCTAATAAACACTTTCTCTCCTTAAGTAGGAACTCTGTTCAGAAAATAATTGTGCAGAATTTATGGTGGCAGAAAACCTGAACAGATCTCATGCTGCCGTACTTTACCGGTATCTGAAAGGTTCCTTCATATGGTAGGCTTTTTAGATCTCTTAAAAGTCCAAATTGCCATTTAGTTTTTTTAGTATGGCAAAATTTGGGAAACAATGAAAAGTGAAGTATAAAATTTTTAGACAGTGAACTTTTAATTAAAAGACCAATTCATTAGGTGTCAGTTTTATAGCTCAAATGATAACAGACTGTTGGAAAACTAAAAATTTTAAGCAGATTAATTTCCTACCAAATATCTATTTGAAAACTTACCAAGTTGACTTAGCTACTGCTAAGCTTTTAAATTTTTAAGGCTACTGCCCAGAGAGGACACACAGGGAACATTTCTTGAGAATAAAAGCCATGCCCGCAGCCACCCTCACAAGCCAGGGTCCTGAGGAGCTCTGCAAGGTGTGTTTCCAGATACAGTCATTCCATTTGGAAGAGCTCAGAGTTTAAAAGCTTGGGATTTTTTAATTTGTTATAGTCTAAGATATAGATACACTTAAGCATTAAACACTGAAGCTGAGAAACAGCATCCTTTGGAAAAATAAACCTGTATGTCAGATCTTTCCTTGTGAATTATACTGTTGTTATTATGTACAGATGATTAGGATTCTAAACTGAATTGTCTCAGCTGCACATGAATGATATTAGGAATGTATATTATATAGCTTACTAAAATATTTTTATGAGTTTTGGTGTTCAGTATTCTTTGCTTTTCTAGTAATGATCTCATCCATGTATCAATAGGGAATTACTGTACTTAACAATAAAAATATTGGGTTAAAAAAAAGGTAGATATTTTCCCTGAGATATCTCTTAGTTTTGATTAAACTTGGTATTGTTGGTGACTAAGAAATTTACATGAGTGAAGCAGACACGTATTGAACATTTACTGTGTCCAGGGAGTTCTGATCCGCGCGGCTTCTCGTGGTCTGGTCTGGGCTGACCTCTCCAACGTTCCGATCACAGCATGCGCTCTTCTTCCCTGAACTCCGCCCGTGCAGGTTCTGCTAGGAGGCCCGTGACGTTCCCTCTTCCTGTGGGTGCTTGTTTCCTCGTAGTGAAGTGCCCCTTGCCCTGTTCCGTATCAGGTGAACTCATTCTCTTTATGACAGGCGTGGCTGTCATCGCCTGCATAAACTTATCCTGCTCCCCTTTCTCCGCCTCCCAAACCCTCCTCCCTCCCTTGGCAGTCACACTGCATTATAATTGTTTCTTTTTTCATTGACGTACAGCTGATGTACAGTGTTACGTAAGTTTCAGGTGTACAGTACAGCGATCCACAACTTTTAAAGGTTATACTCCGTGTATAATTATTGTCAAATATAGGCTCTGTTCCCTGTGCTGTGCAGCATAGCCCCGTAGCTTACTTACTTTATACATGGTAGTTTGTACCTCTTCATCTGCTTTTGTCCCTCCCCCTTCCCCACTGGTGACCACACGTTTGTTCTCTCTATCTGTGAGTTTGTTTTTTTGTTACATTCACATTTGTTTTATTTCTTAGATTCCACACATGTGATGATATACACTATTCATCTTTCTCTGTCTGACTGGCTTCACTTCGCATGGTACCCTCCAAGTCTATCCATCGTGTTGCAGATGGCAACACTTTCTTTGTTCTGGCTGAGTTGTATTCCCTTGGGTATATGCACCACGTCTTCTTTGCAAGGTGGCTCCCCCTCCAGACTGTCCAGCTCCTGCTCCTGAGGGTCTCTATTGAGATAGTTCTTTTTAACTGATAGCTGAAAATTTGAGCATTAGCACCACGCAAAATATAGATTTGTGTATTTAATTTTTTTTTTTTTAATTAAAAAATCCTAGCTTAAGTAGAGAAGACAGGAAAGGTTGAAGAGAATTGTGCCTTCAGCAGTTTGGAAGGATGGTCAGAAAAGTTGAGTAAAGAGTTTGCAGATGAAAGTGAAAAATGGAAATGAGTAGAAAGAATAAGTGTTCTTGGTCTGAGAAAATAGAGCAGGGAGAAACTAAATTGAAGATTTGAAAACAATACTTTGAGTGAAAAAGAAATGTAAGTGTCTGTAAAACATTGGTGAGGTGGTTAAACCTTTTCAATGAACTCGATGGTGTTATGATAGCAGTGCTTGTTGATCTGCACTATTATGGCAGATGCTTACCTGTTTATTAGTAATTTTATTTTATTTTTATTTTTTAATTTATTTATTGGCTGTGTTGGGTCCTTTTTTGCTGTGCACGGGCTTTCTTTTTAGTTGTGAGTGGGGGCTACTCTTCATTGTGGTGCACAGGCTCCTCATTGCTGTGGCTTCTCTTGTTGCAGAGCATGGCCTCTAGGAGCGTGGGCTTTAGTAGTTGCGGCACACGGACTCAATAGTTGTGACTCGTGGGCTTAGTTGCTCCTCGGCATGTGGGATCTTCCTGGAGCAGGGATTGAACCTTTGTCCCCTGTGTTGGCAGGCAGATTCTTAACCAATGCGCCACCTAGGAGGGAGGTCCCTGTTTAGTAGTAATTTTAAATTATAAGTGACAAAGACTTTTTTTTAGGACACAGTATTTGTGGTTATAATTGTAATATATATAACTTGTAATTATATTTTTGAAAACTTGATAATTTAGTAGGTTTTACTACTTTTTTTATAGGTCAAAAAGAGAAATTATAATTTTGGAATTAGAATTATTAAACCATTAATCAGTTTTCACATTATTTAATGCCTCTTTTGTTGTACATTAAATTTCTGTTTCTTTTGTGGCTTTATACCTCCAGCCCACAGATAGAAAAATATCTGTTTCTATTAAAACTCAGTTAATGGAACTACTTCTCAAATATGCAATTATCCTGTAAAATATCAGCCTAAAAAGTCACATCCGAAGAACTAATGGAAAATGGATGAAATCTTATAAACATTCACCTCCAAAATGATAACCTTTTTTTAAATTTATTAAGTAATAAATCTTTTTTACTTTATTACTTCCATTATGATTTCTTCCTTTCTTAGATATTGCCACAATCCCCCCCACCCCCCGCCTTTATTTTTTTTTAAGTGAGAGAAATGGAAGGCAGAAGGGGAGGTTTCTCCCCCCAGGAATAGTTCAGCAGTACACGCTGATGACGTCTTCCCCACTGCTTCACTCAAATGCACAAGAATTTCCAGTATCATTTTCATTATTTTTTTTTAATTGAAGTATAGTTGATTTACAACATTGTGTTTCAGGTGTATAGCAAAGTGATTCAGTTATATGTATATATTTTTTTCAGATTATTTCCCCTTATAAATTATTAGAAGATATTGAATCTAGTTCCCTATGATATATAGTAGGTCCTTGTTATATATCTATTTTATATACAATAGTTTATATCTGTTAATTCCAAACTCCTAGTTTATCCCTCCTTCTCCATTTTGGTAACCGTAAGTTTGTTTTCTGTGTCTGCAGTCTGTTTCTGTTTTGTGTATAGGTTCATTTGTATTATTTTTTAGATTCCACATATAGGTGATCTATAACATTTGTCTTTCTCTGTCTGACTTACTTCTTTTAGTATGATAATCTCTAGGTCCATCCATGTTGGTGCAAATGGCATTATTTCGTTCTTTTTTATGGCTGAGTAATATTCCATTGTATGTATGTACCACATCTTCTTTATCCATTCCTCTGTTAATGCATATTTAGGTTGCTTCCATGTCTTGACTGTTGTAAACAGTGCTGCTGTGAACACTGGGGTGCATGTGCCTTTTTGAATTAGACTTTTTGTGTTGTCTGGATCGATGCCCAGGAGTGGGACTGCTGCATCACATGGTAGCTCTGTTTTTAGTCTTTTAAGGAACCTCCGTACTGTTCTTCATCGTGGCTGCACCAGTTTACATTCCCGCCAACAGTGCAGGAGGGTTCCCTTTTCTCCACACCCTCTCCAGCATTGATTATCTGTGGACTTTTTGATGATGGCCATTGTGACCAGTGTGAGGTGATACCTATTATGGCATTTTAATTATTCTTGAGACTATATAAGTATTGATTTTTCCAGAGTATTTAAAATAAAAGGATTAAAAAGCTTGATCCTTTCTATGCTTGACTCTACATGAAGAGCATAAATTTCTGGTTGAACTAAACTGATGTCACATATTTATAGGCTATTGTAGAGTATAAATATATTTACATGGCTTTAAATAAAATTGGAATACTAAATTTTTTTCAACTTCTGAAATCACCATTTTCTTTCACCCCACAAGAACTTCCTTGTTAAAGAAGGAAGGTCTGCGGCATGATTCCCATTTTTCATGCGAGCAGACAGAGACCCACAAGTGTCAGAGCGAATGGTAGACCCCAGGGCGCCCCTCACGACATCCGCTGCGGGTGCTGCAAGAGCAGAGGGAGCAGCCTGAAGGGGAGGCGCAGGTGTTGTGTGAGTGATTCCACCCCAGGCTCGTGGGCTCTTCAGCGTTCCCTCTCCTCTCCCCACCCTCACCCACTGCGTCACCTGGACGCTCCTCCCCTGGGAGGCACCGTGTTCACGGAGGCTCGGTCACAGCTCCTTCAGGACCCTCTTCCGCCTGGGGGCAGCTTGGGGGCCACGTTACACTGAAGGGAAAGAATGGGGAAGTTTTGCAGAAGGGTAGGAATGATTTTTACATATTAGAATATGTAAAAACTGCTGCATGCATTTCAAAATAAGGTACCAGAAGTGTTGGACCGTAACATGCTAAACAAAAACTGTTACAGTTTGTTGTGATTTTACTAATACTTCATTTTCCAAATGTTTACCCTTAAGGAAAGGAAAGGAAAGGCCTAAATGGAAGCTTTAAAAATTATCACTAGCTCTTTAACCTAACATTTACAAGTAATTTCTGTTTATATTTAAATTCACAATATGCTTAAAGAAGCTTTTTAAGAAAGTTGAGCCACTAACAGAAAACATGACCTTTGTTTTAGCTTATAAAAGAGTTACTTTATGTAAATAAGAAAAAAAATAAGATGAAAGTGTCAGGTACAGATTATTTTTGCATATTTTGAAGTTAAACTATAGTTTATAAAAGTTTTTATTTGACCAGTCTAAAGAGTCCTGTTTTGTAGTTGCTAGATTCGTAAATTTTTATACAACTATATAAATTTCCTGAAGTTGTCACTGTAGATTAACAATCATTGTTATTTAAATTGGTGCTAGAAGATTATTCCTGACACACAGTCCCAAGAATAGTTAAATGAGGGACCATATTTGCACAAATAGTGTTTGGAAGTTTATCTGTTTTCACAATATTTCTCTAGTTCTTGTTGTGACATGATCCAGTGCTAAGTGAGATGAGAATACTTTAAAATGTAGACTCTCTAATAATAGTGACTATAATCTGTAACTGCCATTATTTATTAATATTAATGTTGAGTTAGACACAATGTTTGATTTTCCTTCCTAAAAATGGTTTTAGTTTGAAATGCTCATTTATAATATCAATTGACCACCTTACTTAACTTTAAGTTGCCATATAAGATTGGCTCTTTAAGCTTTGAATGTTTCATTTTTGTTTAAAAAATATATTTAAGCAGGCCCTTTGTTCAGTTATGCTTCTGAAGTGACACTGGGGACTCGCTCCTTGAAGACGAATCCAAAACAGTGCCCTATGTTCCAGGCATCCTGTGGGATCCTGTGAAAGCACGTAACTGTCTGTAAGACGTTCGTTCGCGGTGTTCCGAGGACACTGAATGATCTTCAGTTGTGGAATGGAGCCCTCACGTTACCTTGTAACCTGTCTGTGTAAGAGTGCTTTCCTTTCCTCCCCTCCCCTGCCCCCAAGTCAGCCACTGGTGACAGCTTTGACACGCGCATTGGATCCGCCTCCTTGTTTTGTATAAACATCTAAAGCTTGGAAATATAGTGTGCCTTAACGTGTGCGACCCACTTTGGGGGGCTAAATGTGTCCTTGTGTGGATGGAAACTGGGTGTGTCTGGGAGGCCGATACCACGTAATTGGTCGCAGAGGGATTAGGATGGGGTGGAAGAGAAGCAGCACCAAGAGCAGGGTCTTTGTCACTCTGCCAAGGGTTGTGTCCACGACCTTGTGCCACGATGCACAGAGAGCCCGGTTGTCATCACCTGTACGTCACTGAACTTGATGCTTAATTGGGTTATCGCCCTGACAACAGTAACTGTTAACACGCTCCTCTTTTTAATATTTTTGGTACCAACCTGTATGCTTTGATATTCCTTTAGAAATATATAGATCAGAATATATTAGCATTTTCTCTGCTTCCTTCATTAATTTCCATGTGTCTTATGATTTCATAACCCTTTAGTAATGTTAGAGAGAATTCATTTTATTTTTACTTTATATGCTTCTTCTCCTTTAAACGTTGATGTTGCTTTTTAAATTTCCCTTAAACATCTGAATTAAACAGTTCTTTCTTCTCTGATTTTGTAAAGGTTCCTACATATTCAGACCCTTATTTTTGCCTTATTTTTAACTTGTTCTATAAAACAGTTTATAAACAACAACAAAGTACATGTTTTTACGAACACATGTGAAGTAATGCAAACTAAACAATTTTCTTGAGATAATGCAAACTGTGAAATGTCTCTTTTACTTACTCCTGTTTGTTAATCTAATATCTACTGATTTGGGAATTATTTCTATAAAGTACTAAATGGAAAGCTAATTCCCTTAATTCAAACACAAAATTTTTTTGAGCAAGTGATTGCCTGACAATATTATTAGAAATTAAAGCCTGACATATAGAAATATATGTAAAATGCTTGAAGTGATTATATGAACATATGTCTTCTGTGAACATGGTTAATAGTGTAGTACTTAGAATAACCTCAAAGTACTGGGTAGTTGTTCAGGATTTTTAAGGTAATTTCTTCCAGAGATTTGCAGGAACTTTTTTTTAAACGTAAGACTAATGCCGAGAGAGACCATCAGGATCATTGTTTCTTCGTGGTTGTGTAGTGTCTGACCGCCTGATAGAAAACTTAGAGGCACCTTTCATGATTCCACATGTCACTGTGTAAATTCACAACCTGGTATAAAAAAATCGTCCTACGTGAAAATTCAAGTACATTTTCTTTGGAGGGAGTGGCTGTCACTTTAATGACTGAGGCAGATGAGAAATAACACGAAAATGGCCACTCTAGTGAGCATACGAATCTCAACAGTTTTGTGCGATCCTCTAGGGCCTGTGTCCCATTGTTCGGCAGAGCCCTGGAGAAGATTTTTTGGTTTATTTTTGGGTCAGAGCTGGCCTGTGAGCGGTGACGCAGACGCATTCACTTAGAAACCAGGTGAGCCGGTGTTGGAGCTGGCATCTTTTGAGAGTCAAACCGTCTAACGGTCCTTGCCTGTGGGCAGGTCACGCACCTTTGTGCACAGGTGGCCGTGCGGGAGACTGCAGGTTAGGGTAGGGTGCCCCTCGGGCAGGATAATGTAGTAACTTTAAAAGCCAGGGGTCTGAAGCTACAGCACTTCACTTCAGATCCAGGCTGGGCCCCTTCCTGCCTTTGTGACCTTGGGGATGTTACTCCCCCGCACACGACCCCACAGAGTGGCTCTGAAATGGGCTAGGTTTTGTGAAAATGGTAAGAACTAAAGAAGCGCCAGTTTTTAGGAAATGGCTTTCTCTCTGCTCTGACACTGGAAGTAGCCTTGACGCCCCAGAGTTACCTTATGGAGCATAAAGAGATGCCTTTTGATCTGAAAATGTCCCAGAGACTGTACTCCAGCTGTCCACTGGAGGCTTAGAAAGAAAGAACCGCCGCTTCGGAGGGGCATCTCTATCTCAGCAGTGTGGCCTCTAGGTGGTCCACCAGTTGCAGAAAGTGGGCCCAGAGTAACCACCTGAGTCAACCTGTCACATTTAGCTATTTCTCCACTGAAAAGTTGGAGACTGTCTAGCAACGGTAAGAGTTTTTTCTCTTCCTCTAGGTAATGACTGTTCAACCCTTACTACCATCTCTAAATGTTATTCCTGTATTCTCATGTGTAGGCAGCTGTTTTGCTCTCCTCTTCATCATGTCAGAAGCCCAGTAACTCTGCCATCTAAGAGAGAGAACTGTACTTTTGTTTACGTTCAAAGAAGGGTAAAGAGGTGACCTTACTCACAGACCTTACATCGTTACCTGGTGTGACAAGGGGCTATTCATGGATCCATGTGAATTTGCGTTTTTAAAACCAAATCATTAGTTAAAAGCACACAGCTTGGTCCATGACCATTTGTAATATAAAAGGAGTAAGTTATTTGTTGTGATTTTTTTCCCCCTTACTTTGCCAAAAGACTGTCACAACTGATCTCCCCCCCACTAAGTTAATATGTCTACTTGAATGTATCTTTAGAACAACCAATAGTTATATCAGAGAAACCTCCATCAAATTAAGAATTCGGGCCTGTGTAAATCTCCCATAACGTTTACAATCCACCTTTTTTCAAAAAGGATTTGAGGTAACTTACAATAAAAGACACACCTTACAGTTCTTAAAATAGAAACAGAAGTCAAATTCAGAACCAAGGACAGAAGGGCCAACAAGCAGCTGCAGCGAATCTGTGCGCGTCTGTCCTGGCCCCGCGGGAAACAGTAAGCAAATCGTTTCTGTTTTTAAGGTGGGAATATACCTTCTCTGTTCCTCCTACTGAATTATGATGGGAATGTCTCCTGTATGGGTCTGCGAGTAATATACTGGCATTGTCTTACACAGCAATTATACAGCAAATACCTAAGTGGCGTTTGGTAAAAGTCAAAGACAAGCATTAAAGGATGGTTTTCGAAACGTGAGTTGGCCGCAGGAGGCACCACTGTGCTCCCAGGGTACAGCCTTCTGGTGGCCTAATTTGATTAGAGGGTAGATCATAGATTACCCAGAGTTATAAGGATGAAGTGTATTCCTTACCAGGTCTTCCCTAAATTTTCATCCTCTTAGCAAGTTTGATAGGAGCAATGTAGCACACCTCTCAATACTCTTTGAATTCAAATTTTTGAATTTGAATATTCCAATCTTTGAATATTCAGTACACCATATGTATTCCTTGACAAGGACCTTCAGTGATGGGTTCTATTCTGCTGATTTCCTTCGGGGAAAACAAGCAGCAAGTCAGGTGACACCTCTGATCAAAGCTGAAACATCTCACGACTCTGCTTAGTGGTTGGAAGTCAGACCAGCCTCTACATACCTGCATAAAGTACCCGAGATCTTATTATCTCTGCTCTAGATGACCACCTGTTATCACCCAGTCAGTCACCTCTCCTGATGGGAACTCAGATATACCTTAACCTGCATGACATCACTTTCCAGTGGTCATGATTTGAAATGAAGCCAGAGAGTGTTACTGCGTGATCAGTATGTGTGCGAAGCTGTGTTCGCTGTCACCCTGAGGGGTTCAAAGCAAAAGGCCAGATTGGTAAAGGAAGCAGACTCTCAGTTGGAGGACCCTCCAGGACCATAGTGGTGGAGACTGCGGCAGGAGCAGCGCATCGTCTTAGCCAGTAGAACTCAGCTGGTGACTGTTGGGCAGGTGGGCAGGAAGTGTGATGGGGGGTCTGTACAGACTTCAGGTTCTGGCTCTAGAAAGGGAGGCACTGCCCAAGGCAGGAAGAACTGGTCTGGGGAGAAAAAGAATAAGATCTCAGTGTGAACATGTTTAACATGAGGTGTTAACGTCTGCGTGTGTAGATGTGGTCAGAGCACATTGTGGGGGGGGGTGTGGATGGAGCCGGAGGGAGGGCTGGTGACCCTTGGCTCGGTGGCAGTGAGCACCGAGGGAGAGGACGCAGGATAAGGCGGAGGGAAAAGGGAAAAGGGGTAAGGAAAGAGCCGTGGGACCCACCAACATTGGAGGGATTGTCAGAGGATGACAAACCTTAGACCTGCAAAGAAAACTAAAGGGAAAGCCCAAGAAGTGGAAGGAGAACCAGGAGGTGTCGGGGAGCCAGGGGAGAGGGGCTCTCAGGTGGGGGCGGGGAGCCTGGTCGGGGGGAGGAGGAGGAGATCTCGCGATGTAGCGCCGGCTTGTGCCCCCCTCTCGGCCAGAGCAGGGCTGTGCGGTGCTGCAGGGGGTGAGGGTCCGTGTATTATGGAGCTCAAGGTGGTGAGTGCAGGTTCTGTTCCCGCTGGAGCTCAGCTTTAGAGAAAATAGACGCAGCAGCAGTTGGGAGGAGTTCCGTCGAGAGACTTAACTGTCCTTACAGACTGTGGTGAAGGAATCAGCAAATGAGGAGACTGGAAACTTAGAATAGTACACTCATCATCCGCTCACTAAATACCCATTCAGAGACACTCGTGTCCTGACCACTGATGCACAAAGGTTCAGATTCTGCAAGAGTTCCAGTGACAGAATTGAGAGTAGTAAAAAAAAAAAACGATTCTTCGGATGCTGAAAGAACGGGCGAGATGGCTCGGGTGTAGATGCCGAGGAAGCGTGAGTCTCACAGTCTTCACTGTTCTCTGTGAGGCCAGAGTCTGAGCCACAGGCGAGGCTGGAGGTCAGCGGTGCCCCTGGGTCAGGGAAGGTTGACACCTGACCAGCGCTCTCATGGGAAAGGCGCTTGTCCAGTGTAACGTTTGCAGGACAGCTTTAGGGTCCAAGTGTAGTTAGGAACCACGCATCTGATGACTCCGGGCTGCAACTCATCTGGGATTTTCTCCTGCAGCCCCCAGCATCCTGTGTAGAAGCACAGAAAACAGTATTCAGGGAAGGCGTAGTGAAAAGACGAGGGATGGATTATTAATGATGCTGCCAAGTAAGTGGCAAGAGAGCTGCACTATGTGGTCTGGACTGGGGACAAATGATGGAGCCCAAAGGAGGGGACTGACTGGGCGGGGAGGGGCTGGGGAAGCGTGGGTTACACTTCTAACGTGACACCGGCCTCGTAAGAGGGACAGAGACTAAGACGGGCCAAAAGTGAGGATTAAGGCAGGTTGTCCAGAAGCTTTGCATCCCTAGAGGGTCCAGGTGGGTGTCACAGTGCCCCAAGGTGGGGTGGCAGCAGTTGGAATGGAGAGGAGTCCTGACTGCTGGGTGTCCTCCACAAACGCGGTCAGGAACAGCCGCGAGTTAAATAGAGGGCAGGAAAAGAGGACAGTGGTGACGCCCTTCAAGGCAGCAGCTATGTGCACTGATTTCACCTGTGACGCTCTCACATCTCTCGGGAGATACCCATCGCTTTGTAGTTTACAGTAGGGTTAGGTGGGTGATTTCCTCCTCACATGGATTCTCTGTCCACTAGGTCGTATAAGGGCAGGTACCACGTCTGTTTCATCTGTTGCTTTATCCTCACCAGCTAGTAAAGTGGTTGGTACATAATAAATACTCCACAAGAGTTTATCGAATGAATGAGTGAATGACGAGGGAGCAGAGATAGGCAGGGGAGGGAGGAGTCAGGTACCAGGCAGGACAGGAAGGACTCCTGTCACTTCCCGTCCTGGACAGCATGCTGCGTTTGGGCACAGGTTTGCCTGAATCCTCCTGTCCTCAGCCCAGCGTGGTGTCTCTTGCACAGTGGACCCTCTGAAAATATCGGCATGGCCCATGAGTGGGAAGTTGCCAAGCATTTTTTAATTTTTTAGGATTTTTTCCGTATTTTATTAATTTGTTTATAATATGACAAAGTTTAGGAACAAATTCATCAACAGATGATTTGATTCATAAACATAGGTGCATATTTTACATCTTATCTGATTTTATACTCTGATACTTGTTAGTTCCTCTGGAAAAGGAAAATCTTTTTTATTTTTATTTTATACTGGAATATATTTGATTAACAATGTTGTTAGGTTCAGGTGTACATCACAGTGGTTCAGTTATACATATGCATGTATTTATTATTTTTCAAATTCTTTTCCCATTTAGGTTATTACAGAATGTTGAGCAGAGTTCCCTGTGTTCTACAGCAGGACCTTGTTGGTTTTATATTTTCGTGTCAATCCCAAACTCCTAATTTATCCATCCCCACTTCCCCTGTAACCATAAGTTTTCTAAGTCGGTGAGTCTGTTTCTGTTTTGTAACTAAGTTCATTCGTATCATTTTTTCTTAGATTCTGCATATAAGTGATATCATATGATATTTGTCTTTCTCTATCTGACTTACTTCCCTTAGTGTGATAATCTCCAAGTCCATCCATGTTGATGCAAATGGCATTATTTCATACTTTTTTATGGCTCAGTAATATTCCGTTGTGTATATGTACCACATCTGCTTTATCCAGCCATCTGTCGATGGACATTTAGGTTGCTTCCGTGTCCTGGCTATTGTAAGCAGCACTGCAGTAAACATCGGGGTGCATATATCCTTTCAAACCATGTTTTTCTCCAGATATATGCCCAGGAGTGGGATTTCTGGATCATATGGGAGCTCTGTTTTTTCTAAGAAACTTCCATACTGTTCTCCATAGTGGCTGCACCAGTTTACATTCCCGCCACAGTGTAGGAAGATTCCCTTTTCTCCACACCTTCTCCAGCATTTATTGTTTGTTGAATTTTTGATGATGGCCATTCTGACTGGTGTGAGGTGATATCTCATTTGATTTGTGTTTCTCTAATATTAGTGATGTTGAGCATCTTTTCATGTGCCCCTTAGCCATCTTTATGTCTTCTTTGGAGAAATGTCTGTTTAGATCTTCTGCCCATTTTTTGATTGGGTTGTTTTTTGTTCTTTGATATTGAACTGCATGAGCTGTTTGTGAATTTTGGAGTCAGTCACATTGTTTGCAAATATTTTCTCCTATACTGTGGGGTTTCTTTTCATTTTGTTTATGGTTTGCTTTGCTGTACAAAAGCTTTTGAGTTTAATTAGATCCCATTTGTTTATTTTGTTTTTATTTTCATTAGGAGGTGGTTGAAAAAAGATCTTGCTGCGATTTATGTCAGAGCATGTTCTGCGTATGTTTTCCTCTAAGAGTTTTATAGTGTCTGGTCTTACGTTTAGGTCTTTGATCCATTTTGAGTTTATTTGTGTACATGGCATCAGAGAATGTTCTAATTTCATTCTTTTACATGCAGCTGTCCAGTTTTCCCAGCACCACTTATTGAAGAGACTGTCTTTTCTACATTATATATTCTTACTTCCTTTGTCATAGATTAGGTGACCATAGGTGTGTGAGTTTATCTTGGAATTTTCTGTCCTGTTCCATTTGATCTATATTTCTGTTTTTGTGCCAGTACCATACTGTTTTGATGACTGTAGCTTTGTAACATAATCTGAAGTCAGGGAGCCTGATTCCTCCAGCTCCATTTTCTTTCTCAGGATTGTTTTGGCTATTCAGGGTCTTTTGTGTTTCCACACACATTTTAAAATTTTTTGTTCTAGTTCTATGAAAGATGCCATTGGTAATTTGATAAGGATTACAATGAGTCTGTAGATTGCCTTGGGTAGTATAGTCATTTTCACAATATTGATTCTTCCAATCCAAGAACATGATGTATCTTTCCATCTGTTTGTGTCATCTTCTGTTTCTTTCCTCAGCATCTTATAGTTTTCAGAGTGTAGGTCTTTTGCCTCCTTGGGTAGGTTTATTCCTAGGTATCTTATTGTTTTTGATGCGATGGTAAATGGGATTGTTTCCTGAGTTTCTCTTTCAGATCTTTTGTTGTTGTTAGTGTTTAGAAATGCAGCAGATTTCTCTGTATTAATTTTGTATCCTGCAGCTTTGCTGAATTCATTGGTGAACTCTAGTAGTTTTCTGGTAGCATCTTTAGGACTTCCTATGTATGGTATTATGTCATCCACAAACGGTGCCAGTTTTACTTCTTCTTTTGCAGTTTGGATTCCTTTTATTTCTTTTTCTTTTCTGATTGTCATGGCTAGGACTTACAGAAGTATGTTGAATAAGAGTGGTGAGAGTGGACATCCTTGTCTTGTTCCTGATCTTAGAGGGAATGCTTTCAGTCTCTCTCCATTGAGTATGATGTTAGCTGTGGTTTTGCCAAATGTGACCTTTATTATGTTGAGGAAGATTCCCCCATGCCCATTTTCTGGAGAGTTTTATCATAAATAGATGTCGAATTTTATCAAAAGCTTTTCCTGGCTCTATTGGGAGGATCATATGGTTTTTATTCCTCAATTGGTTGATGTGTTGTATCACATCGATGGATACACAGACCTTAAAAATTCCTTGGATCCCTGGGATACCCCCGTTGATCATGGTGGATGATCCTTTAAATGTATGAGGGTGAGTCAAAAATTATCTGCACTCTGGCTGTAGAATTTATAGAAGGTTACTATAACTGGAGTACGGGTAATTTTTGACTCACTTTTGTATTATTGGAGTTGGTTTGCTAGTATTTTATTGAGGATTTTTGCATCTATCATCATCAGTGATACTGGCCTGGAATTTTCTTTTTGTGTAATATCTTTGTTTAATTTTGATATGAGGGTGATATTGGCCTCATAGAGTTCGGAAATATTTCTTCCTCTGCAAATTTTTGGAGTAGTTTCAGAAGGATAGGTATTAACTCTTCTCTAAATGTTTGATAGAATTTGGTTAATTATGAAGCCATCTCGTCTTGGACTTGTGCTTGTTGGAAGTTTTTTAATCACATTTTCAATTTTAGTACTTGGGATTGTTCTGTTCATATTTTATATTTTTTTCTGGCCAAGTCTTAGAAAGTTGTACCTTGCTAAGAATGTGTCCATATCTTCTAGGTTGTCCATTTTATTGGCATATAGTTGCTTGTACTAGTCTTGTAGAATACTTTTTATTTCTGTGGTGTCCGTTGTAACTTCTTTTTCATTTCTAATTTTATTGATTTGAGCCCACTCCTTTTTTTTTTTTTTTGATAAATCTGGCTAAACCACTTATCAATTTTGTTTATCTTTTCAAAGAACCAGCTTTTGGTTTCATTAATCTTTGCTATCATTTTGTTTCTGTTTCATTTATTTCTGCCCTGATCTTTATGATTTCTGTCCTTCTACTAACTTTGGGTTTTGTTTGTTCTTCTTTCTCTACTTGCTTTTAGGTGTATGGTTAGGTTGTTTACTTGAGATTTTTCTTGTTTCTTGAGGTAGGATTGTATTACTATAAACTTCTCTCTTAGAACTGCTTTGACTGCATCCCATAGGTTTTGGATCATCATCCTTTCATTTTCATTTGTCTCTAGGTATTTTTTTATTTCCTCTTTGATTTCTTCAGTGATCCATTGGTTGTTTAGTAGCATAATATTTACCCTCCACATGTTTGTTTTTTTCAGTTTTTCTTCTTGTAATTGATTTCTAATCTCATAGTATTGTGGTCTGAAAAGGTGTGTGATATGATTTCAATTTTCTTAAATTTACTGAGGCTCACTTTGTGGCCCAGTATATGATCTGTCCTGGAGAATGTTCCACATGCACTTGAAAGGAATGTGTATTCTGCTGCTTTTGCATGGAACACTCAATAAATATCAAGTAAGTATATCTAATGTGTCATTTAAGGCCTCTGTTTTCTTATTGATTTGTGCATTGATGAAAGTGAAGTATTAAACTCTCCCACTGTTATTGTGTTACTGTCAATTTCTCCTTTTATGGATGTTATTTGCCTTAAGTATTGAGGTGTTCCTATGTTGGGTGCATATGTATTTACAATTGTTCTATCTTCTTGGATTGATCCCTTGATCATTATATAGTGTCCTTATGTAACAGTCTTTATTTTAACATCTATTTTGCCTGATACGAGTATTGCTACTCCAACTTTCTTTTGATTTCCCTTTGCATGGAATATCTTTCTCCATCCCCTCACTTTGAGTCTGTATGTGTCCCTAGATCTAAAGTGGGTCTCTGGTAGACAGCATATATTCAGGTTTTGTTTTTGTATCCATTCAGCCAGTTTATGTTTTTTGGTTGGAGCATTTAATCTGTTTACATTTAAGGTAATTATTGATATATGTGTTCTTACTGCCATTTTGTTAATTGTTTTGGATTTGGTTTTGTAGGTCTTTTTTTCTTCCCTTCCTCTTTTGTTCTCTTGTAATTTGGTGGCTAACTTAAGTGTTGAATTTCTTTTTCTTTTGTGTGTGTGTGTGTATCTATTGTAAGTGTTCAGTTTGCACTTACCATGAGGTTTTGATAAGATTCAAGTCATTGGTCTTTTAATTGCAAATGCTTTTCCAGTATCCTGCATTCGTGCTCTCTTCTTACAAGTGCTGGTTTTCAGATCATATTTGTGTGTAGATGATTTCCTACCTTTACTGTATGTTTGCCTTGACTGATGAACTTTTCCATTCATAATATTTTTGTTTCTAGCTGTGGCTTTTTCTGTTCCACCTAGAGAAGTTGCTTTAGCATTTGTTGCAAAGCTGGTCTGGTGGTTCTGGATTCCCTTAGCTTTTGCTTGTCTATAAAGCTTTTGATTTCTCTACCAAACCTGAATGAGAGCCTTGCTGGGTAGAGTATTCTTCATTGTAGGTTCTTCCCTTTCATCACTTAAATATATTGTGCCACTCCCTTCTGGCCTGCAGAGTTTCTGCTGAAAAATCAGCTGATAACCTTATGGGAGTTCTCTTGTATATTACTAAAAGTAAGAAGGGAAAAGCAATAAATATTTTTTCTTTGTCTTTAATTTTTGTCAGTTTGATTACTGTATGTCTCAGCATGTCCCTTCTGGGTTCATCCTTCCTGGCACTCTGCACTTCCTGGACTTGGGTGACTGTTTCCTTTCCCATGTTAAGGAAGTTTTTAGCTATTATCTCCAGATATTTTCTCAGGTCCTTTCTCTCTCTCTTCTCCTTCTGGGACCCCTGTAATGCGAATGTTGGTGCATTTAATGCTGTCCCAGAGGTCTCAGACTATCTTCATTTCTTTCATTCTTTTTCCTTTATTCTACTCTGCAGCAGCAATTTCCACCATTCTCTCTTCCAGGTCACTTATCAGTTCTTCTGATTTGGTTATTCTGCTATTGATTTCTTCTAGTGTATTTTTATTTCAGTTATTGTGTTGTTTATCTCTGTTGTTTAGTTCTTCTAGGTCTTTGTTAAACATTTCTTGTATCTTCTTGATCTGTGCCTCTTTTTCTGATATCTTGGATCATCTTTACTCTCATTACTCTGAATTCTTTTTTGGGTTGATTTCCTGTCTCCACTAAGTTGTTCTTCTGGGGTTTTATCTTGTTCCCTTATCTGGGACATATTCTCCTGCTGTCTCATTTTGTCTTACTTTCTTTGATTGTGGGTTCTGTTCTGCAGGCTGCAGGGATGTAGTTCTTCTTGCTTCTGCTGTCTGCCCTCTGGTGGGTGAGGCTTATCTAAGAGGCTTGGTGGAAGGACTGGTTCCTGCCCACTGGTTGGTGGAGCTGGGTCTTGTCCCTTTGGTGGGCAGGGCCATGTCAAGGGGTGTGTTTAGCAGGCAGCTGTGGCCTCAGGAAGACTTTCTGCTGATGGGTGGCATTGTGTTCCTACCCTGTTTGTTGTTTGGCTTGAGACATCCCAGCACTAAAGCCTACAGGCTGTTGGATGCAGCCAGGTTTTGGTGAGAAAATGGTGGCCTCCAAGAGGGCTCATGCCAGTGAGTACTCCCCAGAACTGCCGTGGTCAGTGCCTTTGTCCCCACTGTGAGCCACAGCTGCCCCCACCTCTGCAGGAGACCCTCCAATGCCAGCAGGTAGGTCTGGCCCAGACCATATGAGGTTACTGCTTTTTCCCCAGTTTCTGTTGCACGTGAGACCTTGTGTACACCATCCACGATTGGCGTTTGTTTCCCCCTGTCCTGTGGACTTCCTGTGATCAAACCCCACTGTCCTTCAAAGCCAGATGCTCTGGGAGGGGTTCTCCAGCTGTTGCCAGACCCCTAGGCTGGGGAGCCTGACGTGGGTTCCTGTGGGAGAACCTCTGCAATAAAACTATTTTCCAGATATTGGGTCACCCACCCAGCGGCTGTGGGATTTAATTTTATCATGACTGTACCCCTCCTACCATCTCATTGTAGCTTCTTCCTTGTCTTTGGCTTTAGCGGATCTTTTTGTGGTGGGTTCCAGCATTTTTTTCTCGATGGTTGTTCAGCAGTTAGTTGTGATTTTGGTGTTTTCCTAAGAGGTGAACTCACATCCTTCTACTCTACCATCTTGTCTCCGCCTCCCAGGAAAATCTTTATGAGAAAATAAGCCACGTATCTGATGGAGATTGAAGGGAAAAGCGGATGGTGCATTGCTCAGGCTCCATCTGCGTGGGGTTTCCGCTGCGCCTGTCATCTCTGTGAAGGCTGTCCTGCGCGCGCTGCTCCACCACCGCTCCCTTCCTTCATCCTTGGTCCCCTTGGTCCCCAGCCCTTTTGATTACTTCTGGCTCTCATCTTCTTCAGCTGCACCTGCATCGGTCCGTCTGTAACGGGGGGCCCTTTCTCCTCATGGCAGGAGCACGCGAGGGCCAAGCATTTGCTACAGTAGGTTGGAAAGTTCACCCTGTTCTGAATTATTAGGCAGAAAAAGTAAGGTTTCTTAATCAGCCTGAAGGGTGTGGCAGTTTTATTCAGTCAAAGATATCTATTGCGTCTGCTTGTATCTTGGTTAAATAGAATGAATTTTGGGACACAGTTACCCTTTCTACTCCTTTTGGCATTTTTATCTGTAAACAAAATTTCTGACAACTAGGTGACCTGTTACGAAAACATTGTCTTTTTAAATGTAAGTATCATTATAAATAGTTTTCCTATTGTTTTCTATATGGTGTATAACTGGATTATTTGTTTTTATGTTAATGGGTAAAATGTCAACCTTTCTGATGTAAATCTCTTTTCGATCACCATAGTAAAATGCCTTGTATGTGGCCATACCCCTTCAGGATGTTGAATGCTATCCTTTGCACCATTGCAAGGAATAGAAATTGAAATCCTCAGACCCTCTCAGTGGGTCTGCTGTTACCATCAGCATTTGTGAACTTCTAGATGTGAAGTTGCATCATGAAACTACATTCTGGTAGAATCAGATAACCTAAGGGTTAGAGCTAGGAAAACCGTTATAAGTCATCTACCCCAGCCTCCTTCTTGAATAGATGAAGAAGTAAACCTTGAGAGACAGTATCTCACCTAAGGGCACGGGTCTGCAGGTGCCTTGAGCGAGCCCGGCTTCCACAGTCCCCCCCCTCCCCCGCTTCCTTCCAGCCGGTTTTTCTCACTGTCGGTGGCCTTCTCCATTGCACTGTAACAGACTCAGCCCGCAGATTTTATCACCAGCTTCTCTTTTCTTCAGATAAAAAAATCATGGTGGAAATTGAGGACTGTTAAGAAATTACAATAATTTGATACTTTAAGTGCTAATATACTGGCAAAAAGAGTTAATGCAAGTTTTCAGAGTATCTGAATAATTTGTAAAGACACTTAAATGCTAAAGAATCTGGTTCTTCGTCTAGATTTGGTTTTTCATCTGGGAAAGACCAGATTATGAAGACGTGTGGTTTCATAAACTACAGCAACTAGAATTAAGAATAAAATTCCATATTCTTCACTCATTGCTTTAATATAAAACTAATAAAAACTTTATATATAAATATAAAAATATATATATAAATTGGTTTATGATAAATGTATGTGATAGCCATGTACCCTAATTTCCTTGTATAAGTTTAGATACATAGTAAGCTAGTTATTAAAATTTAAACTTACTATCAAGGCTAGTAAACTCTAGATCAAATCAGTGCATAGAGAGATACAGTTAATTTGGAGACCTAGAGTTTAAAACTTGCTGTCTTTGGTGACTTGTGTCTTCTGATTACTCGTCTCTGAAGGGTAATAAGATGGTTGTGAAGCCTCTGACTGTGGTGCGTGCTCCCAGCTTGACCCTAACACTCCCCAACGAACATGCTCCTTAGATCCCTCAGCTACTTGTAAAGCGATTAACAGTGGTCACACCTCTTTCCAGCCAAATACCTATTTAGCAGAACGCCAGCATTCCCTGTAAATCTATAGCTGTTCAAAGTGTGTTCCTTGTTACTAACTGACTGGAGTGGTTTCCTGAAGCAGGTTTTGTTTTCCGTCCCTGCAGCTACGGCAGCTGGTGAACATGTGCATCAACCCGGACCCAGAGAAGCGACCAGACATCACCTACGTGTATGACGTGGCCAAGAGGATGCATGCCTGCACCGCCAGCAGCTGAGCGCAGACAGCGTGGAGGGCATAACCAATACAAGTACAAGTATTTTTTTGCAAATCATACCTCCCCGTTCTTGGGTGTTAAGATTAATATTTCAGAGCTAATGTGCTTTGAATCCTTAACCAATTTTCATCTAAGCTTCATTTTGTACCAGTTTAAGTCACCTTCTCGCAAACCCCAATGACTTTAGAAGAATCAGATTGCATGTTAGGAGAGCCAGAGGAGCACGATGGTTTTTAATGGCTAAAGAATTTTAGAATTATTTTGCGTTTTGTGCTGGCAAGTTGTGTTCAGATAGACTCTCAGTGCCAAACGTTCGCGGCTCAGCTTGGCCCATCGGGACAGACGCGCAGCCTGAGCAAAGTATCTGAACATGCGCCTTGTGTGCTTCCCAGTCGTTTCCGGGGGCGCATACGAGGTGAACACATTTGTGAACTTCTGTGATTATTTTATTTTTAGAAGTCTGAAGTATGTGTTTTAGTTCTTAGCATTGTAGCTTTCAAATAGAATTCTTAAAGATAAATGTAGAACTATTTGAGAAGCATTTAAAATTCTTAGCTTATACATTCAAAATGCAACTATTAAATGTGAAAAGATTTGGGGACAAAATGTGAGTCAGACACGGAAGAGTTTTCTGCTTTATTTTATTTTAATATCTTTGATATTCTCCTTGCATTAAAATGGTATAAATGAATCCATTTAAAAAGTGGTTAAGGATTTATTTGGCTGGTGTGTTAGTAATTTTCAAAGTTGCACATTGCCTAAGGCTTTTTTGTGTGTTTTTACTATTGTTTGTACATTTGAAAAATATTCTTTGAATAATCCTGCAGTACTATTTTCAATTCCTTTATAAATTTAAATGCTCTACTCATGATTGTACACTATAGTGTAAGCATATGTTTTTATTCATAGATTTTATTGAAGTTCTGATTGGTCCCCTTCAGAAATTTTTTATATTCTTCAGGTTACTTTTCTATTTATATTGTACATGCATCCACTAATGTTTCAGATTTTCTGACAACATAATAGCTTAAAAAAATATTTGGTATACCAACACTCTTCCTGGATTGAAAACATTTTTTTTTTCAATTTTTAAAATTTGGGTCACCCTGTATGCGTGTGCCTTGTCTTGTTGGAAAGGAAGAGGGATGTGTGTTGTCCTGTAGCTGCGAATGTTGATACCATTTCAGTTCATCTGAAAAGGTTGTAATTTTAGAATATGTTTAAAGAAATGAAAACTGGCCACTACCACAGCCTGAATTTTTATGGGCTAAACATTTCTGTTGAGAAGCTTTTAGGCAAAGTACTGTATTCATGCATGAAGATGACAGAGGTGGTAACACTTCATTTAGTTTAAGGAAAGGGGCAGAGTTCAGTCAGTGCTGTCATGGAGGTGTTTTCCCTGAATGCTGCCTTCATGTTAGTGGTGACCAGTGCCTCCCAGAGTTGTGAAGCCTAAAGCCTGCGTGGCAGTCACTGCTTAAGGACACCGTGCAGCCACGTAACCTTGCGGTGAGAATCCTGCCAGCGGGAAACCCTCATGCCCAGAGAACACCTACCTGTAAGCCCATTGCTCCTGGTTTTGTTTTTTTCATGTAAGTATTTCTCTTACAATCATTTGAATACTTTCAGGTCATTTGTAAGCTTTAAAAATGTACAAAGGGAAAAAGCATAAACTTTTCTATTTCTAAATTTAATCAGCTGTGGTCTCTTACTCATTTGTGAACGGAGGGTAATTTTATCCTGGGACAGGCAGAGGCGAGCTGGTCATTCTGTACGTGAGGGCCGGACGTGCCGTTTCTCCGCATTCTGATGGCTGCCTGGGCACTGGCGCCCGCATGCTCCCTCCAGAGACGAGGGGGTTGTTTCTGTTGGCCGTTAGCGTCATGTTCACTTTAATGTAATATGCTTGACGGAGGTGAGATGTTGTCTAGTTGGAACAGATACGCTCCTTTTTCCTGCAATCTTTAAAAATACCTGGATCTACAAGTCATTAGCTTAATCCCTCACAGGACTTTTAAGCAAAGATTTAAACTTTTCTTGTAAGTGAATCTATCTGCTGGAAGGAAATAGTTGGGACGAATTTAATGATCAGGGAAATCCATTATTGTTCTCTACATGTGGAAATTTTGGGGGATATTGTATCTTTTTTTATCTAAGTGTTCATATTTTTCTTGAAGAAACCACTGCACAAATTTTTAATTTTGAACGGGATCATTTCAAAGAATTATGAAGATGATTAGACATTTTAATTTTTATAATCACCTCTTTGTATTTGTTTATAAGTAAATTTTGTATTGATTAAAACATTTGAGTTGATACAAGGAACAGTAAAATGAAAGGTACATCTGATTCTAAACCTTACTTAGACTTTGGTACCAGTTCCCAGGGCATAGTGTGGGGGTGACTTTGTTTCGTATGCTGAGGCTTAGGAATGGTGGATGAAGGGTATCCCCGTATAAATACAGTGCTCAGTGATGTGCAATGATTGTGACTTTAGTAAGATACGACAGCCACTTCACGACCGCTTACCATCTACATAGTATCTATTACAAAACACCGTTCTTGTATCAATATACACTTCAGGTGTTGCTGTTAACATTTGCTTATTTATTTTAACCAAAATGTTATTCATATTAAATGTTCTTTTCCTTAAAATGAATGTATTTTGTTTATAACCCACGAATGCATAATTATCATATGCCTTCTATTTCAATAGTACTGTAATATGGACTTCTTTTGTGAAATAGTTTTATTTTGTTATGCTTCCATACATATACTAAAAAGACTCTGTTGTTAGCTTTGAAAATTGTATAATATCCTAATATAAATAAAAATATAAAGTTAAAAAATAAGTACAATAAAAATTTGCCCATATCTGTGATTTTCCCCCTAACGTTTCCCATTGTCTGTTTCGCTCACCACGTAATTTAGGGAATCCGTTCTTAGTCATTTCCATAACTTTATCATTTTGGAGACGCCTAAGAATTAAAACAGTCAAGGGTGATAGTTGGAGGGCTGACAGACCCTACAAAGTAGGCTTTTAAAAAGGCATTAAACGAAGGCACATCGTCACATGTCCCTGTTCTCTTTGGTACCTCATCTGCTGTCTTTGAATGAGAAAAGTTTCTTAAACTTTATAAGACGTGTCTAAAACTCAGGCTACAGATTCTACTCCTGTCACTGTAATATACTTCTAATAATATTACAGATAGTTTGAATGTTCTTTTCACATGGTAAGTGACAATTGCTAGTATGCCTGGAAACTTTGAGGCTGAAAGATCCTAATGGGGTAAAATCTGCCAGGCTGGTGGTAGAGCGATGGGTATACCATACACATCAGGATGACATTCCAAATAGGTTGTGGTGAAGAATAGCTCATTTTATAACCTAGGACGTATAGTAAGGAACCTGCAGCTTCACTATGGGTGTGTGTATGTGATTGTAAGTAATAGGAAGTTTTAGGTACAAGATAGTGTTGGACTTATGTTTGTTAATTAGAAATGTCAGTACCAGGCATGTATGTTTAAATGCATTACTAGCTGGTGCAGCTATCTTTACCACCAAACTGATGCAGTGACTTTAAGATCAAAATGATGACACATTGACAAAGATCGCTGCCAGGAAACCTTACCAAAAACACCCATGGAGTTGTTACATTATCTTTTTTTTAATTACATGTGAATTCTGGGTACAATTAATTATGAATTAAAACAAACTCGGATTATTTTTCAGAGAAAGATGAGAACATTTGTGGAGCTTATTTTAATTGAGGGGTTTCTCTGAGGGAATTTCTTTCTGGTCTTCTTCATTGTTTACTTGGGGTTCTAAATCTAATTTTAACCCTTAAGAGATTAAAAATAGAGTAAAAGAGAACTTGAAAGGTAAGATTTGTAACCAGGGGTTTTTGAGTAAATTATTTTCATCGAGAGTATTACAATGCATAGAAAATAATTTTTTTCACTCCTTTCCAGAAGCATAATTCTGTTCATACATTACTTCTCTCATCTTCACTTTCTCAAGTATAAAGTAGGGATGTAAATTCCTAACTCTACAAGAGAATTAAATTGCAATACATTTTATGAAGGGCTAAGTGCAGTGCCCGGTTCCAAGCAAGTGCTTGCTAGACAGAGCTGTTGTTACACCATATACATCTTTTCTGACTCCAGTCTTCATCTGCTTTCTCCTAATTCTCTCCATTCTAGGCCCACAAGGCTCATTTTCCAAGTTCTTTCTCACCTTAGGTACACTACAGCTTACATAGCTCTTCCCTTTTGGCCAGAAAGAGCCCTCCTCCTCTTCCATGGATGACGTCAAATGCACTTTTCCAGGAGCCCCTCATCCTACACTTTTCCTTTGCTGCTGACCCCACTGCACCCAAATGACTGTGTGACTCCTGACTTACTTGTAATCTGCTGCTAGACCCGAAGCTCCAGGAGGCCATATACTTCCTGTGTTGTTCCGTGTGGTGGTATACACTTACGCAGTGCCCCCCTCGTGGCAGTCACTCAGTGTATTCTTCTTGAATGAATAAACAGCACAGTGCTGATAGTGCCAGCAGGGGAGCTGAGTACTCCAGGGGGTTGTGCAAAAATAGCAGCAGTCAGGGGAGGAAGGACAGGTAAGGATGTAAAAGAATCAAAAACAGAACCTAAACCAGAAGAAAAAATGTGAAGTTACCAGCTGCCAAAAGTTACAAAGAAACAGAAGATGATAAGGACTGAGATCAGGACACTGGATTTAATGAGGAAGTCACGGTGATGTTCAAAGTGGCCGTCTCAGGAGATGAGGGGAAAACAAGTTGGAGTAAAAATAGGAAAGATGGCATATGGAGAAAAATTACATGGTAACCAGGAGTATAGCTCAGTTTTAAAGATAAAATAACGGTTAAGAGGTTAAGAGAAGTAGCAACTGAAGAAGAAACTGAAAATATTAGATTGGGAGTGCAGAGGTGATTAAAAAAAAAAAATGAGATCAAAGAATTGATCCACTAACACCACCAGTGTTCACTGAGCATCCCCGTATACCAGACCCTTAATACAGTCATGAGCAAATGTCTCTTTCCATGGATTTAAAATCAAGTCTAAGTACATCTACAGAAATATATAAATGCAAATTGTGATGAGGAAATTTCCTATGGAGGAAAAGAGACACTGAGGAGGTGATGTGTCAGTCCAGACCTAAAACATGAGGAGTCAGTCCAAGAACAGACAAGGGGACGGTCCTGGTAGGCCTGGTAGGCAGAGCAAGAGTGCCTGGGAGGCTTCTGGTGGGAAGTATCTTGGCTGTCCAAGAAGCAGAAGATGCATGGTGGGTTTGCAGGTGTATATATTCCCTGTATTTGCAACAAGAACTTAGTAATATAAATAGGAAAAGTTTATGATAGCTAAGAATTATAAGGTAACCAGAAATAATTGAAAAAGAAACATATAAGATCTGTATGAAGGAAACTGTAAAATCTCGTTTACGAACACAAAGAAAATCCTGGCTAGAGAAAGAGGCCATGCTTTGGATGGAAAGATTAAATATCAAGTACTGTATAATCTTAGTGGTGCAGTGGTGATCCAAATCTCGTAATTTCTTGGAGCCAGATAAAATGATGCCAAAGTTCACATGAAAAAGAGTATATAAAAAGCCAAAAACATTTTAAAAAATAAAAATAGACTGAACTTGACTTATTAGATATTAAAACCTACCACGAAGCTACTTAAAGCAGTATGGTAATGGCAGAGGAATGGGAGAACAGTGGTGGAATGAAATAAAAAGGTCAATCATAAAGTATTGTAGGAACTTAATATATGAAAGAGAATGACATATTTATGGTAAAGTATGTTTTCTTAAAGACTTGATGAAAATAAGCAGATTTCTAATTCGCACTATACAGAAAAGTAAAAGATTATACAGATAAATTAATGATCTAAATTAAAACAAGGAAGGAAGGAAGCAGGGGGGAGGGGAGGGGAGAAAGAAAAAAATTAAGAGAAATGTATGAGAATGAATAACCATGGGAGTAGGTGACCTGTGTAAGCTAGATAGGAAACTAAAACTAAAAGAAAAAATAGCTGTATTGTTGACCACATAAATAATTGACAACGGATATCATATGTTAATATACCACAAACAAAATCAAGATACAAATGATAAGCTGGGAATCACATATAGGTAAATATCCCCAGATTGATTAGTAAAATTGGTATGTAAAAATGCAAGAAAATAGGTGGAAAAAGAGCAAAATATATAAAACAGACAATTCACAGCAGAATAAATTAAACCAGCAGTCAATAGCAAAAGAAATCAGTACACATGAAAAGTGATGACATCAGGTGCCGGAGAAGATGCAGAAAATGCACTCTTGATTGTTGTTGGCATTGGGAATTGTGATCATTGAAAGAAAAAAAAAAACCTGGGTAGATGGCAGAGTACAAGGACTTTGAGCTCACCTCCTCAGACAAGCATAAAAAATCACACCTAACTGCTGAACAGCCATCAATTTAAAAGACTGGAACCTACCAAAAAAGATACTCTATAACCAAAGACATAAAGAAGGAACCATGATGACACAGCAAGAGAAGCACACTCAAGATATAATCAAATCCCATAACAGCTGGTGGACACCCACCAACTGGAGAATAATTGTATTGCAGAGGTTCTCCCCCAGGAGTAAGAGCTCTGAGCCCCACAGCCTGGGGGAGGAGCCCTCAGAGCATTTGGCTTTGAAGGCCAGCGGTGGGTGACTGTAGGAGTTCCACAGGACAAGGGAAACAGGGATGCCACTCTTACAGGGTGCACACAAGATCTCGGGTGCACTGGGACAAAAGGCAAAAGCAGTGACTTCATAGGAGCCTGTGCCAGACATACCTGCTGGTCTCAGAGGGTCTCCTAGGGAAGCAGGGGGTGGCTGTGGCTCTCTGGGGTCATAAAAGCTGGTAGCAGACGTATAAGGGAATATTCCTCTACTCAAACTGTTACTGGAGGCAGATAATTCGCCTGAAACAAGAGCAACAACATCTAGCCCCACCGAACAGCTGTAGGCTCCAGGCTCTAGGACAGCCTCTAGAATAGCCTCACCCACCAGGGGCGGACACCAGAAATAAGACAACTTGTTCAGCTTGGGGTTAGCAGATACAAACTATTATATGTAGGGAAGGATAAAAAAATGAGGTCCTACTTTATAGCACAAGGAACTGTATTCAATATCCTGTGATAAACCATAATGGAAAAGAAAATGAAAAAGGATATAGATAGATAGATGATAGATAACTGAATCACTGCTTAACAGCAAAAGTAACACTATTGTAAATCAACTATACTTTAATTAAATCAACTTTTTAAAAAAACCTAGAGACAAATGAAAACAAAAATGACCCAAAACCTATGGGACACAGCAAAATCTGTTCTAAGAGGGAAGTTTTTAGTGATACTAGCTAAGAAGAAGAAAATCTGAAATAACCAAACCTTACACCTAACTTAACTAGAGAAAAATTAACAAGCAAAACCAAAACTTAGAAGGAAAGAAATCATAACGATGAGAGCAGAAATAAATGAAATAGAGCCTAAACAAACAAAAACAAAACAAAGAAAAGATCAATGAAACTAAAATTGGATTCTTTGAAAACATAAATATTCATAATTCTTAGACTTATCAGGAAATAGAAGGGAGAGGGTCCAAATCAGTAAATGTGCAAATGAAAAAGAAACAGTTAAAACTGACATCACAGAAATACAAAGGACCCTAAGAGACAACTACAAGCAAATATTTGCCAATAAAATGGACAACCTGGAAGAAAACGGAAAAATTTTATAAAGGCACAGTCTCCCAAAAGTTAACCAGGAAGAACTGGAATATATGAACTGACCAATCACCATTCCTGAAATTGAATCAGTATTTTAAAAGTCCCAAAACAAAAATTTAGGACCAGATGGCTTCACAGCGAATTTCTTCTAAACATTTAGAGAAGAGTTAACACCTATCCTTCTGCAAATCTTCTAAAAACTTGCAGAGGAAGGAACACTTCCGAAATCATTCTGTGAGGCCACCATCACCTTGACAGCAAAAACCAGACTAAGATAGCACACACAAAAAAGAAAATTGCAGGCCCATAGCACTGAAGAACATAGATGCCAAAATTCTCAACACAAAATTAGCAGACTCCAACATAGATCATATATCATGATCAAGTGGGATTTATCCCAGGAATAGAAGGATATTTCAATATATGCAAATCAATCCATGTGATACACAACAACCAACCTAGAAATAACCATATTATCATCTCAATAGATGCAGAAAATAACTTTTGAGAAAATTCAACACCTATTTATGATAAAAACTCTCCAGAAAGTGGGCAGAAAGTGAACATATCTTAGCATAATAAAGACCATAAATGACAAATCTACAGCTAACATCATGCTCAATAGTGAAAGCTGAAAGCATTTTCTCTAGGATCAGGAAAAACAAGAATATCCACTCTTGTCACTTTTATTCAACATAGTTTTGAAAGTCCTAGCCACGACAATCAGAGAATAAAAGGAATCCAAATTGTAAAAGAAGACATAAAACTGGCACTGTTTGCAGACGACATGATACTATACATAGTCCTAAAGATGCTACCAGAAAGCTACTAGAGCTCATCAATGAATTTGGTAAAGTTACAGACTGCAAAATTAATAGAGAAATCTGTTGCACTTCTATACACTAACAGTGAAAGATGAGAATGAGAAATTCAAGAAATAATCCCATTTACCGTCACATCAAAAATGATAAGATACCTAAGGAATAAACCTACCTAAGGAGGCAAAAGATCCATACTCTAAAAACTATAAGATGCTGAGGAAAGAAACAGAAGGTGATACAAAAAGATGAAAAGATACATCATGTTCTTGGATTGGAAGAATCAATATTGTGAAAATGACAATACTACCCAAGGCAATCTGCAGACTCAGTGCAATCCCTATCAAATTGCCAATGGTGTTTTTCACAGAACTAGAACAAAAAAAATCTTAAAATTTGTATGGAGACACAAAGACCCCAAATAGCGAAATCAATCTTGAGAAAGAAAACAGAGTTAGAGGAATCAGGCTCCCTGACTTCAGACTATACTACACAGTTACAGTCACCAAAACAATATGGTACTAGCAGAAAAACAGAAATATAGATGAATGGAACAGGGTGGAAAGCCCAGAAATACACCCATACATCTATGGTCAATTAATCTATGACAAAGAAGGCAAGACTATAAAATGGAGAAAAGACAGACTTCTCGAAAAATGGTGCTGGGAAAACTGGACAGCTACATGTAAAAAAAATGCTATTAAACATTCTTTAACACCATATACAAAAATAAACTCAAAATGGATTAAAGACCTAAATGTAAGACAGGATACTATAACACTCTTAGAGGAAAACATAGGCAGAACATACTTTGACATAAATCACACTAACATCTTTCTTGAGCCAACTCCTAGAGTGATGGAAATAAAGACAAATATAAGTAAATAGGACTAATTAAACTCAAAGCATTTGCACGGCAAAGGAAACCATAAACAAAATGAAAAGACAACCCACAGGATGGGAGAAAATATTTGCAAATGATGCGACTGATGAGGAATTAGTCTCCAAAATTTAAAAACACATCATGCAGCTCAATATCAAAAAAACAAACAACCCAATCAAAAAATGAGCAGAAGACCTAAATAGACATTTCTCCAAAGAAGACATAGAGATGGCCAAAAGGCACATGAAAGACGCTCAACATCCCTAATAATTAGAGAAACGCAAATCTAAACTCCAATGAGATATGACTTCACACCAGTCACAATAGCCATCATCAAAAAATATACAAGCAATAAGTGCTAGAGAGGGTGTAGAGAAAAGGGAACCCTCCTACACTGTTGGTGTGAATGTAACTTGGTACAGCTACTATGGAGAACACTATGGCGGTTCCTTAAAAAATGAAAATTAGAGCTACCATATGATCCAGCAATCCCACTCCTGGGCATTTATCTGGAGAAATACATGGATCAAAAGGATACATGAACCCCAATATTCATTCCAGCACTATTTACAATAGCCAAGACATGGAAGCAACCTAAATGTCCGTCGACAGAGGAATGGATAAAGAAGTTGTGGTACATATATACATGGAATATTACTCGGTCTTTGAAAAGAATGAAATAATGCCATTTGCATCATCATGCATAGACCTAGGGATTATCATACTAAGTGAAGTATTCAGACAGAGAAAGACAAATATCATGATATCTTTTAAATCAGAACCTAAAAAACAATGATACAAACGACTTATTTACAAAACAGAAACAGACTCACAGACTTAGAGGATGAACTTATGGTTACCAGCGGGGAAGGGCCAGGGGTAGGGATAAATTGGGAGTTTGGGAATGACATGTACACACTACTATATTTAAAATAGATAACCAATAAGTACCTACTGTATAGCATAGGGAAATCTGCTCAACATTCTGTGATAACCTAAGTGAGAAAAAATTTGAACAAGGATAGATACAGGTATATGTAAAACTGAATCATGTTCCTGTACACCTGAAACTAACACAACATTATTAATCAACCATGCCCCACTGTAAAACAAAATTTTTTTAGAAAGACAGCCACAGGTATCCCTGGTCCGTGGAGCAGGAGTAGTGGTTAAGAGTCTGCCTGCCAATGCTGGGGACACAGGTTCGAGCCCTGGCCCAGGAAGATCCCACATGTTGCAGAGCAACTAAGTCTGTGCACCACAACTACTGAGCCTGTGCTTTAGAGCCCAGGAGCCACAACTACTGAGCCCAAGTGCCACAACTGCTGAAGCCCACACACCTAGAACCCATGCTCCACAACAAGAGAAACCACTGCAATAGGAAGCCTTTGCACCACAACGAAGAGCAGCCCCTGCTCACCAAAATGACAGAGAGCCAGCATGTAGCAACGAAGACCCAAAGGAACCAATAAATAAATAAATAAAAATAAATAAATTTTTTAAAAATTGGTTAAAAAAAAAAAAGACAGTCACAAAAAAAGAATAAATTACTGGCCTATATCACGAGAATAATAAATACCATATAATATCACATACATGTGCCATGTAAAAAATGACACAAATGAATTCTATGAAACAGAAAAAGACTCAGACATAGAGGAGAGACTGGTGCTTGCCAAGGGAAAGGGGGAACAGCAGAGGGATGGATTGGGAGTAGTTAGCAGAAGAAAACTATTATACACAGAAGGGATAAACAACAAGGTCCTACTTTATAGCAGAGGGAACAATATTCAATACCCTGTGATAAACCATAACGGAAAAGAAAATGAAAAAGAATGCAGAGATAGATGGAAAAATAGATGTATGGTTGAAACACTTTATGACAGAAAGTAACACAACATTGTAAATCAACAGTATGTCAATTAAATCAATTTACAAAAAACCTAGAGACAAATGGTGACTCAAAAGCTATCAGACACAGCAAAAGCAGTTCCAAGATGGAAGTTTTTAGTGATACAAGCTAAAAAGAAGAATCTCAAATAAATCACCTAACCTTACACTGAATATAACTAGAGAAAGTCAAATAAACAGAACCCAAAGTTAATAGAAGGAAAGTAATCATACAGATCAGAGCAGAAATAAATGACAGAGCCATAAAAAAACAAAAAGAAAAGATCAATGAAACTAATAGATGGTTCTTTGAAAAGATAAACATAATTGATAAACCTTAGCCAGGCTCATCACCAAAAAAAGGGAGAGAGCTCAAATCAATAAATGTAGAAACAAAAAAGAAGTTACAACTGACATCACAGGAATACAAAAGACACTAAAAGACTGTAATGAGCAACTATTTGCCAATAAAATGGACAGTCTACAGGAAATGAACATATTTTTACAGAGATACAATCTCCCAAGACTGAACCAGGAAGAACTGGAATATGAACTGACCAATTATCATTCCTGAAATTGAATCAGTAGTTTTAAAAGTCCCAACAAACAGAAACCCAGGACCAGATGCCTTCAGAGGGAATTTATACCATACATTTAGAGAAGAGTTAACGTCTGTCCTTCTGCAAATCTTCCAAAAATTTGCAGAGGAAGGAACATTTCTGAATTCATTCTATGAGGCCACCATTACCCTGATACCAGGCAAAGATCCACATACAAGAAGAAAATTGCAGGCCCATCACTGATGAACATAGATGCCCAAATCCTCAACACAATACCAGCAAACACACTCCAACAATACATTAAAAGGATCATATATCATGACCAAGTGGGTTTTATCCCAGAGATGCAAGGATTTTTCCATATCTGCAAATCATTCAGTGTGATAGACCACATCAACCAATTGAAGAATAAAAATCATATGATCATCTCAATAGAGAAAGGAAAAGCTTTTGATAAAACTCAACATCCATTTATGATTAAAAAAAAAACCTCTCTAGAGAATGGGCATAGAAGAGACATACCTTAATGTAATAAAGGTCACATATGGCAAACCCACCACTAACACCATACCCAATGGTGAAAAGCTGAAAGATATCTTACTTCTCTAAGATAATGAACCACAAGATCATGAACATGCCCATTCTCACCACTTTTATATAACATCGGTTTCAAAGTCCTAGCCATGACAACAGCAGAGATAAATTAAAACAAAGAATCCAAATTGGAAAAGATGTCAAACTGTCTTGTCTGCCGATGACATGTTACTACACATAGAGAAGTCTAAAGAGGCAACCAGAAAACTGCCAAAACACATCAATGAATTCGGTAAAGTTGCAAGATACAAAATTACTACAGAGAAATCTGCTGCTTTTCTGTATACTAGTAGTGAAAGATCCAAAGGAGGAGCTCAGGAAACAATCTCACTTACCATCACATCAAATAGAAGAAAATATTTTAGAAATCAACCTACGTAAGGAGGCAAAGGACCTCTACTTTGAAAACTATAAGATGCTGATGAAAGAAATGGAAGCCCACACAGATGGAAAGAAAGACCTGTGTTTGGGTGGGAAGAATCAACATTGTTAAAATGACCACACTATTCAGAACAGTCTACAGATGCAATGAAATCCCTATCGAATGACCAATGGTATTTTTTACAGAACTAGAGCACCAAAAATTTAAATTCTTATAGAAACACAAAAGACCTCGAATATCCAAAACAATCTTGGGAAAGAAGAACAGTGCTGGAGGAATCATGCTCCCTGTCTTTAGACTATACTACCAGGCTACAGTAACCAAAATAGTATGGTATAACTGGCACAAAAACCAACATATAAAACCAACATATAGATCAATGAAACAGGAAAGAAAGCATAGAAATAAACCATGCACTTATGGTCCATTAATTTAAGACAAAGGAGGCAAGAATATAAAGCAGAGAAAAAACAGTCTATTCAGTAAGTGGTGCTGGGAAAACAGGACAGCTACATATAAAGAATGAAAGTAGAACATTCTTAACACCCTGTCCCCAAATAAACACAAAATGAATTAAAGACCTAAGTGTAAGACTGGATACTAAAAGAATCCCAGAGGAAAACCTAGACAGCACATTTTGACATAAATTGCAGCAATATCTTTCAAGTTTTAACTCCTAGGGTAATGGAAATAAAAACAAAAATCAACAAATGGGACCTAACAAACTTAAAAGTGTTGGCACAGCAAAGTAAACCAAAAACAAAAAAAGGAAAGACAACAAACAGACTGGGAGAAAATATTTGCAAATGAGGTGACCGACAAGGCCTTAATTTCCAAAATATACAAACAGCTCATACAACTCAACAGCCAAAAATCAAAATGACCCAATCAAAAGATAGGCAGAAGACCTACACAGACATTTTTCAAAGACATACAAATGGCCAACAGGCACATGAAAAGATTCTCAACATCAATAAGTATTAAAGAAATGCAAATCAAAACTACAATAAGGCACCACCTCACAAAGGTCAGAATGGCCATCATCAAAATGTCTACAAATAGCAAATGCTGGCAAGAGGGTATGGAAAAAAGGGAGCCCTCCTACAATGTGCATGGAAATGTAAATTGGTGCAGCCACTTTGGAAAACAGCCTGGAGGTTATTCAAAACACTAAAAATAGACTTGCCATATGATCCAGCAACCCAACTCCTGGGTATATATCCAGACAGCCTTTTAATTCAAGAAGATACATGCACCCCTATGTGCATAGCAGCACTATTAACAATAGCCCAAGACATGCAAGCAACCTAAATGTCCATTGACACATGGATGGCTAAAGCAGATGTGGTACATATATACAATGGGATACCACTCAGCCATAACAAAGAATGAAATTATGCTACTTGCAGCAACATGAATGGAGCTAGAGATGATCACACTAAGTGAAGTAAGTCGCAAAGAAAAGGAGAAATACCATATGTTATCACATATACATGGAATGAAAAATCTGACACAAATGAACTTATGTAAAAGAAACAGACTCATAGACATACAGAAGAGACTGGTGATTCCCAGGGAGAGGGGAAGCATGGAAGAGATGTACTGGGAGTTTGGGGTTAGCAGATGCAAACTATTATACACAGAGTGGAGAAAGAACAAGGCCATGCAGAAAAGGGAACCCTCCTACATTCTTGGAGGAAAGGTAAATTGGTAAAACCACTATGGAGAACAGCATGGGTGTTCCTTAAAAAGCTAAATGTAGAGCTACCATATGATCCAGCAATCCCACTACTGGGCATATATTCAGGAAAATACATGGTTTAAAAGGATACGTGCATCACAATATTCATTGCAGCACTGTTTAGAATAGTCAAAACACAGAGGCAACCAAAATGTCCACTGACAGGAGAATGGATAAAGAAGATGTGGTACATATATACAATGGACTGTTACTCAGCCACCAAAAAGAATGGAATAATGCCATTTACAACAACATGGATAGACCTGGAGATTATGATACTAAGTGAAGTAAAAATATCATAGGATACTACTTGTATGTGGAACCAAAAAAAAAAAAAAGATACAAATGAACTTATTTAAAAAACAAAAACAGACTCACAGACTTAGAAAACAAACTTGTGGTTACCAGAGGAGATGGGTCAGGGGGAGGGATAGATTGGGAGTTTGGGATTTACCTGTACACCCTCCTGTATTAAAACAGAAAACAAATAAGGACCGAGTGTATAGTACAGGGAACTGTGCCCAATATTTCGTAATAACCTCAACGGGAAAGAATTTGAAAAAGAATATGTGCATGTATATGTATAACTGAATCCCTTTGCTGTACACCTGAAACTAACACAGCATTGTTACTTAACTATATTCTAATGTAAAATAAAAATTTAAAAATAATTTTAAATAAACAAATAATTCAATTAATTAAGAAAAAGAGGAACAAGGTCCTAGCATATACCAGAGGGAATTGTATTCAATATCCTATGATAAAACCATGCTGGGGAAGAAACTGAAAAATAATGCATAGATAGATAGATAGATGTTTAACTGAATCAATTTGCTATACAGGAAAAGTAACAAAATATGGTAAATCAACTATAGTTCAATTAAATCAACTTTAAAAAAACCCCTAGAGACAAGGGAAAGCAAAACCACAATGACCCAAAACCTACGGGCTGCAGCAAAAACTGTTCTAAGAGGGAAGTTTTTAGTGATACAAGCTAAGAAGAAAAATCTCAAATAAAGAATGTAACCTTACACATAACATAACTAAGAGAAAAATTAACAAACACAATGCAAACTTAGTAGAAGGAAAGAAGTCATAAAAATTGGAGCAGATATAAATGAAATAGAGCCTAAAAAACAAAGATCAATGAAACTAAAACTGGGTTCATTGAAAAGATAAACCACATTCATAACCCTTAGCCAGACATATGAGAGAAAAAAGGGGCAGAGAGAGCCCAAATCAATAAATGTACAAATGAAAAAGAAGCAGTTACAATTGACATCACGGAAATTCAAAGGACCCTAAGACACTACTAAAAGCAACTACTCACCAATAAAATGAACAACCTAGTGATAACAGACAAATTTTTACAAAGATACAATCTCTGAAAACTGAACCAGGAAGAACTGGAATATATGAACTAACTACCACTCCTGAATTGAATCAGTAATTAAAAATTGATTCAGCAAATGAAAATCCAGGATCAGATGGCTTCACAGTGGAATTCTACCAAACATTTAGAGAACAGTCAACACCTATCCTTCTGCAACTCTTCCAGAAAGTGCAGAGGAAGGAAAACTTCCAACCTCATTCTATGAGGCCACCATCACCCTGATACCAAAAACCAGATGAAGATATCATACACAAAAAAGAAAGTTATAGGCCATGTCACTGATGAACAAAGATACCAAATTCCTCAACACAATATTAGTAAACAGACTCCAACAATATATTAAAAGGCTCACACATCATGATCAAGTGGGATTTATCCCAGGGATGGAATGACATTTCAATATTCACAAATCAATCAATGTGATATACCACATCAACCAATTGAAGAATAAAAACCATATAATCATCTTGATAGATGCAGGAAAACCTTTTGACAAAATTCAACACCTATTTATAATAAAAACTCTCCAAAAAGTGGGCATAGAGTGAACATAGCTCAACATATATAGTAAACCTACAGATAACATCATACTCAACAGTAAAAAGCTGAAAGCATTTCCTCTAGGATCAGGAAGAAGACAAGGGTGGCCACTCTCACCACGTTTATTTAACATAGTTTTGGAAGTCCTAGCCACAGCAATCAGAGAAAAAGAAACAAAAGGAATCCAAATTGGAAAAGAGGGTGCAAAACTTTCACTGTTTGCAGATCACATGATAATGTACATAGAAAATCCTAAACACGCTAGCTACCAGAAAACTCCTAGAGCTCATCAATAAATCTGGTTAAGTTGCAGGATAAAAAATAAATACACAAAAATCGGTTGCACTTCTGTACACTAACAAAGAAAGATCAGAAAAAGACATTAAAGAAACAACCCATTTACCACCGCATCAGAAAGAAAAAAATACTTAGGAATAAACTTATCTAAGGAGACAAAAGGCCAGTACTCCGAAAACTGTAAGACACCAATGAAAGAAAGCAAAGATGACACAAACTGGTGAAAACATATACCGTGATCTTGGATTCGAATAATCAATCTTGTCAAAATGACTATGCTATCCAAGGCAATCTACAGATTCAATGCATTCTCTATCAAATTACCAATGGCATTATTCATAGAACTAGGACAAATAGTCTTAATATTTGTATGGAGACAAACAGGCAAGGAATCTCGAGAAAGATAAACGGAGTTGGAGGAATCAGGCTCCCTGACTTCAGATTATACTACACAGCTACAGTCATGAAAAGAATATGGCACGAAAACAGAAATTTAGATGAATGGAACATGATAGAAAGCCCAAAACAAATCCACACATTTGTGGTCAATTAATCTATGACAAAGAAGGAAAGACCATACAATGGAGGAAAGACAGTCTGTTCAACAAATAGTGCTGGGAAAACTGGACAGCTGCATGTAAAAAAATGAAATTAAAACATTTTTATATATGAAAATAAACTCAAAATGGATTAGAGACCTACATGTAAGACAGGATACTCTAATACTCTTAGAGTGAAACATAAGCAGAACACTCTGACAAATCGCAGCAATGTCTTTGTCTAGCCATCTCCTCGAGTAATGGAAAAAAAAATTTTTTAAATAAACAATTGGGACCTAATTAAACTCAAAACCTTTTGCAGAGCAAAGGAAATCATAGACAAAACACAAAGACAACCCAAGGAATGGGAGAAAATATTTGCAAATGATGAGACAGACAAAGGATTAGTCTCCAAAATTTACAAACAATTCATGCAGGTTAATATCAAAAAAACCCAAACAATCCAATCACAATGGGCAGAAGACCCAAATAGACATTTCTCCAAAGAAAACACAGAGATGGCCAAAATGCACATGAAAGATGCTCAACATCCATAATAATTAGAGAAATGCAAACCTAAACTCCAATGAGATATGACCTCACACCAGTCACAAGAGCCATCATCAAAAAATATACAAGCAATAAATGCTGGAGAGGGTGTGGAGAAAATGGAACCCTCCTACCCTGTTGGTGGGAATGTAAATTGGTACGGCCACTATGGAGAACACTATGGCAGTTCCTTAAAAATTAAAAGTGAAGCTATCACATGATTCAGCAATCCCTTTTCTGGGAGGGTGGGGGGAGTCAAAAGAGGGAGGGAATACGGGGATGTGTGTGTAAAAACAGATGATTGAACTTGGTGTACCCCCCCAAAAATAATTAATAAATAAATAAATAAAAATTAAAAAAAAATACATGCACCTCAGTGTTCATAGCAGCACTGTTTACAATAGCCAGTCTAGAGAAGCAGCCTAAATGCACATGAGCAGAGGAATGGATAAAGAAGATGTGGTACACATATACATGGACTATTACTCAGCCATTGAAAAAAATGAAATGATGCCATTTGCATCATCACGGATGGAACTAGAGATTGTCATACTGAGTGAAGTAAGTCAGACAGAGACAGATAGCATATAATATTGCTTACATGCAAAATCTAAAAAAATAAAGATACAAATGAACTTACAAAACAGAAATAGACTCAGACTTAGAGAATGAACTTATGGTTAGCAGAGTGAAGCGTTGCGGGGAGGCATAGATTGGAAGTTTGGGATTTACATGTACACACTCCTATATTTAAAATCGATAACCAATAAGGACCTACTGTGTAGCACAGAGAACTCTGCTTAATACTCTGTAATAATCTAAATGGGGAAAGAATTTGAAAAAGAATAGATACATATACATGTATAACTGAATCACGTTGCTGTACACCTGAAACTAACACGTTAATCAACTATGATCCAATATAAAACAAAAATTAAAAAAAAATGACAACCACAAAAAAAATTACAAGCCCATATCGCTAAGAGAACAAATACTATGTGATATCACTTTTATGTACAATGTGAAATATGACACAAATGAAATTATATATGAAAAGGAAACAGTCTCACAGACATAAAGAAGAGACTGGTGTTTGCCAAGGGAGAGGGGAAAAGGAGAGGTGGTCTGGGAGTTTGAGATTAGCAGATGCAATATTATACACAGAATGGATAAAGAACAAAGTCCTACTGTACAGCACAGGGAACTTTGTTCAACAATCTGTGATAAAACATAATGGAAAAGAAAATGAAAAAGAATGGATGGATGGATGGATAGACAGGTATACAACATGACTGAATCACTGTGCCTTACAGCAGAAAGTAACACAATATTGTAAATCAACTATACTTCAATTAAATTAAAAAAACTTTAGAGACAAGTGAAAAGAGAAACACAACATCTCAAAACCTAGCAGACACAGTAAAAGCAGTTCTAAGAGGGAAGTTTTTAGCAATACAACCTAAAAAGAAGAAAAATCTCAAATAAGTAACCTAACATTACACTGAATGTAACTAGAGAACGATGAACAAAGAAAACCCAAAATTAGTAGAAGGAAAGAAATCAAAGATCAGAGCAGAAATAAATGAAATAAAGCCTAAAAAACAAAGAAAAGATCAATGAAACTGAAAGATGGTTCTTTGATAAGATAAACAAGACTGATATACCCTAGCTAGACTTATCACCGAAGGAAGGGAGAAAGCCCAAATCAATAAATGTAGAAATGAAAAAGTAGATTTTACAACTGACATCACAGAAATATTGATACAAAGGAGGAGACTGCAATGAACAAGTATTTGCCATTAAAATTGACAATCTAGAGGAAATGGCAATTTTTTACAAAGATACAATCTCCCAAGACTGAGCCAGGAAGAACTAGAAAATATGAATGAACCAATTACCAGTCCTGAAATTGAATCATTAATTTAAAAACTCCCAAGAAACACAAATCCAGGACCAGATGGCTTCACAGGGGAATTCTAACAAACATACAGTGAAGAGTTAATGCCAAAAAATTGCAGAGGAAGGAACACTTCCGAACTCATTCTATGAGGCCACCATCACCCTGATTCAAAACCAGACAAAGATAGCACACACACACACAAAAAAAAATCACAGGCCCATCACTGATGAACATAGATGTGAAAATTCTCAACACAATAACCAATACAACAATACATTAAAAGGATCATACATCATGATCATGTGTGATTTATCCCAGGGATGGAAGGATTTTCAATATCCACAAATCAATCATTGTGATAGACCACACCAACCAATTGAAGAATAAAAACCATATGATCCTCAATAAAGGCAGGAAAGGGTTCTGATAAAATTCAACATCCATTTATGATAAAAACTCTCCAGTAAGTGGGGGCATGGGGTCAACATACCTCAATGTAATAAAAGTCATATATGACAAACTCACAACTAACATCATACTTAAGGGTGAAAAGCTGAAAGCATTCCCTCTAAGACTGTGAACAAGACAAGGAGGCCCACACCCACCACTTTTATTCAACATAATTTTAGAAGTCCAAGCCACAGCAGAGGAGAAAAAAAATCAAAATTGGAATAGAAGTAGTAAAACTGTCACTGTTTGCGGATGACATGTAGTATACATAAAAAATTCTAAAGAAGCTACCAGAAAACTGCTAGACCTCATCAATGAAATTGGTAACATTGCAGGATACTCAATTAATACAGAAAATCTGTTGCATTTCTATACACAAACAACAAAAGATCTCAAAGAGAAATTCAGGAAACAATCCCATTTACCATCAAATGAAAAACAATAAAATTTCCTAGGAATAAACCTACCTAAGGAGGCAAAAGACCTCTACTTCAAAAACTGTAAGACACTGATGAAAGAAATTGAAACCAAGACACACACAGATGAAAAGACAGACCATAGACTTTGATGGGAATAGTCAACAATGTTAAAATGAGCACACTGCTCAGAGCAATCAATGCAATCCCTATTGAGTGACCAATGGTGTTTTTCACAGACCTAGAACACAAAAAGTTAAATCTGTTGGGAAACACAAAAGACTCTGAATAGCCAAAACAATCTTGGGAAAGATGAGCAGAGCTGGAGGAATCATGCTCCCTGACTTCAGACTGTACTACCAGGCTACCGTAATCAAAACAGTATGGTCTACTAGTCCAAACACTGACATATACATCAATAAAACAGGAGAGAAAGCCCAGAAATGAACTCATGCACCTATGATCAATTAATCTATGACAAAGAAGGAAAGAATATACAGTGGAGAAAAGAGAGTCTCTTCAATAAGTGGTGCTGGGAAAACTGGACAGCTACATGTAAAAGAATGAAAGTAGAACATTCTCTAACACCTTATCCCAAAATAAACTCAAAATTGATTAAAGACCTAAGTTTAAGACTGGGTAGTAAAAAACTCTTAGAGGAAAACCCAAGCAGAATACACTGACATGAATTGCAGCAATAGTTTTCTAGATCTGGCTCCTAGTGTAATGGAAATAAAAACAAAAATAAACAAATGGGACCAAGACAAACTTAAAAGCATTGGCACAGCAAAGGAAACCATAAACCAAAAGGAAAGACAACCTACAGACTGGAAGAAAATATTTTTAAATGAGGCGACCGACAAGACCTAAATTTCCAAAATAATACAACCAGTTCATACAACTCAACAACAAAAAAACAAAATCACCCAATTGAAAACTGGGCAGAATATCTACATAGATATTTCTTCAAAGAAGACATACAGGTGGCCAACAGGCACATGAAAAGATGCTCAATATTGCTGATTATTAGAGAAATGCAAATCAAAACTATAACGAGGTACCACCTCACACCAGTCAGAATGGCCATCATTAAAAAGTCTACAAATAACAAATGCTGGAAGAGGGTGTGGAGAAATGGGAACCCATCTACGCTGTCGGTAGGAATACGAATTGGTGTGGTAGCTTAGGAAAACAGTATAGATGTTCCTCAAAACCTACATATAGAACTAACATATCCAGCAATCCCACTCCTGGGCATATATCCAGACAAAACTAATTAAAAAAATACATGCATTATTCACAATAGCCAAGACATGGAGGCAACCTAAATGTCCATCGACAGATGAATTGCAAAGCAGAAGTGGTACATACATACAATGGAATATTCCTCAGCTGTAAAAAAAGGACGAAATGATGCCATTTGCAGCAGCATGGATGGACTTGGAAATTATCATACTAAGTGAAGTAAGCCAGACAGAGAAAGACAAATGCCATATGATATCACTTATATGTGGAATCTAAAAAAAAAATTGTACAAATAAACTCATTTCTAAAACAGAAATCTACTCCCAGAGTAGAAACAAACATGGTTACCAAAGGGGAAGGGGGTGGGTGAGATAAACTAGGAGTTTGGGATTAACACATAAACTCTACCAGATATAAAATAATTAACCAACAAGGACCTACTGTATAGCACAGGGAACTATACTAAACATTTTGTAATAAACTGTAAGGAAATGGAAGCTGATAGAGAGCACTGAGTCCTAATCACTAGACCACCAGAGATGGTAAGTAAGGGAATGGAATCTGTAAGAATATATACATATAAAATTCATGTATAACTGTGTCACCAGGCTGTACACCTGAAACTAATGTGACATCGAAAATCAACTATACTTCAATTAAAACAGGAACACACAGAATGCACAATGTATAGTGTGAACTCTAAAAAACAAACAAAAAAACAGAAAAAGAAAATAAAAAAGATATTCTAAAATAAACCTTTAGATTAAAATATGACAATGGAGAAGTTATTAACCAACAATCCATATATATGCATATAACCTAACCAAAAGCAGGCAAGTGGACCTATTCATTTCAACTGGAAAAATTTCCCAGAACAGATTCAACAAATGGGTTCTTTCAGTAATGTTCTTAATTGTATCCAGACATCCTGCCATCAAATGTGTGCCTTTGACTTTGATAAGGATCTTCTCATTTAGTAACCTGTTAACATGCAGCAAATATTCCAAGAAAGTTGTTCCCACCTCTTCTGTTAGTTACTCTTGATTGTTTGCGCTCTGCTATTTTCTGTGAAGTTAACATTTCATCTCGGTGCTCATCTTTATTCATCTAAGACTGCATATCAGCTGGATCATGAAACTCCTGTTGGTGTTTTCTCGAGAAAACATTCTTCTTTCTTTCTCCTACAGGTAGAGGTAAGGAGCTTTCCTCTGCTGCTGTCTGCAGAACTGCTCCTGGCCCCCGCACCCCGTCTGTGCTTCAGAGCAGCACTGTGACAAGATTGGCACATGAGGCACATCGACTTTTCTGAAGTTATTCTGATATAAGGAAACAAAACGATTTATAGGAATACAGTATTTCATGAGCAATATATCCTAAATTAAGAGCCCACAATCTGGGACTTCCCTGGCGGTCCAGTGGTTAGGACTCTGAGCTTCCACTGCAGGGGGCCTGGGTCTGATTCCCAATCCCTGGTCAGGGAACTAAGATCCTGCAAGCCGCGTAGAGCAGCCGTAAAAAGAAAGAACCCACAATCTTTCAAAAGTGGGATTCCTAAGCATAGGCACCCCAGCGCAGGCAAAGGGCCTGGGACTCTCCCTACCAGAAACGTAAGCACCATCACACCCAGCCAGCAGGGCATCAAATTAAACTTGATTTTTTTAAATCCAAATATTGCCTGGAAGGGGAAGCCTAGACTTCCTGTCTCCCCTCTGCCACCGAGGTCGAAACCACGATCATCCAACACCCCAAGTCTCCCCACTGCTGCACCTGCCCCATGGTTTTCCATGCATCAGTCAGCATGAACTATTCATCATAGAAATCACATCATTTCACTTTCTCTGCTCAAAATCCTTCCATATCTTCTCATCGCCAATTGAATAAAATCCAAACTCTATCAAGGCCTGAAAAGGCATCTGAATCTCTATCCCATTCGCTGTGCTGCAGCTGCACTGAGGTTCTTTTCTGTTTCCAGAATGCACCTGCCCAAGCCACCTCAGGGATCTCACCTTCTGAGGTAACCTCTTCCCTTTCAGACTTTGCCACAGTCAATTTCTCCCTATCGTTTAGGTGTCAGCTCAAGGTGTCTTTCAAGAAGCCTTCACAGACCACCCTATAGTACGTCACCGCACACCCTCACACTGGCATCCAGACCTCACTAACCACCACTCCCATTTTACTGTCTTTTACTTCTTTAAAGCATATATCACATTCTGGGATTATCTTACAATCTGCCCTGCTCTTTGTGACTCAAGCATGTACATGCCATCAGTAAGTACCTTAGCCTGGGTGTGCCCCAGTCCCAGCCCAGGAGCCGTTACAATCAACTTACCTTGGATGCAGGGGACTTATCTGGGGAGGCGATCAGATGGAATAAGAGTGAGGGACCAGAAAGCCTGCATAGGAAAGGAGGGAAAGACAGTACAGGGTGTTCCCACAGGGAGTCTGCAGTCCCACAAAGACTTTCTGGGCCAGAGAATGCATCCCTGGAATTGCCCACCTGGGGAGCGGAAGAGGGTTTGATCCCTGTCCTGCGATGTCAGCTCCCTCACTCCCTGGCCGTACACGCATAAGGACCAGGCAGATTCTCACAGGCATCCCTCATTTTCACATCAGAGGCGCCCTGGGCAGACAGTGAGAATCAAGTACAGGTGCTGTCGTCTCACCATCACGAAACCTGCCACAGCAGCAGTGACCAAGGAAAAGACAACCAGTGAAGGCAAGAGCGTCCAGGACAGAAGGCTCACCAGAGGACTTTTCTCCCTGCTGAAGCTTCTCTATCCAGAAAGAATCTGAAGACTTGGCTACTGTAGGATGAGTGGTTTTCATTTAAAAAGGGATTTGGATGAATGGAATCCTTCACTGAAAACTGCAGTGTGAGGGCTCAGGAAGGATGGTGACCCATCCAGAGGAAACGTCCTAGAGCAAGAGGACAGGGGAGGGTCTGGAAAGGACAAGGGAAAATGCGTCTTTGCAGTTTTGCCTAAAGCTGGGATGGAGATAAGTTAAGTGCCTGACACAGAGGCAACTGAATACTTTTTGGTAAATGAATGGATGGATGAATTAAATATTGAAAGCTTCTGACAATCAAGTATGCCTGATTAACAATGCCTAAGGGATGCATATTATTGGTTTACATTTCTATTTTTATTATTTACATATATGTCCTCAGCAGCCTGGAATGTACATTGGACTTCCTCTATCATGAGAAAGAAGTACAATCTTTGCATCATTTCCAAGATCTGTGTGTGAATTTCACACTGTAGGCTATCTTCACCGTGCATTTTGAATGGAAATGGAGGAAACTGAGTATGCATGAGACAGTTCTCTATTTTAATGATTGTATGAGTCCTAGATCCAGATAAATAAGATATTTCTATATACCTTGCATTTATCAGGTATTTAAAATGAAGCTAACATTCTGCTCCATGTTTTACCCAGCCTTTCCTGACATTCTTAACCATTAAAACATATTCTTAGTACACTGTGTGTCTCCTTTATAACAGGCTTCACTCTCATAATTAAATATTCTGTCTTTATTTAATGCCTGCATTTCATGCAAAGCTATAAGCTCCCTGAAAGCAGAGGCGATGTCTGCCATTTACATATATTTGCTCAGTATTCCTAGTGGGGGGGTCATGTCATTGCCCCCATTTAGCACTGGAGAAAACTGAGGCCCAGACAGGATAAAGGGGTTTCCCAAAGTCACTGAAAGGGTGGGGTTTTTTTCTAGTTTTTCTGCTCCAGGTCTCATGCTGTCCTCTACTGACTGCAGAGAAATCATCTGAGAAAACACAGAATTGTGTCAAAGAGCTAAAATGTGGGTAAGTTATTTGTTTCATTCTTTATTGACCCTCTCTCCTTGTGGTTCGCTGACAGGGACCTCGGCAGAAACAAACGCCAGGAAAGCCTGCTTCGCGCGCATGTTTCATGCAGCCCCTGGTGAGTGAATGAGCCTGAGATGGAGAAGAGGCGGCCTGAGCACTGAGTCAGCGGCCCGGCGGGGCGGGGGGAAGGGGAGGTGCCAAGAAAGCCCCTCTTCAGCAACAGAGGATGTCTCTTCATGGTGGTCAAGGAGACAGAGAAATGGAAGTACTTACATTCAAATTTGTATTCACTGGGGGCAAAGTCCCAGACATGGTGCTTCAATACATCCCCTATAGATATAATTTTTTTTTTTTTTGTAAATTGCCATCATTACTTCATTAAGCAGCTGTTAACATTATCTCCATTTTTAACAAGATTAGGCAAATTAATTTCAAAATGTTGACTTGCTCAAGGTCGCAGAGCCTGGAAGTGGTGGGAGAAAATAATCTCCCATCCACGATATACTTGAAATAAGTAAACACAGGTACAGTTCTCTACTGTTCTACCTATTACCATAGTTTGTTTCAAAGTTCGCTAGGTCTGTTTTGAGTTGTTGGGTATCTAGTGAAGGACTGATTTATCCTAATGCTTAAAAACAAGCATAATGCACTTTAAAATCAGGTACAAAGTGGACTACGATATAGAAAGCAGAAAATCTGCATGAATGCTGTAGATAGCACCTGAATTCCTTAATTTTAGGCTGCATTGTGTTACTATTTCAGAGCAACTGTGCCTTCATTTTAACCTCAGTAACATTTAGAAACACGCCTTTAAAAGGACACAACTGCCTCACGATTTTCCTCGCCAGCAGAAAGGCAGTTCAAGGAAATTCAAGAAAATTGAAGTATGACATGAATATTCTGAGTTAGGGCTGTCACTTCCATTTTCCTCTTAAACTCTCAAGTGTGTGCCAGACAGAGCATTTGGGAGAGGTGCCCTGCTGCGTCTCCCCCACAATAATGAAGCAATAACGAGATAAATTAGGTGTAAATCACATCAGTGGGGTTTTTCCCTGCTTCTACTGATTTGTCAAAACACTTTATCGTGGAAAAGCACCAATGAAAACAACTACTTTCTCTCTGCGGCTGAGACAGCACGCTTTGGGGTGGGTGTCTGCCCACAGAGCCTAAGAATCTCTGGACTATAAAGCCCTCAGCAATTTTCCTGCAGTTCTGAGAACCAGCCTGCCTCGCCCGATCTCTTTCTATCCTGTTTTACTCTGTGTTCTGTGCGAGGCTCTCTTCCAGTTAAGGATTGAAAGCTCGCTCTTATGTACACAAAAATCAGATTTCTATCTTTGTACCGCAAAATGAGGCAATTATTTAGTCTTCCAATGGATCCCGTGTCCTCGGCGCTGGCACAGGTGCTGCCCACTGTGGTCAGCAAGGCGGGGACACCGGCAGAAGGTTCATTAAACAGAGCCCCGCTGATACTGACCATTGAACCAGCAGCCAGCTCAGGTGCTTCTGGCCACAATGTTTTCTCCCCGGCTCGGTACCTCGCTCCAGGGACGGTAGCCAATCAGAAGAAATGGCCCTCGTGCCTCCTGCTTGGAGAGGCAGAGAGCAGTTTGATTTCAATTGCCAACCTGTCCACCAACTTGCTAAATCAAATTTCAATCTCCTAAGGGCAAAAAGAACATGTAGCCTGCCTGTGTGTGTGTGTGTGTGTGTGTGTGCGTGTGCCTGTGTACATTGTGCTCAAAGATCCAGCCTTCTCATAGGTTAAACCACAGGAATTCACCTGGTAACTTAACAATGAGCAATTCAAAAAGTACTCATTCGTAAGAAGAGGCATTAGTATTCTTTAAACATACGATTATACCCTGAAATCTAGGATTACACGTCTAATGCCAGGTTTGTAAAATGAGCACACTTACATTTGATCCGAGTCATTACAGAAAACTGTGTTCCCCTTTTTGTGTGTGTATTTGGTGACAAAGTGTAGAGAATGATGATTTTTTTTAACTTGTATTTCTGCTAAGTCGTCAACCTAGGATGCTGATTTCGTCCAAAGAAATTTTCGATAAACGCCATTTTCCCCAAATTTACGCTGCAAGATTCCAGAAGTGATTAGAAATCTAGAAACTAATCTTATTGCAGTACATCCAGGACACCGTGCTACAAAAGTGGTAGTAACATGTCAGCTTACCTTGGGCTTTGTACAGTTTATCCTTTTCTCTTAAATATTAAATACATCTTCTGCCAATTAGCCAATGACGTTTCCTTTGTAGAGTTTCACAGGTGTAACCAGTTTAACAACAGAAACCTGCCAGCTTCCCTGCTTCTGCAGGCGGACCCTCTGATCTGTGTCTTAGAGAACTGAACTAATTCCAAATTTTGTATAAGACTTTTTGTTTTCAGGATATATTATTCCACGTTTAGAGAATCTAGAGATTCTTTAACACTCTTCCTTTTAAAACACCAAGCATGCGTTACTGTTCAAAATCCCTGTCTTTATGTGTTGTAAATCAACCTGAAGTCACTCTAATTGTAGAAGGAAAAGGAATGATGTAGAGCACAGGGAACTATACTCAAAATCTTGTAAAATCTATATTGGAAAAGAATCTGAAAATCAGCTATATATATATATATATATATATATATATATATATATATAGCTGAATCACTTTGTTGTATACCTGAAGCTAATACACCATCATAAATTAACTATATTTCAATTAAAAAAAGAAATGATATATAATTCAGCAGTTCCTGTAGGAATTCGTTTCCTTCCCTCCCCCTGCCCCCAACATACTGTTTGTTCCCGCCATGGGCACTATGCATTTTGTGAGTAAACCTATGAAAAGAAAAATGGAATTTTATGTATCTAACAGTTTATGTGATATTGCACATTTGCCTCCCACATGACTTTAGTCATTCACCTATTTCATGACAAGGGATTAACCTTTGTCATCTTTCTAATTCTGCACCTACCTTTCAGTGATTTTTTTAAAAATCCTCACTCTTGATGATGTATGTGCTATTTATATAATTCTTGGGTTTCTTGTTTTTTCTAGAAGTTACCAGAATTTATTTTATTTTAATTTTGTATTCAGACTTCATGTGTATAAAAAACTAACAGTTTTATCTGAATTCTGGCTATGAAGATGAAAGAGTCTGATCATTGCAATGAAAGGTCAGTGCTACATCAGTGGTCAATGCGTTACAAAGTTAACCCTGAGAAAATCCCCCCGTGCCCAGCTAACAGAAGAGGTTTCCTTCAAGTTAATAACAGGAGGCACAACCAAGAATTACAGGATGACTTCATGCCTCCAAAGATAATTCTTTTCTGTGATTTTAGTTTTCATTCATCACTTGTCACCGCTGAGACTGGTGATTCTCAACCGAGAAGATTTTGCCGCCTTACCCACAAGACACTGGCAATGTCTGGAGACATTTTTGATGTCAAACCTAGGAGTAAAGATGAGTGGGGAGAAGATGCTATGGGCATCCAGTGGGTAAGGACCAGAGATGCTGCTAAATGTTACAATGCACAGGACAGCCCTCAATAATGAAGAATTGTCCAGCCCCAAATGTCAGTAATGTAGAGGTCGGGAAATCTCAGGAGAGGTGTCGTGAACCAGTGGAAGTGGAAATTGGGAGCTAAGTTGACTTCCTTCAAGGCTATGGAAGTTATCAGACTGAGAGCTGTTAGTTATATGATAGAGAATAGTTGTCCTTAAAACAATGTTCTTTTATTAAAGTCAAATAGAAGGTTCATTCTCGGAGTCTACCACCTATAAGAACCCTTTCCAGCTCAGCCAATTGCAGAAGCAGTAGTAGCTTTGTCCACTTGTAACTAGCCTTTCATTCCTGTGACATAGTGTGACAACCAAAAAAGAGTATTTTATTTCTCAGGAAATGGCATCCTGTTAGTATTTTATACACATTAAGTCTGAATACAAAATATCCAATATAATTTTGAGGTCAAACATTAAAAGGATGTGCTTCATTTCTTGATACATTTGTGACCCCAAATCAATCAGTCAACATATTACAAGTATATATGTAGTTATACATACAAGTATAGATATACATATATACAAATTATATATACAATATATAGTAGTTCATGAATAACCAATTTTATGAAACTAGACAAAAACTGGCAGCCTTCTGTACTTAATTCCACAATCACTGGAATCCACAATCTCTGCCAAGAGAGGATGAATTGTTGGCTATTCATCCTCTCTGGCAGTTTTTGCTAAACAGTATTGTAGAATTGTTTACCCCTTTTAAACTCTGGTTTTTGAGTGCTACTTAATCTTAGTAGTAAGAAGTTACACAAATACATGATATTTTTGTCAAGAGCACACTGTCATTAGAAAGGCTGATTCAGAAATTGTCTCATGACTCAGAGAGTGACTTGCAGTGTTAATATAGTAGAAGGTAAGTGCCTTAACAAGATGACCTCATTTTATCACATACTTATTTGTTCTATAGATTTCAGCTGGTTGAGGACTCTAAATGCTCGTTTGTAAGCCTCCTTAGGGCAGGAATTAAGTCTACTTTGTATACTGTTGTAGTTTTAATATTTAGCTTAGTGCTGGTCCAAGATGAAACTCTATATTTATATTCATTTATCATTGCTGCTATAGCAAATTATCTCAAATTTGGTGACTTAAAGACAAATGTATTACCTTACAGTCCTCTGTAGGTCAGAAGTCAGTCCCACGTGAGTCTGGTTGGTCTAAAATCAAGTCTTGGCTGGGCTGTGTTCCTTCCAGAATCTCCAAGGGAGAATCTGTTGGCCTTTCCTGTTTCTAGGACCCCCACTTTCCCCTTTTCTCCAGTTTTAAAGCCTGCAAGGCAGGTGAAGTTCTTCCCCCGCTGCCCTCTCTCGCAACCAGGAAGGGCTCTCTGCTCTCTGCTTCTCTGCTTGTGTGACTATGTTGGGTCCACCTGGGTCTTATCCAATCGAAGAAACTCTCCCCACCCGCAGAACCTTGATGTAAATCACATCTGCAAGGTCCCGAATAACGTAACATATTCACAGATTCCAGGGATTAGGGTGTGAACATCTTTGGGAACCTACCACAATGTTTATTAAATACAAAAGAGCCCTGGGACCACCTCATTAATTTTCAGCTGCAAATCCCAGTCAGCTACTTCTAAGCCTCTGTTAAGCCCCACCTCCACCTCAGCTGGGCACGGCCCCTTCCAGCGGGCGTTTTGGCCATTCTCCCAAGAATCCCTCACTTTGGGTGCTTGGCTTCTTCTTGCTCTGTGTCCCTTGGTCTCTGTGCTTCATCTCCTCACCAGGTCACAGGTCCACCAGTAGAGGTCATTATCACCAATGAATGGGGAGGAGGGAGGATTTTCCCAGGTGATCTGTGGTGAAGTAGGAGAAGAGAGAAAGAAAAAGAAAATGCCTCTCTTTCCCCATTTGAGCTGCACCTGGTGTGAGGCACACCCCAGCCATGGTGCCAGTGTCCGCTGCACAGTGTTGTCAATATTTATTTAGGCCCCCATAGAGCCCTGGCAGGAGTCTATAGGACAGGATCGGGGCAGAATCAAGTTACAAACACAAAAACGTGATTCAGGCTTAATAAATAGATCGACGTGTGTTTGACTCATTCTTTCTTCTTTTCCTGGACAAATAGATTATTGGTGGTATTTGGACATGTCTGTATCCCAGCTTAGGCTTACAGGTGACCTGCCCACATTGGGTCATTCGGTTTTCCTGCCCTGAGCAGATTGCAAGGAAAAGATTTTGTTGTTTGGTGCTAGAAGCAAGTACAATGGCAAAAGCAGGGAATGAACGTTTATCCATCCTTTCAAAAATATTGAATGGGCACATGTTAAGTGCTAAGTTCTGCTCTAGGTACTGAGGATATGAAAGTGAGAAGAAACAAAAAGGCATTTTGACTAACGGCCTGGCTTATTAACAAGTAGTAAAATCTGAAAAAGCTGTGAGACAAGGTCGACAAGCCAGCAGCCGGAGGGGCCTTCTGCGTCTGTTACATCACTGTGTATTGTCGTCAAGAAAATCTGATCGTTATTCTGTGCACTGTTTCTCAGTAACATAAAAGTGCGTGTTATTGAGCAGTGGATTATATACCTGGAACTGTTCTAGGCACTTTTATTTCTCTCAACAACATTACACGGTTTTTACTCATATTATCCTCATTTTACAGGTGGGAAAATCGAGAAGGGTTAACAGAAAGGTTAAGGGTCATGCTCCCCAGGAACAGCTGGGCAGTGGCAGAGGCGGGATCTGAAAACCAGACATTCTGGGACAAGAGTCTACACCCTGAATGTCAGACTATGCTGTAAGAAAATGTGTACTAGGTTTCAAAAAGTGTGGCATGAAGTAGTCAGAATAAAAAGGCACATTGTTACCTTGTGGTAATTCCTAGAGCTATGTGCCTAGGATGCTTGTGCTTTTCTGCATATATCATACGCTTCAGTTTTAGATGACTATCCTGGTGCCTAAAAGACTACATCGAAATTCTCTGTAAATTTTATGGAAAAATATACTTTCCTGCTGGTGCTATTGGACAGTATTTATTCACAAGCAGATGAATGGGGTGGAAATAAGGGAAAGTACAGACGGGTGGCTGGTATCTGTAAGAAAGAGGGGGGAGCTTCCAGGACAGAGACCTCTTATGAGTCATGGTCTTTTATTTTCTACGTTTCTGATGCTTTGACATGCAGGGTCTTGCTGACCTTGAGAAACCGCCCCTCCCGGGTTCAGCCAGTTCCTACAGATGCCAAATGACTCACCTGCTGGCAACCCTTTCATATGCAAACTAACCAATCCAGACCCCCCCCACCTTCATCAGGCTCCTCCATTCCCAGGGGTTGCTGTACCCCTGATCTAATCACTCAAGCTCAGGCATCGGAAGAAGTACTCAGTGAAAGGAAGTCAGGGTGGAGGAGGGGGTGATGGAAAACAAGGAGGCAAAGGAGAACTTTTAAAACCTTGTTTAGGTTTCAATTACATTGTGAATTTGGAAAATATTTACATTTCTGCTGTGAGTCTTGGGAGCCAGGGGACAGAGGACAGGAAAGGGTGGAAGGGCAAGGGCTGAGGGAGCTGGGAACCGGCCTGATGGCTAAGAATTCCTCTTCCTGAGTGTGAAGACTGGAAATTGGAAACTGTTTTGGAACCTACTTTCCACGTCCTGTGATTACTATGGTTAACATTGATGTTATATACACCTCACATGCTAGTACAGGACATCGTCCCACTTGGCTCTTCTACTAGACCTGTAGGATAGATATTTCTTTGAAAAATTATCTTCCTTTTAAAAATGAGGAAAAGTAGACTGAGAGCAAATTAACTTCTTTGAACTCCAATGACTCATATTCTTAGACTTTGCCCATGGCTGACGGACACCCTGCCATCTCTACCAGCTAATATAGACCCACTGAGTTAGAACAAGACTTATTTTGACATAAACCCACAAGTTCCTACAAGGGCCACTTGCCTTCCACCTGGGCAGCTGGGTGAAAAAGGCGTGGTGTTTTCTGCTTGTAAAAAATTGTGGTCCAAGGGAACACAGGGTTGTCCAACTCCTCCAGAAGTTCTCATTAGTGTTGGGTTGTGTTTAGTGAGCCTGGGCATTCTTTCTCCCTCAGTGTGGGTAGCCAGGCTTCCACGGAACTAACGAAACAGCTATGGTTCTACCAAATAGTACAAAACTATAATGGATTAATTCCGTATTTTTCAGAGCCACTGCCAAATTTAATCAAATATTCCATTACACCTCTTCCTCCCTTTTTAGAATATGCAAGGGGAAGGAAGGGAGCTTATGTGAAATACAGGACAAACTGAGGATGCGGTCGTCATTCAAGGCCAGGGGGCCACACAGCCAGGGCTGTGAGGGAAGGGGCCAGAGCAGCAGGGACTCCCGGAGATGGACGGGAAATGCTGGATCTTCTTACAGTCTAGCTCGGACGGACACAGAGGAGGCAGCAGGTGAGTATTATTTTAATGAACACATGTTTGTAAGGGCTAAACTATACAACGGACCAAGAAACATCTGTGTAAACCCTTTCTGCCCTAATCACTGGCAAGACTGATTTAGATTTTTTTTTTTTTCTTAGAAATGGCCGAGGAAATCCAGTGATTATACTCTGCAGACACACACCTTAAAATACTGGGAAATAGATGTCCTCCTTTCTTGTCCTCTTCTCTCCTAATCAAACTCCCAATCAGAGCATCGTTGCTGATTTGAACAGTTTATACTGGTCTGGTCATTGCCGTGGTTCTCCTCCAAATCACACTTCAGTATCCTGTCACTTTTGCCACGGAGTTAAAATCGGTCCACGTTGCAGAATGTAGTAAGAATCATGACAATGAGCTGCATGTTATACCTCTTTAGGCAGGCGCTTGATTTGTGAATGACTGATGTGTGTGACTGGTACCTTTAGGCAGTGATTCAGTTTCACTCCAGGCTTTTTTCTTTCCAAATCTTGACATTCCCATCTTATATTGGCACAATTTCATTGCATCAATTACATGTACCAACTTCACTGTATCTCTGTGTGATTGCTCTGATTCACCCCTAGGAATTTTATCATGTGTGTTCCTGGCTCCTGCTCTAACATCTTCAGTCACCAAGAAGCATTCCCTTCTTCAACTAGCTCACTCTCCCTTTGAATTTGCTCTTTTCTTTTTTATTTATTTATTTGTTTATTCTTTTACAATTAATTTTTATTGGAGTATAGTTGACTTACAATGTTGCATTAGTTTCTGCTGTACAGCAAAATGAATCAGCTCTACATATATATCCACTCTTTTTTAGACTCTATTTCCATATAGATCATCAGAGTATTGAGTAGAGTTCCCCGTGCTGTACAGGAGGTTGTTATTAGTTGTCTATTTTATATACAGTAGTGTGTATATGTCAACCCCAATCTCCCAGTTTATCCCTCCCCCTTTACCCCTTGGTAACCATACGTTTGTTTCCTACATCCGTGACTCTATGGATTCGCTCTTTTCTGAAGCTGGAATGAGGATGCTCTCTTGTCCTTCATTTGGTGACCTTGTAATCGCTACTAGTCCTGGTGAGGAGCCATCAGAACACCAATGTGTGTCTTCTCAGTGTCTCTTGGTTGACGTTAAGCTACTTATACCGACGTAGATGTAGTATTCCAGCCGAGAGCAAGGGCATCTACCATTTCCTACAAGGAGCTCTATGTTCTAGAATGATTTTTCTTCAATTTTAAAAGGAAAAATTTGAATATCCAGAGCTTTGCTAAATCCTCCTGCAAAGAATGAAATGAAAGGGGACTAAGTACACATTTAGCTGCCAGCCCTGAATATAGGAGTAGATTTTTTTGCAGGAAGTGCCATGTTTTTGCACCCAAGAAGCACATTTGCCTCTTCCTACAGATTTACTGGTGCAGAGCAGTGGTCCCTAACCTGACCCCAATTTTGGTAAACAATTAACTTGAAGTTAAACTCAAGTATATCTATTTATTTTCAAAGAAAGAATTCTTCAGAGGGCCAGATTTGACATTTTTTTAAGTTAAAATCGGAAGGGGAGTTTTGACTTAAAGCAGAACCCTGCAGAAGAAAAAGGTTAGTGTTTTAAGCGGTAGCCATTTGCCCGGCTTTATTGAGAAGCCCCTGATAGCCACAGGCCGGCAGAGTCCACAGCAACTGTCAACAATGATTGTTTGTGTGGTTGAAGAGCCTGACAACATAGAAAAGTAGAAATTACTGCTAGAAATGCTATCTTCTCAAATCCAAAAGAGCCAAAAATTTGCTGGGGAGCGCGTGCTGTTGTAGAGAGCCCTCTCCCATGCGATCCGCGATCACCGGGACTCCGGCCTGGCCTTCATCATCCCAGGCAGGGATGTCAGAAGCCATCACGACATCCTCCTCGCTGTGCGGTGTTCCTAAGTCATCCTGTACTCAGCCACAGGGAATAGGGGCAGAGATAACGAAGCTTGAAAAGAAAGAAATGCTTTTCTGCCGTCAGCCTCCCTCTGCTGTTACAGCCAGCATGGAAAGGGGGTTTTGAAGTGACTGTATACCGAATTGCAATAAACAAACACAAGAAACTTTATTGATTTCCTTATTCTTTGAGGAGCTAAGAAGCAGTATAGGAAATTGTGAACAGCGATATCACAGGGGCTCAATAAGGCAGCTCTCAGAGCAGAACCAAGCAGATGAGGGAATTTACAGAGCACCTGCTGTCTGGAGACCATAGAGCTTTGTGTAGTATCTCTGAATACAGAAAAGTCGAGCAAACAGGTGTTCATCTTTTGCTTTGCTAGGTAGGAGGCTGGGATGGACCTGATTTCTTCTTTGATTCTCTTACCTATTTGTGTCTGAGGTGCCACGCTGGCCACTGGCAGTCTGAACAACAGCCCATGAGCCCAAGTCAACCTCCCCTGGTTACTAATCACACTTTTTTTGCATCGGTGTCTCAAAAGAATCCTTTCATTTAAATGAGATCAACTGGTTTGCCAAATACTCCACTACAGATAATACTTTCTTCTAAACCATAGACAGTTTTGCGATGAATCTCACTGATGTAAATCCTTTGAATTCACAAATGTTATCTGTAAAGAAGTTCATTTATAGCATTTTTTAGAGTCCACCTGTAAGTGACATCATATGAGATTAGTCTTTCTCACAAATGTAACCTGATGGCTTGGGGATTCCATCATTAGGTGACAGGACCCAGAGCAGAGTGGCTCTAGGTGGTCAGTCGTGCATTTTATTCAGTGGTTACTAAGAATGACTGGCCTCTGGAATTGCAGTTTCGTAAATGGCACTTTACAGGACCCTCAATGGTTGTCTTCAAACCTACTCCAAAAGGCCTATAAAGTTGAAATGCAATATTTCATTTCCAACACTTAATCTATGAGGATGTCCTTGGAGATCTATTACTATGACTTTGAAATAATTTATGTACATTCTCTAGTGATTATGCCACGCTGAGGGTGCTATCAAAATGCTTTGGGCTTTAGAGGCTTCCCTGGTGGCACAGTGGTTAAGAATCTACCTGCCAGTGCAGGGGACATGGGTTCGATCCCTGCTCCAGGAAGATCCCACATGCTTCGGAGCAACTAAGCCTGTGCGCCACAACTACTGAGCCTGCACTCTAGAGCCTTCGAGCCACAAATATTGAGCCCTAGAGCCACAACTACTGAAGCCCAAGTGCCTAGATCCTGTGGTCCACAACAAGGGAAGCCACCGCAATGAGAAGCCTGCACACCTCAACTCGCTGCCTGCACACCTCAACTCGCTGCAAATAGAGAAAGTTGTCTGAGTGCAGCAACAAAGACCAAAGGCAGCCAATCAATCAATCAATCAATCAATCAATCAATAAAATTTATTAAAAAAGTGCTTTGGGCTTTATAAATAGGTTCAATGGGTAAGTTAGAGTAAAACTTCCGTGGTTAGGAGTTACTAGAGAACTAGAGCTAATCAGAAAAAGTAAGCAGTTCATTCCAGTGGTTAATAATACTCTCCAAGTGTCAGCAATATATGAATGCTACCCTTTTTATCATCAGCTAAACATTTCTAATAGGATGTGATAGAAGGAGCCTGGAGTTTGTACAGACTAGCTTGACTTTTGTTTCTTTCCTGCCATCTAGGACTGTTTGGCTTGGGTCATCTCTCTGAGTGTGAGTCTCTTCATTGCTAAAGCAGAGATTAAAAAAATAGCTATAGTTTGGTTGCGAGGGCAAAATGAGTTCCTTTACACAGTCCCTGTGTATCATTGGCAAAGCTGGAAACTCGTTTGCTTTCAAGATAAGTCATGAGAGCACAGTCACCTCACCCCCAGCTTCCCAATTCCTTATTAGGTATTATTTGGGAGACTCTTTCCAGACGAATTTCCTACATTGGTTTCCAGACTACCTCAGGGACGACTTGTGAGCAGTTATTCTGTGCACAGAGGGTGACTGGTGTTCTGTAGTATTTAGGTAGCAGAAAGAACATAAATATGGAACAGGCTTTTAACAACCGCTAAAATGACTATCATTCACTTCTAGGAGGTGACAATTTCAATTATCCTCAAAGTATAAAACTAACAGCTCAGATGTGACTTCAAAATATGCATGTGGAACCTCAGTGCCTCTTAGCCTACCCAGCCAATGTTTCTGGGTCAAGCAATCCCCACTTGGCCACTCTATGCTTAGGTTTTGGAAGTGAGTCACTGAGGGTGTGTTTAGTAAGTAAAGATTAATGACAGGGAGTGATCGTAGGACCAAGGACTTGAGAAGCCTGGAGAAACCAATAAATGAAAATGAGTTGACATGAAAGAAACTTGTCAACATATCCAAATATGCACTCATCAGTCATACTCCCAAACCTGCATTCTGCCTTTTACGTCTGTAGTATTTAAAGATATCGGCATCCCCTTGTAGTCTTCTTATCTAGAAATGCCATCATCCTTAACTTCGCTCTCTTCTTAATCTCCACATCATCTCTTTACATTTTCTTTCAGAAACCTCTGCAATCTTTCCAATCTCACTGGGCCAGTGCTATGAGTCAGGACCTAATCATCACTTGCAAATGCTTCCAGTTGGTTTCTTTGCTACCCAGGCTCTCAAACCAGCTCATCCTCACTCATGCAACAAATCAATCAAGATATTGAGCGATTACCAACCACCAGGTTCTGTCCCAGATCTGAAAGTCTTCAATGTCAATTAGTAGAGATAGAAAAGCGAAGGTATGTTTACAATTCAATGAGATAAGTGCTATATCAAAGACATACATCAAGGTGCTCTGAATGTACAAAAAAAAAAAGGAAAAAAAAAAAAAAAACACAATGGTCCCTGAGTCTTCTGGGGAAGTAATTGTCCTGGAAGACTATTCAGAGGTGATGAGTCACTTCAGTTGAGTCATGAAGGGTGAGTAAGTGAGACAGTAAAGGAGTAAGAGAATTTCAGGAAGAGTTGTCCATCTCTTCCAGAGGGGCAAAACATAGAAACTGCATAGCACTTGGCTCAGTGAGGTTATAGCAATCATGTCAGAATGTAGTGGATGAGGCTTTAGATAAAGCTGGGGTCTGATTAAGAAGGACTTGGGGGCTTCCTAGGTGGCGCAGTGGTTAAGAATCCGCCTGACAATGCAGAGGTCACGGGTTCGATCCCAGCTCCAGGAAGATCCCACATGCCATGGAGCAACTAAGCCTGTGTGCCAAAAAAAAAAAAAAAAAAAAGAAGGACTTGGTATGACAAATTAAAATCTTTCAACTTCCTCCTCCAGGGAAGGGAACCACTGAATAATTTTAGCAGATGAATGACTTGACCTGACATGCATTTTGGAAAGATCACTTTGGCAGGAGGGGGAAGATGCGCTGGTGGGAGGCTGAAGATCGGTATCTAAGAATCTGTCGGAGGCTTTCAAGTGAAATGTGTGTAATGAGATAGATTTGTCACCATTTACCAAGAGGCAATGACACTCCACCTTGTTCCAACTCCAGGTCAGGTAAAAGAGACTGGAGATGATAGGAAACAAAAGGTGCAGGGAGCTGGGTGAAGCTCTATGGGTGCCCCCAGCATTGCGAGGCACCTGCCAAGTTCTAGGAAGATACTTGTTTCTTTAGTTAAATGTTCTTTAAATAGTAAGATCTATGAGAAAAACAGTCTAGGAAATCTGAAACAAAATTATGATGATTTCACTTCTCTGCAATCTGTTTTCCTCCAACATGTCCCCCCAAACCCATAGTCTCGTGCTGATAACTTCCTGATAACACCTCCAAGAGTTAAACTATTATTCGCCTGTGCTTTTGAAAACCCTTCCCTTTCCTGCAACTCACCTTTGTAACCGGTGTCCCCAGTTCTAGATTAGTTACTCATTTAGGAATCAACTTTTTTTAGGGGTACTTTTTAATAGTTGGTTTACAGTGTTGTGTTTCAACTTATTTTTTAATGTAAACTTAAGATAAATGACAAGTATATAATTTACTAACCAGTGTCCCTGTGCTCAGCCCTCTTTAGCACAGTGATGGGGCATTTCCAGTGCACACTTATCTCTATTTCCAGTCTACACCAGTGTGTTATTGTTTTTTACTCTCTGTTTGTGAAGCCTTAACTTGGTGGGAATAAGACTTTACCTGGTTTTGGTTTTATTTTCCTCCACCCACTCACTATCTCCAAATGTATTCTTCTGTGGAATTTTCTGAGTAGATAACAGGTCCCTTAACGACATCTTGGGAAAACTCCATAAATTGTTGGTATCTTTCTGTTATTAAAAGTCCAGTCTAGTTCAGTTAAAATTATACTTTCATATTTGATTTAAGTTGTATAATTTGTTAAACTCCATCAAGGGCCAGGCTAGAGATATAACAGATCCTGAGGATGGAGGGGGTGGAGTCTACTCCTCCTATCCTCGTCCCACTCCTGCTCCTTGGAGAAGGACATGGTCTGGTGTGAGGACATATCCTCCTTATCAAAGCCTAGCTCTTCTGATGTTGGATGCTGGGAAAAGGAACGGGGAAGGAAAAGCAAACATCATTCAGCTTAATGACTCAGGTTGGTGGTCTTGTCTGTTGATGACTGTCTCTCCTCTAGCACTGACTGGCCATCAATGCTTTTACGGGACAAGCCAGTGGGAACCCACGCTGAGGGAACCTTGGGCTGAGTCCATTTTGCAGAACCTTTTTAAGGAAAAGGATGCGAAATAAGAAAGTAAATACTCAACGCGAGAAAAGAAATCACAATAAATGACAATGAAAAAAGCTGATGAGTACCACAAACATGATAGAACTCAGAAAAACGTGTTTTTGTTCTTAACTGCTAAACACACATTCGTAACATTTTGCCCACAATTTCTTGGTTTCATAATCTTTTTTCACTACTCTACATGACAATGATTTTGCAGTTTCATTTTCAGTAGGAAACAAGTTGGCTCGGTGTTTTGAAATTACTGATAGTTTGGAAAAGCTTTCTTTAGCTTGATATTACTAAAAATTAAATTGTTTTTAGTAATATTACTAAATTACTGTTGATTTTTATTTCTCTACAACCTGTTTTCCTTCAAAATGTGCCTCCAAACCCATAGTTTGGTGCCAATAACGTTCTGATAACACTTCCAAGAGTTAAAATATTATTTGTGCATGCTTTTGGACAGTTTAGTTTTTAGTAATATCAAGTACATTTGAGGGTAGTTTACTTATTTTCCTTTAAATATGAGCTATAATATTTGGTAGAAAAATTTTGCCTGTAGCTTCTGGTTAAAATTAGAATTAAAAATCTGTTTCTTATGGAAATAAAAACAAAAATAAGTGGGACCTGATGAAACTTCAAAGCTTCTGCACAGCAAAGGAAACTGTAAGCAAGATGAAAAAACAACCCTCAGAATGGGAGAAAATATTTGCAAATGAATCAACAGACAAAGGATTAATCTCCAAAATATATAAACAGTTCATCCAGCTCAATATCAAGAAAACAAACAACCCATTCAAAAAATGGGCAGAAGACCTAAATAGGCATTTCTCCAAAGAAGACATATGGATGGCCACGAGGCACATGAAAAGCTGCTCAACATCACTAATTATGAGAGAAATGCAAATCGAAACTACAATCAGGTATCACCTCACACTGGTTACAATGGGCATCATCTGAAAATCTACAAACAGTAAATGCTGGAGAGGGTGTGGAGAAAAGGGAACGCTCTTGCACTATTGGCGGGAATGTAAATTGATACAGCCACTATGGAGAACAGTATGGAGGTTCCTTGCAAAACTACAAATAGAACTACCATGTGACCCAGCAATCCCACTGCTGGGCATATACCCAGAGAACACCATAATTCAAAAAGACACATGCACTCCAGTGTTCATTGCAGCACTATTTACAATAGCCAGGACATGGCAGCAACCTAAATGTCCATCCACAGATGAATGGATAAAGAAGGTGTGGTACATATATACAATGGAATATTACTCAGCTGTAAAAAGGAACGAAATTGGGACATTTGTAGAGACACGGATGGACCTGGAGACTGTCATACAGAGTGAAGTGAGTCAGAAAGAGAAAAACAAATACCGTATATTAACACATATATGTGGACTATAGAAAATGGTACAAATCAACTGGTTTGCAAGGCAGAAGTAGAGACACAGATGCAGAGAACAAACATATGGACATCACGTGGGGAAAGTGGGGAGGGTTGGGGGGGAATGAACTGGGAGACTGGAATACCAAATTGTACACTCTAAATATACGCAGTTTATTGTCTGTGAACTGTATCTCAATAAAAGTTCTTAAAAAAATCTGTTTCTCTTTCACTATTTATATGCTTTCTGGGATGGGTACTTGGGACATACTCTCATCACAAGGTGACCCCCGGCTCTGTACTTTCATGGCACAACCACGAATGGGTTTGCACATGAGTGCCAGGACTACTTCTGGATGTCATTTCTATACTAGCAAGGCCAGCAATAACCTAACTGTGAATGGAAGTGACTGAGACCCACATGGACACCTGCCACTGGCCCCAAACTGAATCTATTCCCAACTGCACGTCCTCTCAACTGCATCCAAATACCACCCAACCAAAGAGGAAATGTGACCAAAGGGACATTGAAGTGGAAAGAGATAGTGATCTTGAGGAATTTTAGTTACAATATTCTACTTTTGTTGAGTTTAAGAAAAGCCCAAAACCCTATGACTAAGTCACTACATTATTTAGCCCCTTCTCAGACTTCGGAAGCTTAAGCTCTATTAGCTTCACGGAAAACGTGCCCCTAGAGATGAACATCCAAGTACTGGCTCTCAAGGGGCCAACAGAAGCAAACCCACTGCCTCATTTCACAGCCTTGGAGAGCTGGTTCCAGCTCACCCCCCCTGCCCCCCACCTCCCTACTCCCTCCTTGCCTGGTGCCTGCCTCCTGCCTTGCATCTCACCGTCCCTGGCTGATGGACAGTCCTCTCAGGGAGGGTTCCTGCAAGACAAGGAAGGCTTCCCTTTTGTCCACTTGACCGCGGGAAACTCACCTGGTGAACTATAGGTGTGTCAGCTGCTATGCCGCTTCCCTGCCCTTTCCTCTGCCTTTATCCATCACCCTCTAATTCCCTTCTCTATTTCCCTGCTCAAATAGGTACAAGGGGCAGATTAAGAAAAGCATTACAAAGAAAACATCCAACCAGCATGAAGATGCCAGTGTCCTCTTCTTGCGGGCTCCCTCATCCTACCTTTCGTACAGAATGGTCTTGTACTTAGAGGGGAAGAGAAGCACCGCTGGACGGAGAACTCTCTGTCAGGCTGAAAACCCACAACCCAGCTGGTTCTCGCTTTCTTCAGTCCACAGTCATCCACATATGAGCCAAAGGGCTCAGGGTGGTGTGGGGAAAGGCACTGACTGTGGCTGGGCTAGTTTTGAATCCCTTAGTACAGCCGTGAAGTGGTGTCTGTCTCCCATGGTTGGTGTTATTCTCAGAATGTGTCCTTCATTTGGGAGACTTAGTTCCAATTTCAGGGGAATAGAAGAAGATAACTTCTAAGCCAGAGTCTTGTTTTCAACCCAATTTAGCACGTTAATCAGGAACTCATGGACCCATGACTCTCCATCCTTTGTTCCACATTCAGTCCAAGCTCCAGATCTCTCCTCTTCTCTGCTCTGCTCTCCACTTTCTCCTTCTCTTTTCTTCACTTCTCTCTCTGTCTCCTTCCTTTGAGAGTGAGCATATTGCATTTCAAAGAACTCCTCAATTAAAAGGAACCTTAGATGTCAAGTGGTCCAGCTGTTTCATACCATGTAGTAACCGACGGCTCTTCCACCCAAATGAGTATCTTTAAAAGGACCCTTTCTTGATCTGCGGAGCAATCTCTTGTTCAACCCCTTTTTAGCTGCCTATAACAAGTAGCTACTTATTAAACCATCCTCCTTCTATTGCAAAGTTTTTCTAAATATCTTCATTTTTGGTTTTATCCTGACCCTTCTCTGCTCCCTGGCACACAGGGTTGTGTTCACATTTCTAACTTCACTGCTTCTTGGGCTGCTGAGCATTCAGGAACGAAGCATTCCTAAGGTACTGTTACGTAGGATAACCTCCTATTTGTTGGGAGAGATGAAGCCATGCTTTAACAGGTAGTAGTCTTTGGAGGGAGAAGATGTTTTTTCGCAACCACAAAGGAAGTCTGATTTAGTAAAATCTTACATGTGGCTAGAGTACTAGCTTCAAATCAAAAACCCCCCAAAACAAATAAAATAACTCTCTCCAAAACCCCAGCACGCTCGCACGCACACACACACACCCCAAAGACAACAACGAAAGTTCACACTGTGTGTACATAATGAGACTATAGTAATGGGAGGGGTGGATTATTCAGGAAGAATATCTTTTTTGATGTTTAAGAATCCTGTGTGGTGTAGAATCACAAAGGAGCTGGAAGAGAAGAGAGAATTCCCAAAAGAAAGTCTATCTTATTGACTGACAGACGAATCAATGGCAAACAGATTCTTTAAACTTTTAAAGTTTTCCAGTCAAAGATGAAAATTAAGTACAAACAGTCTAATTTGTACCATTCTTAGATTTTTAAGAAAGAAGGAAAATGACAACAAGGAGGTGCTTGCCTGTCAAATGTCTTTAATGTGGATTATAATGCTTTTTAGTTTGAAATGAGACTTTTTAGGCTAATCTGTCAAGAATTGCAGGACAGCAAAAGCTATACCAAATATGTGGCTATCTTATGCAGCTAAAATAATGGAACAACTTGCATTAATATTCAGTTAAAAGAATAACTAATCCAGCACATCCATTTCTGGTCTTTTAGTTAAGGTTTAGTTAAAGTTTTATACTATTCAGAATTGTTTCATTCCTGTTTTCACGTGCTGTTACCCTCAAAGCTCCCAGCTCTACGTTGTATCTTAAATCTCAACCTGTTGTCAACTTTGATTTTCAACCCATTTTCTCTTACTTCATTGCTTATGGTAATACCACACAGACACTAATTTCTATAGAACCATCTATAGCTTTTTAACATGTGAAAATTCTGGGTTTCTAAACTACATATCTGATAACTATGTTTCTGTATGTAGACATATAGTCATATGTGTATGATAAGACCAGAGCTTTAAGTCAGATGAATAGCAGGTCCAAATTTATATCACAGATTCACATTGTCTCGAATATTTTTTTTTTTTAATTTTTAGCTGCATTGGGTCTTCACTGCTGTGCGGGCTTTCTCTAGTTGTGGAGAGTGGGGGCTACTGTTTGTTGTGGCACTCAGGCTTCTCATTGCAGCAGCTTCTCTTGGCTTCTCTTGTCATCGAGCACAGGCTCTAGGTGCGTGGGCTTCAGTAGTGCAGCACATGGGCTCAGTAGCTGCGGCTCGCAGGCTTAGTTGCTCCGCGGCATGTGGGATCTTCCTGGACCAGGGATCGAACCCATGTCCCCTTCACTGGCAGGCAGATCCTTACCCACTGCGCCACCAGGGAAGTCCCGTCTTGAATATTTTTAACCTTAATGAGTGAATGTTTTCACTGAGAATTACCAACCATTAATGTTTAACAGGTTAGTTCTTTTCCAAGAGTCATAGTAACTTGATCCAAAGAAATACCCCCTCATCAGGGATGCAACAAAATCCTCCCTGAAGAAACAATGTGATGCTACCAGTACATGTTCTCTCTCCTCCAAGGTAAGCTAATCCCCAACTCCGGGTAGCTTTGCAAGATACCAGGATCATAGAATTCAATTTGCATCTAATTTAGGTTAGAATTCTCATATAAAGGAAACGGTTCAGCAGGGCCACTAGCCCATATAGCACCTTTGTCTGAATCAGAAAAAAAGAATCCCTATCTTCAAGACATTTTATTTTCATCTATCAGAAATTGTTGTAGTATACCAATTGATTTGGAACTAGACTCTTTACTGCCACCTGCTGGGAAAATATAATAAATATGCAAATTGATGACTCAATGGCTGAGGGGGGGTGCTGAGAACACTTTTTTTAGTTTAGATTTTAATAAAGTTCAAATTTTATTTTTAAGAACTGTAACACCATAACGTGAGGAAATTAACTAAAGCCAAGACCTTGGTTTTAGTGAGTTAGTCCCAGCACAGAGGGTAATCTGTTGATGGAGCCTTGTCTCCCCATAATAATCAGGTCTTAGATTTGCTTTTACTGTTTTAGGATTTCAAAAAAGCAAAAGTCTCAGATTCGCATGTAATGCTTGATCTTAAACATGCATAAGTACTGAACCATCAAATTGGGATTTGGAGTTACAAGACCCAGCTTTGTGTGTCTCGCCCATACAGGGGTAGATCCAAATTTGGGTGGACCTGAAGCTTATATACTTTTGGAAAATTTAAACAGAAATGTACGAAATTACCAATATCGAGTTCAGTGCAAAAGTGGCTATGTATTCAGAATGAGTGCAGAAAATACAAGAAATAAACATTTTTAAAAGGCTGACAAACACCATAAACATCACAAAACAGACAAGTGACAATATTTCTTATTAATTAGCTGCTTGCATATTCTTGCTTCTCTCCTTCCAATGGCAAACATTTTGTTATGTTTCTAATGGAGAAAATAGAAAGATAATTCAGTCCTTTTTTCTATGTGGTTGATAAACGTTTTTTTAATCACTGTTAGGTAGGATGCATAAAACATGGGATTTCACAGAAAAACGTTCATGCTGTGTGTAATACTCTTGCAGCTCTGAGCTCTACAAACAAAGGAATTCTTATGATTGTATTTCATTTGATTGCTATCAAAAAAAGAAAAAAAGTGGCATGGTGCTCTGAAACCGTCTGCACTCCATTATCAGATGATTCCCTCGTGACTAAGTATTTACCCGCGTTGAATCTTCTACTTCCCGACAAGCAAGTGTGGTGACTGTAAGAGGATGAGGGAATTTTAGGACGAGTATTGAAGAAAGATGCCCCAGATGCCAACTACAACCTGGGGACCAATCACAGAAACAAGGACGACAGCGGCTTTCCATATGTCCTCTTCTTTGCACGTGCATGTCCTCATGGTCTTCTTTCTACTCCTCATTTTTATTTCCTATACAAGCTGTTGGAAGTTAATTTTTTTAGTTGGGTCTTTCTGTAGTAGGGTTTGCGCTGGGAGTGGGGCTGAATAGGAGCTGTAGTTAATACAGGCAGCAGTGCGCACAAGGGCCGCTGGGATCCTCACGTATGGGGAAGCAGTGAGAACGTCTTCACCTGAGAGATGGATAGCTCGTTTTAGGTGGGAATATAAAGCTGTTTTCTTGATGTACAGGAGTTCGCCTATGTGTACGGATGAAATTGCATATAGAGGCTGGATAACCGAAGCGGCCGACCGTGCTTGTGATCAATGTACCACTTCTCTTTCCAAATTCATTGCCTGCCCCCTGTAACCGGATCTGGGCCCCTTGTGTTTTCCCTCCTCCAGCTGCTGCGACGTTAAGCTTTGTCAGTAGAGGGCGCGGGAGAGGTGTCACAGGAGGGCAGGGCTTTGCTACCTTTTTCTGCATCCTCCTAGGGCTGCATTATCCTTGGGCTGCGTCCTCCTAGGGCTGTGTCCTCCTTGGGCTGCGTCCTCCTTGGGCTGCGTCCTCCAAGGGCTGCGTCCTCCTCGGGCTGCGTTCTCCTAGGGCTGTGTCCTCCTTTGTCCGTGTCCTTAGTGCCCAGAGGCTTTCCACACTCACTCCTGCAGCTTCTGCACCTTCTCCAGAAACAGGCTCCTGCCGTGGCCTGCAACACCCAGCAGTTCACAGCTTTTCCCAGTGCTTCCACTAAGATGCTGTCCCGGGAATACACAGCCTTCCCGGCACCCTGGAGGGTGGTTTCTCAAAAGATCCACCAGGGCGACTTCTCTGCCCCTCAGGGAGCCACAGCCATGCCCTTTCCAGCAACGTCAGGCTGTCTGTGAAGAAAGGGCCTCCCCTGGGCCCTGACCGCAGCCCTGGGGCAGTGACGGCCCTTTATTTCTGCCATTCCTGTATTTTTGGGCTTCTCTCTCTTGCCAGACAATCCCTCTCTACTCCAGGCTGCCTTTACAGTTAATAATTCTTTTTTTTTTTTTTTGTCATTATCTGTCAACATTTTTATTTTATTTTTAAAAATTTTTATTGGCGTATAGTCGATTCACAATGTTGTGTTAGTTTCAGGTGTGCAGCAAAGTGTGTCAGTTACACAAATACATATATCCACTCTTTTTTTTCTTTTCAGATTCTTTTCCCATAGAGGTCATTACAGAGTATTGAGTAGCGTTCCCTGTGCTGTCCAGAAGCTATCCTTATTAGTTCTCTACTTTATACATAGTAGCGTGTGTGTGTCAGTCCCAGTCTCCCAGTTTATCCCTCCCCTCTTTATCCCCTGGTGACCATAAGTTTGTTTTCTACATCTGTGACTCTATTTCTGTTTTGTAAATAAGTTCATTTGTACCCTTTGTTTTTAGATTCTACACATAAGCGATACCATATGATATTCGTCTTTCTGTGTCTGACTTACTTCACTCAGTATGACAGTCAGTAATTCTTTGGGTTAAGTGTTTCCAGCTAAAATTACTGTGAAGTTCACCTCCCGATTTGACCTGGGCTGATGCTCTGAATGAAATGTGGCCTCACTTCAGCTGCCCCTCGGCTGTGTACTTGCATCTCCACGCTTTCTAACGGGAAGGAAAAGGAGGATGAGCTGGAGCAGAAGACCAAAATCTTAACCCATTGTGTTTAAAATGGCCAACTTCTGCAAATTTAACAAAATTGTATCACTCTGTGAACACATTTCTGGGTCATCACCCCAGACCTTGGAAGGGCCCATGCAGTGAGGGCGCCCTAATCTTGAGCTTCACGATAAATCTAAAGCTGTGTATATGACTCTCTTCTTCAGAGGATTTCGCCCCAGAAAGCATGTATTTCTAATTTCCCTAAGTATTTCCTCTCTGCCTCATCCTTCTTCCCCACCCTTCTCCTCTTTGTATTGAGTTGGGTTGATCTTTTCCCATATTTTGAGCTAAATTGGCAGCTTGATACAAGAAGATGCCGAGTGGGGCCCATTAACTGTAACTGGACGTGACCTGTCATCACGGAACTCGGGGACATTATGGGGTTAAGGTGGCGTTTTACTAAATCCCATAAAAAAGCAAAACTTGCATTTCTTGCTACTCGCCCAGCACCACTGTTTATCCGATTCTCGTTTTTTTTTCTGGATTTCTTCCAGTGAAGAAAATAGGAATTTTCATTTGAAAATTCTCCATCCTCCATTTTTTTCCCCTAAGAAGCATGTTTTACTCTCGAGGTTTGTGTGCTGTAGGGAATTTTTCTTGACAGGAGAGCATTCTGTCTGCTGCCGCACGTCAGTTGTCATAACGTCAACTCTCTCTTGGGTCTGAAACATACCAGTTATGTGTTTAAAGTTAGAGTACCATTAATAGCTTACATGTTTTCTTGGGTAAATGGAGGAAACAGTTACCATTAATTAATACATGGGTATATTTGGACATGAATTTATTTAAAATAAAATTTTGCCTAAAAGACATTAACCTGAGTAATGTATTAATTGAACATGAAGCATTTAGTGGGAATTTATACCATCCTTTGTTGAAATCTGTGGCTTCTCTCACTTCTACCATCTCCCACTTACTGTATTTTTATTCGTTCTTTAACTGAACGACCCAGAACACATATTCCGACCTTTCATCAGACTGTGGCTGAACTCAGCTGTTTTACCCTCTCCACCTACTTGAGCAAGTTCAAACAGTCTCCTGACTACACATCTTTTATTCCCTAAACCTGACATCAGCAAATGAAAAAAGAAGGTTTTGAGGGGTAATGTTTATTAGCTACCAAAAATGTATAGTGTCGACAACAGTGCTTATGAAAAGTACCCCCTTAATTATATTCACAGAATATTTGAATACTGTGCAAGCATCAAATATAGTAAAATATAAAGTACTGGTTTTTGTTGGACAAATTTTAAAAATATTTTAAAAGCTTACTTTGAAGGGAGTACAGACTCTGTTTTCTAATTTCTTTTGTGTATTATGAGCCGCAGGTATTTCGAGGACAACTCAAAAGTGAGCATTTGAAAAATGGATCTGTGTTTAGTTTGGTTGCTCACATGTTTTCTCAGCCTTTACTCCCAATCTAATTTCAAGAGGCTTTGCTGTCAAAAATTCCAGAAACTGAGGATAGATTGGTGGTGGAAAACAAGAAACGCTACCTATTTATATGGTGAAGCCATGAAAGACATGAGAGGAAAGGACTGAACACAAGGGAAGATGATTTATTTTATTATATAATGTTTAGGGTCTGGTTCCTGTTATCTTGCATTTTAGAAAGAACTGTGTTGATTTGACCAAAGTAAATACATCAGTGAAAACTTGAGAGGGAGCTGAAGGAGATGGAGACCTTTGAATTAGGACTGTGTAGAAGGTTCAAATCCTGAATAATTCCCTGCCATGTAAAGTTACCTAGAAATGAACACCACTACCTGTATGCATGGCAATGACTGTAAGGGTTGCTTCCTCCATTAAAGAAAATTATCTGTGTTTTCAGTTTTTACAAATCATTTAGGTATTTTACTATAAGTATTTTTTTTTTCTGTAATAACCACGAAACTCCTGAATTGGAGTAGAAGATATAAGTATTAAATATTAAGGAAATGTTTTCACATTTAAGTAAGTTAAATCCTAATTTACTCAGAGGGTTAAAAATTCTTGTTCTTTATGTATCTTGTAGAGTCCTAGAGAGGATTAGAAAGAATATGTAAAGCATGCAGTATAAGCGCAATAAAATCACTGCTAATAAAATATTAAAAGAGAGGATGAAGGCTGTAGAAAGAAGAAAAGTTTGGGTAATATTAGAGGGAATGAAATAATTCCATGATTCTTGTATATGCAATAGTCGGTTTTTGAACACGTTAGGAAAAGCCTGGTTGTGCTATAGGGCTGCTTTTATTTATCCTAAGGAAAGAAATGCTGTATCCATAGGGATACATAGGATTCTTGCAACTAAGAAAGGGGAAAGTCTGATTCTTGAGCTCCTGTGTGGACTTAGATCATATTCTGCCCACCCCAGCCTCCCCACCAATAGAAGGTTGTGGCTCAGCCAGGCCAAAGGACTGCATTTTTTCCACATGAAAATCTGATCCACGCTCACGTGTTTCTGGGTTCCTAGGAGTCTTTGAAAGGGATTTTTTATACTCATGTTCCGGTGGGTCGAAATGTTGTGTTTTCAAAACTCCTTGGTCTCAGAGTCAGATGTCAAGTCTAGGGCACATACCCTCCCCTAGAGGGGGAGGAAGAGGAGGAGGAAAGAACATGAAGGACAGTTGCGGGGTTTTCTCTTTTCCTCTCCAGGTGGCGGGCTCCAGCTGGCGGCAACCAGAGGGCGGGGAGGAGGCAAGCGGGGGGCGGGCCGGCAGCCTGCCTCTGGGAGGCCTGGCCCGCCTCTTTGTGGGTGGCGAGAGCAGCGCCGTTTGCAGCAGGTGGACCTGAGTTCGAGTCCTGTCGCAGCCGTGGAGAATGACACCCTCGGCCGCGTTTCTTGGTGTCCCTGGCGTTCGCGTCAGTCTCACCGCAGAGGTGATAATCCCCACCTTTGAAAACCGCCACGTGTAAAGCACAGCTCATGCTGAAGTGCCCGGGACCACAGTGTGTCCTGCAGCTCTCTTACCTCCAGGGGATGGAAATCCGTGCTCCCACCGCCACAGGCTCTGTGGTCAAATAAAGGTGGGAAACCCTGCTTTATCAAAGCCCCTCGTCGGGTTCACAGCACACACACGGGCCACTATATTGGTTGCTCTGAGAAATTCTGCAGCGAAAAAGGAAACCGGTTCACAAACACATCAACTTATTTGCTCGGGATCTTTTTTTTTCTGGGATCGTCCATTCCTTCCCGTAGAACGTTTTTACCTGGACGTGGGTTGGAAAGCGGCGGGCTGGGACAGTAGCAGATTTCAGTAAATGGTCATCGCCCTCTGTGGGTGTCTAAGAGGGCAACTGGAGGATAACGAGGGAGAGAAGGGCTTGTCTTTAGTCTAATGTAGGTGTAATAATTAAGAGGGAAAGTTCCCGTAAGGAACAACGTTAACGTACTTAGGTCATAGTTAATCTCTGTGGCTATTTTCTTCTTGTCTGTTTACAGTGAAGTCAATCAACATTGGAAGGATAAGAGTTTGAACATACATGTGGAATCACAGAAAGGATCGCTGACAAACACACCCACGTTCCTCTTCGGTGAACGACAATAATGATATTGTCTCTGTTTTAATTTTAAAATGTTAGTTCTAGAATGGATGAAGAAGATGTGGTACATATGTACAATGGCATACTACTCAGCCATGAAAAGGAAAGAAATACTGCCATTTGCAGAGACATGGATGGACCTGGAGGCTGTCATACAGAATGAAGTAAGTCAGAAACAGAAAAACAAATATCGTGTAATATCGCTTATGTGTGGGATCTAGAAAAATGGTACAGATGAACTTATTTGCAAAGTAGAAATAGAAACACAGGTGTAGAGAACAAACATGGTTACTAAGGGAGGAAAGGGGGGTGGGATGAATTGGGAGATTGGGATTGACATTTATACACTACTATGTATAAAATAGATAACTAATGAGAACCTACTGTATAGCACCGGGAACGCTACTCAGTGCTCTGTGGGACCTAATTGGGAAGGAAATCCAGAAAAGAGGGGATATGTGTGCAGCTCACCGCTTCCCAAACGAATAGCTGATTGACTTTGCTGTGCAGCAGAAACTAACACAACAATGTAAAGCAACTATACTCCAATACAATTAATAAAAAATATGAAAAATGATAGACTATTACCTATTGTTAGAATAAAATCATGAAATATTTAAAAAAAAGCTAGTTTAGGAACTCATTTGATGCTTATCACAAACCAGTTCTCCTAGTTTAATGATGAATTTCCTTTCTGTACATGGGAGAATAATTGTCCGTTTTCTAATTAAGAGTGGGGCCTTGAACCAGGTGGCCTAGGTTGGCTCTGAGTCCCAAGGTTTATGAGTCATGTGCCCTTGAACACATGATCTCATTTTCTCAAATTTCAGTTTGCTTATCTGAGTCGTACCCACCTCCACACCTTATTGTAAGGATTAAATAAATTAATCCATTTTAGGAATTATCCCAGGGCTTGGCACGTGGTAAGCCGTCAGTACATTTTTGTGACGATTATCTGTAGGCCAAATATTTTCATTTAGAGATGCACCTAAAAGTATTTAATGAAAAACTAACCCCCTCAGGACGGATGTTGTTCTATGTGGTTTACAAATCATTTGATCCTTATTAAAGCCCCATGAGGTCGATACCACCAATAGTATCTATAGATAGAGATGACCTTCTCCATTTGATAAATCATGAAACTGACGCAAAAGAAGGGTAAGTCACTTCCCAAAAGTGACACCTCTGCTGAGGACAGAGGGACCCGGCAGCTGCCTACCAGGCTCTGCATGTCATCTAGGGTCTCCAGTAAGGAACAGCAGAGATGCAGTGACTGCAGTTTTCCAGCAGAAAATGAATTTTGTCCTCTCCTTCCCTCTGCTCAAGGCTTGAAATGCAAACCATTTTCTATCTTATGTTTCTATCTTACATCAGAGTGCAACTTCAGGGGGAAGTTGCACTCTGATGTAACAGGTAAGGGATTGATCGTTATAGATCCATGGTTCTGATCCAGCTTTGGGTTTAGGCCATCTTATCGTTTGTGGTTTGACATTCGGAGGGTGAGTTTAACTTTACCACCTTTTCTCTACCTTAGTGCCGCGAATTCCTGGCTACCGCCCATGCAAACGTAACTGCACATTTCCAGGTTTTTCCTTTTTCGTGGATTTAACACGCGTCTTTGTGGCGGAAACAACTGTGGGGCGGTACAGGTGTTGTCCTCTCTCTCATGCAAAAGTGCCAGACGCTTTTTTTCTAACAACATCTTTTTTGTTTTTTTCCTAAAGTTACTTTTTTTTGGAGACATCGGAGCTGTTCTAATCTCACAAAGTCTTTTTTAAAAAAAGGTGTGATTTCAGAGGCACAGCCTGGGCCGAGGAGGTGTCAGCTTTGTAATCAGATAGACCTGGGGTAAGGACCAGCCCTTTACTTCTCTTCGTAGCTGTGAGATTTGGGGCAAGTTATTCATCTTTTCAGGCTTCTGTTTCCTTCCAGAGTTGCTCAGTAGGACAACCCATGAAAAGCACTTAGCATGTGCCGGACGTTATAGTGAGTATTCAAAAAACAGCAGCAATTGTGTCACTTTAATAACAGTAAGATCATGTTCTTTGCGCGAGACCTGTTCAGCTGACTTCCTCAGTTTCTACAGAGAGCACGTGGGCGAGAGTAACATGATTTTTTCTTTCACCAAGATTTTAAATAATTGTTTTTGGTTTGTTTTTGAAAAAGTGCTAATTCTCTCTCCGACCTCTGTGCTGTTTCTGTAATACCGCTGACAAACCAGGCCCAGCCAGAACCTTTTAATCAGAGCATCTGCCGGGCATGACCCGCCTTGGCCTCAGAGACGGAATTTGTGCTTCCAAGTCCTTGCTGAATAATTTATTTGTGTACAGAGGCTTCGAAAAATTGAGCAGACAAATGTTTCACTTTTATGTTACATTGCTGTGGTCAGACTTATCAGGCACGCGTGCGTGCGTGCGTGTGTGTGTGTGTGTGTGTGTGTGTGCTTCTAGCTTCTTTTTGCTCGAAATCATGAGACACACTTTTTTTTTCTTGAATTATAGTTGATTTACACTATTGTGTTAGTTTCAGGTGTACAGCAAAGTGATTCAGTGATACATACACGTCTTCTTTTTTCAGATTCTTTTCCCTTATAGGTTATTACACAACCTTGACTATTATTCCCTGAGCTACACAGTAGGTCCTTGTTGGTTACCTATCCTATGTCTAGCAGTGTGTCTGTTATGTAAAATAATTGTCAGTTTCAGCTTCCTGCAGTGCCCCCTGCAGGAATAACAAGAGTGACCGCGACTCTTGGCGAGCCCTCTCATTGCCAGGCACGACAGTCCTCACCTTAATTCTCACATCTTAGTTCCCCGGTTTTGCAGATGAGAAAGCAGACGTTCAGAGAATTTCAGGGACTCGAGCAAGTCTCTAGAACGTGCAGGTGCTAGAACCGGAATCTAGCACCCCGATTCTCAGGCCCACAGCCGTCCTGTCTGTTCACCACGCTGCTCCTGACCACGTCTTCTGCTCTTTCAGGCTGCGCACACGGCGGAACGCTCTGGAAGCGCCCTGAGGAGGCGCTGCTCAATGCCCCAGTGTCTTCATTTTCCACACAAAAAGCTTGCTGGTAATATTTCAGATGTTTGTCTTTGACCATCCCATGCTAATAAAAGTTAAGGTTGTTCTACCAACGAAATCGATGAATGATCAATGCGGTCCAACAACGTCATTGATAGAAAAAGAGGGGAAAATGATTGCAGTGAAGTTGCCGTATCAGGAAGGCTTCCGATAATCCAAACCTTCAGGCACCAGCAGATTTCCTTCTACGTATTAACACGCTACAGGGGGCGGGTTGTAGCCCATTTTTTGGCCATTAAGTTCTCCCTAAATTAATTCCTAGAGAAATTATAGGCAAATAGCACCTTCCCTGCAGTGCTTTTTTTTATGCTGTAAGATAAGGATTAAGAAACCCCGTGGCCCAGTAAGAAACCCATTTAGTAGTCTCTTTGTACTGATAAAATCTCTTCTGGCACTGAACTCCCACTGTCAAAAATACTATAACATTTTACTGGTGTGCAAAAGATGAAAATGTTACCAGATGTTAAATTCAAGGAGCAAGTTAACAACTTCTGTTTTCAAATGGGTAGGTTTCCATCTTAAAAAAGAAATTAAAAAAAAAAAAGACTTCATTTGCCAGCCACAGCGTTAAAAACGTCGAGTCATTTCTGACTTGATTTTGTAATGATTTAGTCTCACAGGACTGAGCTTTTGAATAATGGGCTATTGCTAATTATCTTCATTCCCAGTCGGGTTTCTAAAGGCCGCCTTTTGAACCCAAAAGGCGTGGGTTTCCAGAACAAAGTAATTAAATAACTTTTACCCAGTGGCATTCTGGCCACAGATGGGACATGCCTTAATGCAGGAAATCTTGCTATTGTTCGTGTGTTACATATTTTTTCCTCTGCCATGGCGATGTCTCTCTCGCCCGGGCCTGACTCCTTAGCACAAAAGGTTTATTGAAATGGACGCATTTCAGGGGTCCTCGTGGAAGCACTGGGAATGGAGGCATTCCTCACCTGGCTCGTTAATCAGGGCTGGCCTTTTTACCTAGTCCTTCTTTACTCCACGTGAGTGAGGTGAGTGGATCCTAGGTCATGTGGAAAATTCAAGAAGAATAGGAGATGTGAACACGCGCATCAGGTGAGTGTGGGCCGTGTTTTTATTAGTCTTTTGATGGATGGCATGGAATCCTTGGGGGAAACACACATGTGGCATTTTTCATCTGTATCCCGGGAGGATTTTTCAGTGTTTCACCTTAGGTTCTTCAAAGAATAATTCTTTGGTTCAGTAATAGCCATAGAAACCTTCTCCTTTGATATCCAAGGGCGGCGAGGAACTCTTCTTTTGATTAAGGAACGCTCAGGCTATTGAAGAACATTATAATAGATGAAATAGGGGAGCACGTCCATCACCTCCCATTAAGTCAGGCTTATATTAAAGGCAAAATTGAGCCTCGTGTAAAAGAACATTTGACTCCACGTACGAAAACACGCGGTGTTCTTTCCATACCTTCTGTAATTTTTCCTTTTCTGTTCCTTCCTGGAAGGTGCTAATCATCTCAACCCTTTTTCTGAAATACGGTTGGTGACGATGCTGTCAAAGCGGTCCTCAACCTGGCCAAGCGATTGCTGTGGCTTTAACGCCATGTGGGGGCTTTTGTCCTGAAAACTTTGGCCTCAGGGATTCATTTCGCAGGTGGTGCCTGTTAGGATGCCTGCAGTTTTCTGGATATTTGCATCTCACCGTTTGAAATGGGACCCTGTAGTACTCCATGCGTGCGGGAAGGTGAATGATTTCCTACCACCCTTTCAGGATGCTTTCAGATGAGGAGAGAGCAATATTTCAGCTACGGAGACTGCCTGAAAAATTAGTCATGCGGATGCAGCCTCACCTGAAACGGATAGACGCACACGTGAAAGCTGCTCCCTTTAGCCAGGGAGCAGTTTGTCGATATTTAAAACGGCACTGGGATGGAGAAGGCAAAGAGCGTCACGGATTCAACAGCGTTCAAATCCAATCTGGGTTTTATGGGAACGATTCTGTGTGCAGACCCAGGCACTTCTCTCCCAGACTCCAGGCCCACGTGTACTACCTGCCCCCTTCCCTCCCTCCCCGTGCCCCTTCCCACCCTCCCCCTCCCCCCATTTCTCCCTCCCCCCTTCTGCTCCTCCCCTCCCTGTTTTCCCTAAATTAAACTGAGCACTTACTCTGTATCAAGCATTATGTCATGGCCTATGAGGCCTCCACAGAATTTAGAAACTAAAGGGAGACTCAGCAAAGACACAATCTCATACGTGTGCACGTCATTACAACAGAGACAAGGGACAAGCTTAGGATTTTCCCAGAGAAACGTGACCCTCTGTCCTCCTTCTTCCCTCCGCGAGAGGGTCCACCGTCCACGGAGTCCCACGAGCAGGGCTCTTTCCTCTCTCCCTGGCGTCCAGCCTCTACGCGAGTGGCGCCGGCCATACGCCTTCATACCTGCTGGTCACTCCCTCCTGTTCCCTTCCCCTGTTCCTGCCTGTGGGGGGTCCTCTTTTCTCTTGCCTGTATTTCATTCATTGTGGCACCAGTCTCTTCTTTCCAATTCACCCCCCCCACCCCCCCCAACCCCCCCCCCCCCCCCCCCGCCAGTATGGCCCTCACGTCCGTTTTCCAAGGTCAGATACGTACTGAGGGCCTGTCAGTGCCAGGCACGGGGCTGGGATTCTCTTAAAAGCGCAGGTACCTGAGCCTGTCTCCCCTCCCCCAGGCTTAGAAACCTCTGCTGGGTTGTCACAGCCTCTGAGGCCCATGTCAGACGATGCCCCCAAATTTTCTGTCTTTTCTTTCTCCACCCCTTCCTTTTCCCCTTCCTTCCATTCCCTCTCCCTTCCTCCCTCCCTTCCTCCCCCCTTTCTTCCTCCTTCCTTCCTTCCCCCCTTCCTTCCTTCCTCTTTTCGCACCAGTCTCCGATAGGTCTTCCCTTCCAAACCTTTCTGTGACTCTGGATCTTTTCAAAGACTGGTCTCTGTGCTTCTCATCTATTCTCCAATTCTTTAAGGCTCGATTTTGCTTGTTCCTTGTGGAAGTCTCTCCTGACTTCCACACCTGGTTTATGCCTCTGTTTTGAACGATGGTGCTAACATTTTGCCTCTTGCATGACACACCAAGCTCTTTGGGCCCGAGACTGTATCTCATTTAGTTTTGTGTCCCGATGCCCATCTCATTGCTGGCACAAACTAGATGCCCAATAAAAGTTGAACATACAGCTCAGTGACTTAATGAACTGACATTTAGTTTGTTTTCACCAATCAAACAATCATTTGCCACATGTCTTTTCACAGCTTAGCTAGGGAAGAAGATTATTTTACTACTGATTTTTAAAGAACAATCCAAGGAACGTGGACGTGTCCAACTCGTGTCCCACAGAGACCTGGAGGCTATGGACCTTTATCCGGGGAGGTGTTTCCTGCCCTTCCCCATCCTGATCGGAAGGGCTGAGCAGCTGGTGAGCGCCTGACGTGTCTGGGAGTTAGAGGAGGAGGCAGACTGAGGGTTGATAGTTGTACTTGCAGGAGTAAGGAGAAGGAGAGGAGAAGCTCTCTGGGTACCGAAATCTTAGAATCCATATTTTCTCCCCATCACGAGTGTCTTCCCAAAGTCATCTTTTTCTCTTTCAAAATTTGGCACAGTGAGATTCATTATTCTACTACAGGTCACAGGTTAAGTGACCTGCTGTGCGCAATTTTCTGCCCTGATCCTCTCTATTAAGCGTTTGGTTTGCGTTATATTGTTTGGCGCTTACAGGCGCTGCGCCTGGATGGTGTCTGCCTGAGACGTGCTGCGCGCGAACAGCACAGCGCCTGCGTCTGCTTCAGAGTCAGGGAAGCAGGACGGCCCGTGCCTGCTCCGCTGAGCTACGCGGCAGAGACTTAGCGCCTGTGGAAGAGGAAAGTCCCTCACCCTGCTTCCTGCAGGGTAGCCACCCACACGGTGATGCATTTTCACTGGTCTGTCTGAGAAGTTTCCGTCTTCGGTCGTCTTTTCATTTGGCCCGTGAAAATTCCAATTTATTTATTGTCTTTTAGAAGGAGAGGTGCAATTAGATTTCATTAAATGATACACGTGTGAAAGGTAGGATGCTGTCATTACTGCGCAGCCCCGCCCCCCACACAGCCCGGTTGGTACACCCTAGACCCGGTTCTCCTAAAGCCTGGTGATGGCGCGGTTAAGGATGAGTCTGGCTGAAGCACACACGCTCAGGCCAGGAACGCCTCCTCTGACCTAAAGGCTCGCCCTCGAAGGTCAGCACTGTATTTGAATATGACAGATAGGTTACACAGAAGACCTCAGGGAATCCGTTGGTTCCTGGAATAGGTAATAAGAACTGAAACACTAATCTTTTCCTCAAGTGCAAATCTGACAACTGAACTGTGTCTGACTAATATCGAGCAGCCGTATCGACCCGTGGAGGTTGGTAGTTGGGCTTCGTTATGCTCTGCACCGACTGCTTACATCTTCTAAATGAGGAGGAAATGGCCAAATGGGAACATTCAATTGCACCTGGACTACGTTGTTGCTTTTTTTTTTTTTTTTTTAAAGGGTAATTTAATTGTATATGGTCAATGAAGGCTGTCTTGAGAATTTGGTTTTAGGTTAATTTTGCTTGCGTGAATTAATCCTATAGAGATCAGTGTGTTCTTGGGGGGATTAGGGTGACATAGTTATTTTCATTCAACTGTAAATCTTGACCCAGTTGTTTTTATAAACTGAGAGATGGCGCGGCAAAAAGGGAGAGGCTTGGGCTTTGGACCCACAGAGATTTGTGCCTGAGCTCTGGCCCCGTTCGTGTTCTGTGACATCTGTGGACGAGTGCCTTACGTGACTTGGTTCTCCTTCTCTTAACAAATAATAATGTAGCAAGATGATCTCTAACCCAATCCAACTAGGACTGGTTGTTGATAAATGAAGAAAACATAGTTTAAGTGGGGAAATATAAAAATGCACAACACAAAATTTGAATTTTACTTGAAACGTCGTAAAGTGCATTCGTTCAACAATCTTCTGATGCGAGGCCAGCATCAGTCTTGCTGATCAGCGTGAAATCTCTTACTGAAGTCATACCTATAATGTATTACATAGACTTCCAGCTTTTATTTGTGTACAGTGGGAAAATAAAGAGCCTCATGTAAGAAAACTCAATAAAATGCCCCTTGATCTATTCTACAATCTCTCCATTTTTTACATTTGTCACATCTACACTTAGTAGTAATTTATTTTAGCAATTTGCCATTTTCAAGTCTTTCCTGGAAAGAACAGCCTCTTTTTGTTCTTCTATTTTAATATTTGACTAGGTTGCATCATGACATTAAGAAGTACAGTGGACAACAAGCACACGTGTGGAGGAACACGGCTGCTTCTTGCCAAGCACACGTCCCCCCTGCAGGAGCAGAAGGGCCCCCCCTAGAACGGGACTGTTACCCAACTGCAAATGTGAGCTACTTGTGTAACTTTAAATTTCCTAGAAACCACGTTGGAAAGAGAAGAGAAGAAGGTGAAATTAATTGTACTAATGAATTATGTTTACCTCAGTACATCATGTCATTGATTACCTTGATTAGGTAATCAATACGAAAGTGACTGAGATATTGACATTCCTTTTTTGGTATAAAGTCTTCAAACCTGGTGTGCATTTCACACTCACAGCCCATCTCCATGCAGACCGGTCACGTGGCAGACGTCCAGCATGCACACGGGGCTGGTGCCCCCCATGCTGGAGAACACAGCCTGCGGATTAGCCTGTCCCTCGCAAGTGGTCAGAGTGCCACGGGCCTCCGTCCTCACTTGTGCCAGAGGGGTGGGCAGCTGTGGTCAATCCAGTGAGGGCCGGAAGGGGGGCCTGCTGAGGCAGGCGGTGCCGGGCCCACCTCGCAGGCTTGTCATAGGACTGGTCATATTGAGAATGCGCTCCAGGCAACCTCTACATGCTGGGCATTCCACGAGGCACGCCATCCTCTCGACAGCACTTGGAGGTAAGTGGTATCTGGAAACCGGAATCAGAGAGGTTAAGTGACTTGTGGGTAATCATAAGGCTCGTGAATAGTGCAGCTGTTTAAAAGCTATGTTTTTCCAGCCCTCAAAGCATTGTCCAAAAGGAGGTTGGTATTATTTATTGTGATGATATTAATTGCCGAGACCAGCTCGGCGACTCGAGGTGAGTGACGGGTGCCGCAAGCTTGAAGAAAACAGACACAGACTGAAGAGAAAGATGGGACCCGGGGACTCAAGACCTCTAGGATCAAGAGCCTTGCTGATTCATCCCACGTTGCTTTTATTGAGTTCTTGGCTAACACTTCCCAGGTTAATCCCATAAACAATCAAAGGCCTCACATGACTGGGGCAATGATCTTTGTTTGCCTCCTGGGTCCGATTTGAGCAGGTGTGGATCTGAGCAGGGTGCGGATTTGAGCTGGGCGTGGAGAGCAAAGCAGCCCTGGGGGCAGGAGACCTCTCTCAGAAGGATTAAGGGTCTGTGCCCCACCCCTGTTGGCCCCTCTGCGACTGTGCCTGTCTTAGGGTGTTCCTCCCCTGAGGAATCGTACCCGTCTCTGGCTAACCAGCCATCCTCCAGGGCCAAACAGGGTGATTAGGAAGAATGCAGTGAGAAAGGGGCTGCGCCCCCAGAGAGGGTCAATTTTCTGCCTATGCCCCCATAGTCTCCACGCCCAGCACCCTTAGCTCCTCCACCGCTCAAGCAGGACATTCTGCGTCCAGTCGCTCGGCCCACATACTTTAACACTTTCAAGGTTTCAGAAAGACTCCTGAATGTCTTCCCACAATTAATGATAACAGACTCAGCGATAGTGATGATGACTGATGTCGGACCTACAGCTGTCAGGTTGTCCGTCTGTGGCCTGTTGTCTCTGATGAGCCTGAGTCCTCTGGGACCGGCAACCCGCAGTAGCTGAGTTGAGTATCGTGTAAACTGTAGCTGTTCAAACACCTCTCTACCTCTGGCGAGGGAGAGTTGCTAACCTTGTTCCTTGGTTTGCAACGACTCCCAGTGTCATCCTCTTTTTCCGATGTAACAAAGTCAGTTTAAATGCTGGCTCCTGTTGGGACCTTTCCTGCTCTCTGCTCATTACGCCCTCTTTATTTGCTCACGTCAGCAGTGGGATTCTCACGTCTTTCCTTGGGAAAATGCCTTAAGTGCGTACGGCATTCTATGCGTTTCCTTGTTGCTGCTTTAACAGATGACCGCAGCTTGGTGGCTCTTAAGAACAGAGGTGCATTCTCTTTTGCTTCTGGAGCCCAGAAATTTGGGCTGAGTCTTATGGGGCTCAGTCAAGGTGTGGGCGGGGCTGCTCTCCCTCGGAGGGGGGTCTATTTCCCTGCCGCTTTGAACTTCTGGCGGCTGCTGGTGTTTCTTTGCTTGTGGCCATGCTGCTCCAGTTCTGCTCCCTCTGTCCTGTAACCATCTCCTCCTTGCTCTGTAGTCACAGCTCCCGCAGCCCTGTTTTATACAGAACGCCCATCCGGACACTCCAGGGTAATAGTCCCACCTGAAGATCTGTAGTAACCACACCTGCAAAGTCTCTTTTGTCATTGTAAAGTAATGGCCACAGGTTCCAGGGATTAGGACTTGGATATCTTTAGGGGCTGTTATTCAGCCCACCGCACACATTTTGAAGGAAAGGGCAATTCTTAACCCTCCTTTTTTTCCTTTTGGCACCTAGTTTAGTGAGTGTTATGCTTAAAATAAATGCTTAGTCGATGTCTGTTGCTTGCCAGTTTTACTATGGGGCTTGGGTGATAAGGTTTCCATGTAATAGAGAGCATACTTAGGCTTGTCTTATTTGTAGGCAAAAGTATAGTTGATGTATAAAAATGTAAGATGACTGAGTTTAGGAAAGAAATTAACTTATAATCTCAAAGAAGTCCTGAGCCTTTTATTTATTTATTTATTTATTTTGCTTTGATTGAAGTATAGTTGATTTACAATGTTTCAGGCGTCCAGCAAAGTGATTATGTGTATACATGTACCACATCTTTTTTTTTTAAATTAATTTTATTTATTATTTTTTGGGGGGTACACCAAGTTCAATTATCTGTTTTTATACACATATCCCCGTATTCCCTCCCTCCCTTGACTCCCCCCCACCCTCCCTCGAGTCCCCCCCACCCTCCCCATCCCAGTCCTCTAAGGCATCTTCCATCCTCGAGTTGAACTCCCTTTGTTATACAACTTCCCACTGGCTATCTATTTTACAGTTGGCATGTACCACATCTTTATCCATTCGTCTGTTGATGGACGTTTAGGTTGCTTCCATGTCTTGCCTATTGTAAATAGTGCTACTATGAACATTGGGGTGCATGTATCTTTTTTTAAAATTAATTAATTTTATTTTTGGCTGCATTGAGTCTTCATTGCTGCCTGGGCTTTCTCTAGTTGTGGCGAGCAGGGGCTACTCTTCCTTGCGGTGCACGGGCTTCTCATTGTGGTGGCTTCTCTTTGTTGTGGAGCATGGGCTCTAGGCATGCGGGCTTCAGTAGTTGCAGCACACAGGCTCAGTAGTTGTGGCTCATGGGCTTAGTTTCTCTGAGGCATGTGGAATTTTCCCCGACCAGGGATCGAACCCGTGTCCCCTGCATTGGCAGGCGGGGTCTTAACCACTACGCCTCCAGTGACACCGCACAGGTATCTTTTTGAATTAGAGTTTTCATCTTTTCCAGATATATGCCAGGAGGGGGATTGCAGGACCATATGGTACCTCTATTTTCAGTTTTTTAAGGACCCTCCATCCTGTTCTCCACAGTGGCTGCATCTTATACCCCCACCAACAGTGTAAGAGAGTCCCCTTTTAAATCCTGAGCCTTTTGCTTTCTCTTCTACAAAAAATGGGTGGGGAAGGCACAGTCCAGCATTGGGTCCTGCCCAACTCCAGAGGGCGCTACACACATCGTATTCTGCGTGTCTGTTCGCTGGAGCTCATGTGGTCACCATGAGAACAGAGTCGTGTGTCTGTACCTGCACAGGGAGAGATGCTGTCACTGGAGATGTAGCGACTGTGGCCATTTTTCTAGGACTAACATTCAATATTAATCTTGAAAATATTTATGTCACATGGAGAACTATTTCGCTCGTTTTTGTTTTGCACCACCTCCATCTCACAGGAGTGTGGCATGGGACACATTCTGAAAGAAAATATTTCTGTAATGGAGGGGACCTCCATATTGGGGACTTGTAAGATTTGGGGTTTAGGATTATGATTTCGGGAGACAATTGGGGTTGAGATTCTGACATCTGTGATGCTGAGAAGGTGTGCTAGTGAAATGTCCCCCCGCAGGGAGCCTGCCCCCCGTCTTCCTGTCCCTCCCCCCATGCCTCCGTGGGCTCTGATCTCAGCAGTGACAGCCTCCACTGCGACGGGTGCATCTGCTCCTCGGACCTCCTGACTGGAAGCTCCTGGGGCTTGGGGCTCAGCTGTGCTCATTCATTAATGACAGCCTATGCCCAGGCCTGAGCCCAACACCATGGATGAGGGGGGACAGACAGTGTCACTGCTTTCATGGGCTCACAAGCCGACACAAACAACAATGTAATCCAAGCTGCCAGTCACCGTGTTCATGACGTACCCGGAGCTGTTCTCAACACCACCTCAACCCACCGAATGCCTTCAACAACCCCAGGGGTAGGCCGTTCATATCCTTATTTCACAGACAAAGACACTGTGGCACAGAGAGGTTAAGTAACCCCCCAAACATCACACAGCTGGAATTTGAACCACGATGGTTGGTCAGACTTTAGGACTCATGCTCTTAATCTTTACGTTATAGTGCTTCTTGGCCAGTGACCGTGACCTAAGTATGTGAGGAGGTGTGGGTCTTACACTGATAAGTGAACTTTAGACTGGTTTTGAGGGAATTCCCTGGCAGTCCAGTGGTTAGGACTGCCAAGGGCCTGGGTTCATTCCCTGGTCTGGGAAGTAAGATCCTGCAAGCCGTGCGGCATGGCCAAAACCCCCACTCCCGCCCCAAAAACTGGTTTTGAGAAAATGGGGAGGGGGTAGGGATGGGTCAACACTGTGAATGGGCAGTTCAAATGGCCACTATAATTATACGAATGTATAGTAGAGTATATATTATATAATTGTAGGAATACATAGTGGAAAGGAATAATAGAGGAAGCTCAGTGAGACCTATCCCAGTTCCAAGAGGCTGAGGATGGCATAAACGTGTGTGTGTATAAAATTTTAAAAATATATGCATACATGTATAAAATTAAAAAATACAGACATGTATATATTGTAATAATGCAGGGATCTAGTTGAGCAGAAGTATGAAAGGGAGTAGAAATCTTCTTGGAAAAGCCCCCAACAAGAGAGGGAGGGTTGGGACTTCCCTGGTGGTGCAGGGGTTAAGAATCCACCTGCCAACGCAGGGGACACGGGTTCAAGCCCTGGTCCAGGAAGATCCCACATACTGTGGAGCAACTAAGCCCGTGAGCCACAACTACTGAGCCTGTGCTCTAGGGCCGGCAAGCCACAACTACTGAGCCCATGTGCCACAACTACTGAAGCCCGCGTGCCTAGAGCCCATGCTCCAGAACAAGAGAAGCCACCGCAATGAGAAGCCTGTGTGCCACAACAAGGAATAGCCCCCACTCACCACAACTAAAGTCCGCATGCAGCAACAAAGACCCAATGCAGCCAATAGATAGATAGATAGATGGATAAATAAATAAATAAATAAATAAATAAAAGACAGGGAGGGTTGGCAGAAGAGGGTCCAGGCAGAGGTGATGAAGGCTGAAGGCTGAGAATTTGCTAGAATTAAGGGAACAGAGTAAACCACTGGTGCCAGAGATGAGATTATGAGAGTGAGATAGGAATGCAGACCTTTACACGTAAAGCTTTTAACACAAAACTTAGCACAGAACAGACATATAAACACAACCACTTAATTCACGAATAAGTCAACGAATAACTCAATGCGCACCGGATACGTGGTGTATTTTGGTATTGATATTTTTGGATTTTTTCCAAAAGTTTCTGAACATGCCAACGATGAAGTTATACACAGTTCTTACGGACAGTGTCTAGGGAAACAAATTTTCAAGGAAAACGAGGAGAACCTCTGTGGCCCCGTGCTGCAGGTAATGACCTTTGCCCACTCAGACTGCAGAAATGTGAATCCATCGATAAGGGCATGTACTTTTGTAACCAAGCAGGACCCTATGGGGCCTTCCCGGGACAGGCCCTTCCCCTGTATCCTCTGCTGTAGCTCCTCTCTGAAGTACCTAGATAACATTTCCAGAGTTGTTTTGCAGATGTGAAAACCCCCCACCAAATGGAAGAAGTTAACTATTTGATGACCATGAGCCCATAGCCCCAGGCGTCCTGGAGCCTAAGGACTGATAATGTTAACCCCTGTGACACTACCCTGTGACCTCACCATCAGCCAATCTGAGAGCTGTGCACGATCTGATCACTTATCCTGGGATGTCCCTCCCTCACCTGGCTTTTAAAAATGCTTTGCAAAACCCTTTGAGGAAACTCAGGGTTTATTAGGCCAGCAAGAAGATGGGATGAACCACCCATCTCCTTGCTGGCCCTGCAATAAATCTTCCTCTACTTCCAACTCCAACGTTTCTGTTTGTTTGGCCTCCCTGTGCAGTGGGCACAGGGATTTGTGCTGACATTATCAGTGCTCTGAGGAAGGGGCACATCCTTGTCAACAGAGATCTCTGGCTGATAGAATCCTGGGTGACAATTTACCACCTTTTTTCCTTTCTCCACTTAGTGACATGTTATTTCAGTACCTATATCCAGGACTGCCCTAGAATGAAGAATTCTCGGAATCCTCTTCTAAATACAAAGCACAACAAATAAATAAATAAATATGAAAAATAAATAAGGTATGCTTGAGGGCTGATTTTGATGTGTTTTTAGCCACTGCAGTAGCTGATTTTCTTGGGTTCTCAGGGGATGGAGGGAGGGGGCACATGAAAGCTGGCTTTTAAAGTTTTCCTTAAAGGAGCCTCTGTCACGAGATGAAACTGCTTCAGAAGAGAAGGGCTCTCTTCTGAAAGCATGAGAAAGGTAAAAGGGGATGAAATCAAAGTAAGAAAGAAGGGAAAACATTATAATAAAAGGCTCCCATGTAAAAGAATGTCATTTGGGCTGAGGGAGTAGACTGAGGGGGAAATGGAGAGACACTGAAGACCACAGAACACAAGAGGGCTTTGAAGAAGGGACGGGCATCCCACAAAGGAGGAAGCTGTTTGCTTAACGAGAAGGATTTGCCTTCCATCTAAATACCCATTTAGAAGAGATGAAACAGGAAAATAAAGAATTAACTTCTACTCTGTTTCTCGCCTGTGGACTGTAGCATCACCTCTATATGTCTCCCCATACACCTGCCCTGCAGAAAAGGCTCAACCTTGAACTCTAGTTTGAAAGATCTGATGTGAACCAGCAGCACTGAATTCAAATTCTAGAATTGCCTTTCTGAGAGACCTTAGGTGGATCAGTGTCTTTCTTCCATTTCAAGTTCATTCCCTCCTTTGGCAGCTGGGATTTGCACAGAGGTGTGAGTTTAGAACTGAACTGGGGAAAAATGAGGGAACGTTTGTAAACACTTGTCAATGGGAATTGGAGAATGCGTCTGGCTTCAGTTCTACCAAGACCGTATGGCAACGTGGAAATGTTGAGGACCGTGACCAAAGGGACTCAAACGGCCCGCATACTGTGGCTACAGCGAAGGAAAAAGAGGAGATAATCAATGTGGTAGAGACAATGACTATTTTTTCTTCATGTCATTTTCACATCATTTACATAATTTTTAAAAGATACATCGACACACAGATGCTAGGATGTAGAGGTGTTGTCTTCTTCCTTCAGTTCGTCGAGTCTCACTCCACACAGTCTGAAAATATTCAAGTGGTAGATGTCTCGCACTCATCATATGTCAGAGGGAACCTTGCCCTGACACAGGAGGGGCGAGATTCTTTGAGAAGAAACTGGTGGCAAAGTCATGTGTCGCCATGGGCTTTATCCCTCTTGCTTGTACCTATTTGTGTTCACAGCCCTCCCACCCCAATTTCTGTGCATAACCAAAGCCCAGATCGCACACAGCGCATCCCCTTAGGAGGATCCTTTGAGTAGCTCCAGGAAGGTGTATTTCTAAGTTATCTCCCCTCTGGAGGAGCTATTCCTTTGTGTTAAGAATCCCCTTTCTTGGACTTCCCTGGTGGCGCAGTGGTTAAGAATCCTGCTGCCAATGCAGGGGACACGGGTTCAAGCTCTGGGCCGGGAAGATCCCACATGCCATGGAGCAGCTAAATCTGTGCGCCACAACTACTGAGCCTGTGCGCTAGAGTCCTAGAGCCACAACTACTGAGCCCGTGTGTCACAACTACTGAAGGCTGCATGCCTAGAGCCCGTGCTCCACAAGAGAAGCCACGGCAATGAAAAGCCCGCACACTGCAACGAAGAGTAGCCCCTGACCCAATGCAGCTAATAAATAAATTAAAAAAAAAAAAAAAGAATCCCTTTTCTTAAAGGTCTTCTTTGAAAATATGCATAATCCTGAGAACGGTAATGTAGAAAATCACCCAAACCGTGGTGTGACTGAATGCTTCAAGCTGACATTAAGACACTCTGCTTCCTGCTAGTTTAACTCAAAATGTCTTGCCCAGACCAGTCTGTTGCCTGACTCCAGCCTTCCACCTTCCAAACTCTCTTCTCCTCTGTCACCAGTTCCCTTTTAAAACTCAGATCAAATGTATTAGTCACGTTCTAAAACCCATTGCTTGTAGCTAATTTTCTTTTGAATTGAGGTCACAGTCCATTTGTTGGGTTACAACAGACCTTAACAAAATGAAATAGGATTGGACAGAAATATCGGTATTTTCACACATTGAATGGGTAAGCTTTATTATGCAAAACTTTTAATTATGACACGTATATTTGTACCAGGCTACATATAGAAAGCATTTCTTTCTGTGCATTGTGGTGAGAAATTTGCAAGCCACTGGCCCATAAGATGAGTCCACACTCAGGGCGGTTTATGGGATCTTTCCCAGATGGCCTCCTCCCTGCCTTTCCAGCCTTGCCCTTCCTACTCCCCAACCTTTAAAACATAGGATCCAACTGCGTTATGTCCCATTCTGCTCTTTGAACATGTTCTACGTCTTGGTGCCTCTACCCCATTTCTCTGCTTGATGAACCTTGAAGGTCTGGTTCAAATATCAGCCCCTCTGTGTTCCTCTTGGGCAGAATTAAGCACTTCCTGTTGCATTTTGGCTCTCTCCCTCTCTCAGAGCACGTATCTCACCCGTTCTATTTCATGCGTCCTCTCTCTGCAAGGAGAAACTCCTCAGAGAACAGCTCTCTCTCAGAATGTCAGGCTCTCAACGTCCGCTGAAGAAAAGAAGCAGAAACAAAATGAAATCAAAACTTTTATAAAGTACAGAAAAGTGTTCTGGCTTCTTAATTGTGGGATTTTAAGGAAACCTTGAAGAAATCAACAGGATCAAGGCAGTGGATGGGGTGGGAGTTTCTACCCAGCTAGCGGTGATGGAGAATTCCATGGAGGTGTAAGATGTGAGGAAAGTAAATCACAGAGGGTTAGCTCTGAAGGTGAAAATCTTCTGCATAAACTAGTCATTCTCTTTATTCCAAGTCAAGGATGCTTGTTATTTTCAATATTTTCATTGAATAAAAATATCTGTGGCACAAAATAACCGGCAATGATTTCTGATAGACTAGAGATTACCCAAGGAATCTTGATATCCCAAATATTTTGTCATTTTTACTATTTCTTAGCTCTTTTATCCTTAAGTTACAGATGTTATTTTTGTTTACATTTGTTCTAAGTTTTATTGTTTGGGGTATAAAATTAATTTTTATCTAAAAATGTAAAGAATTTCTAAATTTCACAGTTAATTTCTTGTGAGAAGGGAAACTCACACAGAGTTAATCGTTTCTACACCTGCCAGACTTAATCCAGATCAGAGCTGTGGTTCCCTGATATCTGCACTTATGCTCATTAACACAGCTCACTAGAGATTTGTACGTTTAGGTGTTTTCACTTCTGTCATTGAAATGTGTTACACTTTCCAGTCCTCGCGTATCGGTAATCATCAAGTCTATGGTTTATCTAATTCGAGTTGAATGAAGCAGAACTAGATTAATTCCAGAGGGAATTAGAATTAATAAGGACCAAAACCTAGTGTTCAAATTTTATACTAATAAAAGCCTGGTACAAATTAGAATCTAGATATTGCATATTGCCCCATCCAAATCATTTTAAGGGGAAAAAACAACCTCAGATCTTCGGTCGCAAAATATCTCTTTTTCTTTCTTGACATTATAAGATGTTTCTAAAATATGGTGGCACTTTTGTCTTTAATTTTCTTCTGCGTTTTTCATTCACTGTGAATTCCTTCGTCCTCCCGTTTGCTGTTGTGGCCTTTCTGTTTTCTCTCATTTCTGTCTCCTCCTTTTTGTTTATCTCCAATTTTCCCTCTTCCTCCCCTGCTCTCCGTTTTCTCTTTTCTTTCTTCCCACCTTGCAGTGTTGTTTAAGCATGCTGTAAACTTATTCATTCCCCAAAGGCAAAACCAGCTATCTGAGCAACACTTTGTCAGCATAATACATTTACAGAATGCATATTTATGAACCTTTGAGCTTTTATTGTTCCACAGGGCAAATAAAAACCATGAAAAGTAGCAATAGAGTGTTTCAAAGGTCCCTCAAGGAAAACAAAAGTAGCTGGAAATAAATTTGGAAAAAGGTTCTTCTGTAAAAACAGAACCTTGAGTTGGTACATGCAAAAGGTAGAAGAGAAGGGATCAGTTTTGTTCTCCCTTCTAAACTAAGACTTAGGAAATTTTAAACTTTTTAATAGGTCTAGCCTCTTGCAGTTTGGAAAAGAAAATAATTTTAAAAGAGGATCGGACATAAATGTTTACAATCCAGAGAATCTTAAAACAGCATGTTGCATTTGGCTGTAATAAAAAGAGGGGAAAGAGAGGGACTGAAATTGGAAAGCCCATCATACCTCCAAATTACCTTCCAGCATGGAGTCCTACGCTAAATGGCCCAGATTAAGAGCTTGGGGGTAGAAAAAGGAATCTTATAAAATGCCTTTTGAGAGTCTTATTTTCATTGATCTTAGCAGAGTCATTACATTCTCATCGTGTTTCCTCAACTCTCCAAAATGAACTGATTATTAATATTCAATGCTGGGTGGGGAAGTGGCCGCATGTCCTAACTGCTGTGTCCAGTGAGAGTGGGATAAGCCTGGAGAAGGTGAGAAGCCTAAAGGTGGGAATTCTGAATGATTCCAAGGGGACTCTACGCCCCCAATTCTGACTCAGACATCAAGGTGCTGGGGATGCTCTTTTGGGGATCATCTCTAGCCTTCAATACGTTCCATTTACTGATGACATGTACTTCAGGCTCTTGACAGGCTGGATGATGTCATATCCCCACAAGCTGTGTCTAAAAAAGCATCAAAATAGAGCCTTCAGTTTTGAGCCTACAGCTTTGAGACTCTCGCAGTTTGAAGAGTTAGGAATGGAAGATTCTAAAACAATGACTCCCAGAGTCAACCTTCAATCACTGGGCAAATAGGTTCTGGCAACGAGCTGTACCTAAATTAGGGAGTCAATTCCAAACAGAAAATAGAGTGGAACTAGGTTCTAAGTCCCATTTGAAGTGGGAAGAATCGCAGACTACGTGGATTCAGAATGTTACAGGATTTAATTTCTGCTGGAGAATGTGCCCTAGATAGTTGCCAATCCGCAAGGACCCCATGCGTCTCGCCACCGCATCCCTTACGTTTAAGTCCACAGAAACACTCAGCGAGAGGACAGAAGAGAAGCCCGGGTCCCAGTCTTACTCCACACCGTCTTCAACAATAGTTTTCTTGTTTCTGCCTCCTTCCAATCAAGTCATTTTCTTTCGCTCCAGACAAAGAAAAAACCCCAGGTAGCGCCCACGTGTAAGTCCTAACAGCATCTCTGCCCAGCCGAGGTGAGGAAGAGCTGATGTCGATGCGTAAGTTCCTTAGGGAAAGTCCCATTCCTTACCGCTCACTTTATTAGTAAAAAAACTAGGCAATGATTGCACGGGTACTATCAAACAGCAACTGGGAGAGCCTGGTGAGTACCACAGAGCGGAAGCAAGTCTACTTCATGTGTCGCTGGGTAGAGCCCGTGTATCTCTGTGCCCGGGACATCGTTGGTCGACAACGGATAGGCTTAAGTGAATTAACTTAAGTTTAGCCTTTGTGCATGGTTCTCCCTGATTGCTACTCGAGTAAGTCTGATTGCACATATAATGTTTGTTCTGCTGGGAGGTTAAACGACTGTCTCTGCATTTCACGGAGCAGAACAAAAGGACTGGTTTTTACGCCTTTGACATTGAGGCGGGTTGCATTTCCTTCTTCTCTCTATTTAATCTGCTTCTTCCCCTTTTCCTGCCTCCATGGCACCAATTCTGGTTCTGTGTGGAACATTAATGGTCCTAACAGCTGCCTTCAGGAAAACCCACTCGCGAGGCCACAGGGCACAAATAACCACCGTGCCCCCATCACCTGACACTCAGACTTAGGGAAAGATGTTAAGGAGAAGTCATTCAATGATATCTGTTAGCACTCAGAAGCACTTATGCTCTCGGTAGGGTCGTCCATCGGAGGAGATGCTAGGACTGAGAGTGCGCAGGAAAAAGAAAGAAGCCACGGCCTATAGGAACGGGGTTGCTAGGAGGTACCTCTCCTGCTTCAGCTTTTGCTCACGTACAGTTTTAGGATACGGTGCTCTAAAATGATGTATGAAGTCCTGCTTTTGTCTCTAGCCTCAGCAGCCATGCATTTCCTATTCATACTCTGTTCTTTGTCCATATGGAACGACTCAGTTTTCTGAGCATTAGAATTTAAAGTTTCTCTTGCCTCCCTGATGTTTTGTGAGTTCTATGTGCCTGGCAAACTCCTGCCTATCACTCAAAAGACTGGCTTACATTCTCGCTAGGAACTGAATTTAACACCAAGGCCCTGCAGAGGCGGAGGTAACAGCTCTCCTCGTCTCAGTTACATCACTCCTTAATTTTTGTTGTAATCACAGAATCCAGGATCATGAGTTTCTGGAAGGAAATGACTGTGTGTTGCTCATTTTTACATCACTGGGGCGCGGCACCATACCCGTCACATGAAATGTACTTAAGATGCTTGTTGAATTCATGGCTAGATGGATGGAATGGTGGTTTAATGAAAGAATAAAGTCCTAGTGGGATATTGCTACTAGGGTGAGAGAGACTGGAACAGTCGATGGTGCTAATGTTTAGAAAAAGCAGAGCCGGGGATGGATACGGAAGCACTGCTGCCTCCTCCAGCATCCGCTGTTCCCCATTGATGTATTTCAGTCTTTTGCTTACGTCCCACACATACAGTCACCATCTCTTTGTGTGACGTTTCTCTCCTTTTTACTTATAAATGTTGCTGGTGCTTCCCTGGTAGCACAGTGGTTAAGAATCTGCCTGCCAATGCAGGGGACATGGGTTCCCTCCCCGGCCTGGGAAGATCCCACATGCTGCAGAACAACTAAGCCCGTGCGCCACAACTGCTGTGTCTGCGCTCTAGAGCCCACGAGCCACAACTACTGAAGCCCAAGAGTCTAGAGCCTGTGCTCCACAACAAGAGGAGCCCCTGCTCTCGCAACTAGAGAAAGCCCGAGTGCAGCAACAAAGGCCCAATGCAGCCAGTAAATTAATTACTTAATTAAAAATAAATAAATAAATAAATAAATGTTGCTAAAGTTGACTCCTGAGATCTTTAGTTGGTCAGCATTTCAAAGAGAGAATTTGTCAACATGAATGCTAGCTTTCTCCAGAGGAAAAAACTGGGAGCCCTCGGCTGCCATGTAAAGAGTTCTCTCTCTACTCGAGAGGTCACGTGGACAGAGGGAGACAGCCCACGTGTCCCCGGCTGTGCTGCATCCCAGTCAGGGTGACGGTTCATGCACGAGGCCACCTGGGATTTCCAGCTTCAGTCAATGATGCTGGGTGAGTGCACTCACGTTGGTGACCCCATGTTAGACCAAAAGAAGAGCCACCCACCTTAGCCCAGCCTTGGTTACAGAATCACCATCAAGTGAACGGCTGTGGTCTCACCGCTGAGTTTGGAGGTGGTTTATTGCACAGCCACAGATCATGAGAACATGCTGAAGCCCGTTTGTGATTACGTAAACCAGCCTGAAAAGGAGGCCCCAAATGATGTATTCTTTAGCAATGAGTCTGCAACATGTGCTGCGTGTAAAACATTCATTATGATTTTTAAAAACCTTTGGCCACACTTGCTCTTGCATGCCTATGGACGCGTCCCTTATTCCCCACCACTCTGCTCACCAGCTCACTTTTAAGCTGTGTCAGTGCTTCGAGAGTAATGTTTTCCCAGAATTTATAACTTAGCCATAAAACTTTGACCTGGGGTGAACCCTGGTATCTAAAGTATCAGAAGGGGGCATTTTTATATTTATCTTGTAATCGGCTCACAGAAGCACGTACCAACCTTATGTCTTTTTCAATGCGTGCGTTCTCAGAAGAGCAGCTTTCAATGTCCAAAGACTTGTGAGAACAACTGACTTTTATAGAATCATGGATCCATTTGCTACTCGAATTTTCCGTGATGGTTACGCTTGCTCTGTCCGCTATGCTAAGTTGGAAACTTTGGTGAAGGAGCATGGTACAGTTGATATGATTCCCCAAAGTGAGTATACAACCTCCTTCTGAAGAACTGGGTTATAAAAGCTTCGCCTCTCTTGACCCATATCCATTCCAGGGGAATAAAAAGGTTCTGGTTGATGAAAATCTTTTATAAAGAGAACTTGTTCAGAGGGAACTGAGCTGTGAGGTCTTATGGCCAAGGGGAAGGTGAGGTGGGCAGGAGACACTTCCCTCCGTACATTAAGCTTAGTGAGGGGACTTGAGTGCACCCCGTGGAGCACGTGTGTCCTGCAGTCATGGGGCACCTGTTTTTGTTGGGGACCTGTGACCACAGAGCAAGGGCTGCACAGGGGACTACACGTGATCTTCCAATATAGTAGGTTCCCTACATGGGAACAAGTTTCATCCTGAGAGCACATTCGTAGGTCCAATTTGTTTGTAAGTCCAACAAAGTTAGCCTGGGTACCCAACGAACACAATCGGCTATGCAGTACTGTACTATAATAGGTTTATAATATTTTTCACACAAATAATACATAAAAAACAGAAAATAAAGAAAACATTTAAAATCTTACAGTACAGAGCCTTGAAAAGTACAGTAGTGCAGTACAACAGCTGGCGCACAGGGGTGGCATCGAGTGAACAGGCAAGGAGAGTTACTGCCTGGAGGAGGGAGAGGAGGTGGCAGGTGGTAGAGCTGAAGGATCCTCAGCACTGGGAGACGGAGGGCGAGCTGCAGAGTCACTCACACCTGACGCGGACGGCGCAGGTCCTGGTTCCTGCTGGATTCAATTCTATCTACCCTCTTGAAAAAATGATCCAGTGATGTCTGAGTAGTAGCTCTTTTTTTCTTGTCACAGATGACATGGTAGCACTGGATTGCATTCTGAACGGCTGCTGCGAACTTTGTGTAGCAGCTACATCGCCTCTGCTTTTCCTCTTGCTTCCGTACATCCTGGGCTTGAAATAAAGATACTGTACTGCTGTAGCCTATTCAGTACCGTACAGTAAAGTACACAAAAGCGCAACCACTTGTAGAGGATGCACACACGTGACAATGCACACCAGACACGTGAATTGACTTACGTGATTGGACATGCCGACGCACGTTCACATCTTTGAAACTTTGCAACTTGAACGTTGGTATGTGGGGGACTTAGTAAGTTAAATGTGACAGAATATCAGGGACTAGACGAACAACTCTTAACCTGGCCATCGGTCCCTGCGGAAGGGGTTCTGCCCCAAAGGGATGTCCAGGTGCGGGGACTCCAAAGAGGTGAAGCAGAGTGAATGTCAGAAGCGGCCAATCAAAAGAGCCCCTGTGCTCTCCCTGCACCAGGGCTTGTGCCCCAGGGAAGGAGGGGGCTCGGAGGAACCTGTGAGAGAAAGTCACCTCGGGCGCCTGTAGCTGCGGGAGCACAGAGGCAGCTCCTAACAGCCTCAGTCAGGTCAGAGCTTCTGGCTTCCCCTTCACCTCTCCTCCCCCCGCTGGGTCAGAAACAGCTTCCAGCAGGGGTGAGGTGGGAAGAGAGAGGGAGGCTCCTTCCCCACAGCAGTGGCAAAGCCACAGCAGGACCTGGCCGGAGAGAGGAAAGGCTTCCTTTAAATCGAGGGAGAAGTTTTGAGTGTGACCTGAGCCTGGACACTTGCCTGATTCCAGACTGTGCTTTCGACTTACAGTCACAGTAGGATGCTGGGTTATCCAAGGTGGACCAGAAAGCTCGTGAGCGTAAGTCAGAGACAAGACAATTTCCACCAAATACAGTTTAGAGGGGCCGAGGGAAACAAAGTAAAATTGCATTGTGATTACTTTCCATGGAAGCAGACATACTGTAATTCAATATACTGTTTATGTCAGCCAATGGGGTCTTTTTAAAGAACTGCTAGTTTAAGGCATTTGATATCTAATTAAAATCTATTCTTATATCCTTTCACATCAATACAATTTCATTTATTCCCCACATCCTTACTTTTCAAAAAAAGAATGATAAATGCAGGGCATAGGACACTTTGGAATTATTTGAACAATAAGTACTTTTTAAAACCAACTATTGCTTTGATACTAAAATAATATGCTGACATTTTTCCCCGAGTTATCTATCATGATCTCACATCTCACTAATTGATGTAATTTATTGGTACGTTATGGCCAGTGATAAAAATCTGCTTTCATGTATTTTGTGTCATAATGTGATAAATAGTATTCAGAACACATAGACCAAAGAAGCTTCTCATCTTTTCAACAAACTTAGTAGGAGTTGTCGATTGATTCTGCAATTGAGTATGGCTATCACCATGAGGGTAACAACTTCATGAATACACATGTTTTCTGTAAAAACATGACAATCAACGGTGACTATCTGAGAAAATATTCTTCAGTCATAATTTTTCTCCCAAGATTTCTAAGTTCTCTCCCAAGATGTATTATTTTTACTCATGCAAAGGAGAAAGAGTAACAGCAGGGTTAATTGACTTGCCCAAGGTTAGATACTATGGAAGGAAACACAGAGTCCCTACCTGGAAACCTCAAACCACCAGACTCAAGAGAAGGTGTGGATAAAACACAGGGAACAGCACAGCTTCCATGGGAAATGGGGAAGGAAGCGTGTACCTCTTGGATCAGGCTGTTATGTCTTTTTTATTTCTTATATTTCAGCTTATTTGAGTCTTTATGGAGTTCTGAAAATAGATATATGATATCTGCTATGTATTTAATAAAATAGTCCCTGGGTACACATTTTGGGATACCGTGCTTTGCTTTACATTGTCTGTAATTGAAGGTACAGGACCCATCCTGAACTTTGCCAACAGAAGTAAAGGGAATAAAAAATTCTCTTGGTAGTAAAACACACAGTCTATCTTCATAAAGAGGAAATTTTAAAATAAATGGAATATATGCAGAAAAATGGAAGCAAAGAGGAAAACAGTTCTCAAAAGATAGTTTTAAAAACATCACCAGCAAAGTTGTCTGTGTTGAGGCAGAAAGACACATTTGGGTCCAGTCCTAATCCTGGTGTGTTCATCATTTATGGCCGTGGAGACAATCACTTTGAAACTTAGTGACTTAAAACAAATTTATGACCTCATGATTTCCACCAGTGAGGATTCCACACGTAGATTAGAGGAGGTCCTGTTCTCATGGTCTTTCCCAAAGTTGCAATCAAAGAGTTGACCTGGGCTGTGTCCTCATCTGAAGGCTCGACAGAGGGAAGGTCTGACTGTCACTCATGGTTGTTGGCAAGATTCAGTTTCTTGTGAGTTCAGGGCCTCAGTTTCTCACCAGTGGTTGTATTAGTTCCTTTCCTTGCAGGTGTCTCTGGAGGGAACCCACAGCATGGCAGCTGCCTTCCGTCAGAGTTGAGTGAGAGGCTGAGCAAGGCTGAGCGAGGAGAGAGTGAATAAGACAGACAGAAGCCAGAGGCTTTTGTAATCTGACCTTGGTCGTGAACTGCCATTGCTCTTGTGGAATTTTATTGGTGAGAAGCAAGTTACCAGGTCCAGCCTGTATTAATGGAGAGGAGATTACACAAAAGCATGAATACTGGGAGGAGAGGACCATAGGGGCGCCACCCCCATGCTGGGTTCTGCAAACTGATGAGTCATGGGTGTCCAACAGGTGACATGTGTTACCTGTGATAGGAGAGGTCCAAGCCCTTGTAGACACTGCATCTTGGAACTCTGGTTGCCAAGGAAAATACAGCCCAGCGGAGCGCCGGATGGAAGAGTGCTTTACTCACACAGCAGGGAGAATAAGATCAGCTTCCCTGGGGGGGAGTCAGTGTCCCAAGGACAGCAGGTCCCTTCCAGTGGCCACTGCAGGGCAACTGGCCTGGCCACGTCCCTGTTGTGCTGCAGAAGCAGGACCTAGTCCCCTCCCCACAGAGGACAGTTAAGGCTGGGATGCTGGCCAGGTGCCGCACCTGCACAGAACAGAGGCACACACGATGAGTCTGCAGCGGGGAAAGCTACTCCCTCACGAGGTGACACACCCAGCCAGGCTGCGAGGACTCTTGTCTCTTGATGAGGAAGGGTTCCAGGCCCAAGGTCCATGCTGATGCGACCCAGGGGCAGGGGTGGGGGGAGTTTGAAAGCCTGAGACCTCCTTTCCCAACAATGAGGGGTTTGGACTAGATGATTCCTGAATCCATTTCCAGTGTTCTCGTTCCCTTGTTCTCTGCTGCAGTTAGTTAAATAGCACGTATACGTAGAGCACCAGCACGTGGTGGGTACCTTGCTGCATCCTGTGAGCACGGTCACCACTCTTGTCCTCAGGGATCCCGGGGACACCAAACACGGTCCCTGCCATACCGGGGACTCCCACTCCACCTTCTAAACCCGAGGCTGAATTCAAACACTCCATCCAGCGTATGCCCTGGAACATTCTGTTGCATTTAGAAATACTTTGTTGCTTCTATATAAGACAGATTTTATAACTGACAAAATCTTCCTGGAATAAACATATTTCTGAAAATATTGAACAAAATTAATTCTCCAAGCCAGAACTTTCTTAGTACTGAAAATGCTTTGCTCTGACACATACACTCTATTCCTTTAATGAAAGGGACTGAACGCATCTGTGGAGTTAATTTTGTACAGAAATACCATAAGCACAGGCGCGTGGTTTTTAGGACAATCAGGAGAGGTTTCATTCTGTCTGCGTTCTTAAAGGGGACGAACAAAGAACAGGGGACAAATGAGTTTGTGGAGGACTCAGATGTGGGATGAAGTTCCCGAGGGCTACCCTTTTCATAACCCCTGTATCTTTGGCTTCATCTTCTTTATGAGTAGAATCTCTTTAGTCTTTTCTTCCCCTTCCAAACATACAAGCTCCCACCTCTAAGAGCTGTGGATTTAGCTCTGGGACCATCTCTGCACTCATGGTTCCTGATTGATCTGTCATGGTACACTCGGTCCAGAGACCACCGGAGAGAAAAGGACGGTCTGAGGGGTTGCAGCTGTGCCGACCAAGAATCATATAATAACCCAAATAAATAGGTATTATTCACATTCCACAGGCGACAAAGTGCTGATGTAAGCAGATTAAATTCTTTGCTCATTATTGCCTGAGCCAGGTTTGGAAATCAAAGTCTGAATCCAAAGGTCTACATGATACTGGAAGGACAAACTTTTAGGCAAAACACTAGTGAGATGAGAGAGATTTGACGGCAACGCTGCCTCTCCTCCCCTAGACTCTTTGGAAAACTTTGCGTCTGAAAATTGCCTGTTTCCTTTACTGAAAACCTGATGGAAAGAGACATTTATCGAACACGTACTATGCACCACGCATTTTCACACATACTATTTCACTCTGATCCTCCCAGTTAGCCTGAGAGGTGTCCATTCATTCATCTGATGAATATTTATGGAATACCTACGATGGGCCAGGCACCAGGGCAAGCACTGAGGGATTCGAAAGTGAGTAAGGCATACGCAGTTCCTGCCTGGAATGCAAACAGGAAAACAGACAGGCATCTATCATACTATGTGATAAATGCTTTAACAGGCATGGCTCAAATGCCTAGGCAACATGGAAGGAGAAATTCCCAAGTGTTGGGAGGTCAGAAAAGGTCATTAAAAACATCATGGTTTGGGGAATTCCCTGGCGGTCTAGTGGTTAGGGCTCCGCACGTCCGCTGCAGGGAGTATGGGTTTGATCCTGGGTTGGAGAACTAAGATCCTGCCTGCTGTGCTATGTGGCCAAGAGAAAAAAAAAAGTTTTGTTTTTTTTTTTTCCCCTCATATCTCCATGGCTTCCTTTGCTTGGTGGGTACCTACAGCAGGTTGTCATATATCAGCCAAGAATACATAATGCAAATCCTGAAGAATTGATCCCGTGAGGCCAGGTGGTAGCTGTAGAAGGTGGATGGTCATTTCTTCCATGTCTCTGGGTCAGGAGCCTTCAGTTTCTTAAAGAGGATGCTGAAGATCCTGCCCCTTTTTGGGTGATTGTGAAAGCCCTTGGATTGCTTATAAATTGGCAAAGGGAATGACTTCTCTCCATGTTTCATCTAGAGAAGAAAACCTTGAGAAGTTTGATTGTGAGATTGGGAGGTTTGCCCACAGGACATACAATCTATTAATTCATGGGAGCTGAAAATTCACCCTGGAATAAATTCAGTTATTAGAAAGCTATAACTAGGCTGTCAGAAACTTACCCTTATAAAGAGTTCTTTTGCTGGATGGAACTCAGGCACTATACCATTGGATTTTATTGAGAATGTTGCAAAAATAGGACTTTTGTGACATTGTGTAAGACGGTACCCTGTCTCTTAGTGTTTCTTTTATGAAGATTCGGGGAAAGAATTTTTCTTAGTCCCTTCCAAAATCTCTCCTCCTGGATGACTGGGTAGATTTTATCTGATGCAATGTTGCCTTGGATGCTAGGAAGCTCAGAGTCAAAATCACAAGGTAATTCTGGAAATGATATATGTTCACACGTGATTCACATTTATCTGGCACTGGCTTTATCTTATTTTTGATCTTCATCCAATTTTTTTCAATTGTTTTATTTTTTTAGCCTGATTGTATTTTTAAATAAACTCTCTCAGATTCTCTTTGGGAAAACGTGAGCCAATTTACAAGAATGATTGAACATTTAAATTTTTAGGATACTTTTCTAACTTTATAATAATGTGTAAGATTTGTAATGACTTAAGTTTACTATAAGCGTGCTTCATAATTTTTAATTTTACTATCCCAAACTGACATGATTTTCCATTTTAATGGAAGGATGTACAAAGTTATCTCAAATCACAAGCAGTTCAAAAATAATATATTTGTATTTGGCTTGAAATAAGCTTTGCCATTTACTTATGAGAATGAGTTCATCTGAGTTCTCAGTCAAAAGTTCTCAGAAAGCAACCTTTAAGTCACTATACAACCTTGACTTAGTAGGACCTGCAAAATTATTACAGTAATTTCTCTTGCCCTCGGCTTGGCAACCCCCTTCTTTGCCCCTACAAAGCAGGGGACAGACCCAATCTTTCAATCTGATGCACAAGAATAGCCTGAAATGAACTGACGTTGCTTTTTTCTTCTCTGCTTGTTACTTCAACTTTTCCTAGTTTAGCAATTTTGGCTTAAAGTTACTAATGAACTGCAAATTACTTGCAGAAATCAAAGTTAAAAATGAAAAGTATTAACAAAAGACCATCTACTTAATTACACCGTTAAGAACTCGAAGGCATGAAATTCATGTTTAAAAGGAGCGTAAGCAGAAAATTTGTCTCCAATGTGATTCTATTATATTTGATGCGTGTGTGTGCGTGTGTGTGTGTGTGTGTGTTCTTATATATACTTAGGACAGTTTTTGCCCACGTCATCTGAGCAATTTTAGAAATTAAAATTGGATCAGAATATTATATCCATGGCTGTGTGACCGATAAATTGTACACGATGTGTTTTCCCACTGTTTTCAAGTTGCTTTAATTTATTTACCTCTTTTCACACAGAGTTCATATATTATAAATCACAAGGATGTTTCAGGGCATGACAGACCCTCATTCTCGAATAGAATGGTCTCTCATGCATAACTTTCTTTGATCAACAACTCAAGCCAAATGAATTTAGGGTGAAAAGAACACGGAAAGTATTTAAGCCGGGGAAGAAAACAGCACGCAGGCTGTGGTTTAGTGCAAGAAATATCTGTTGTTAGCTTGGCGCTTTGTTTTCACTCTTTATGAAAACAAGTGGATTTCTCAATAGGATGTATCTAATAGATTTTAAATCTTGTGAGGTTTCGTCATTCTTTTTGCAACTCATTAAAATAAACCTTTGAACTGATTTAAAAAAAAGATAAAGACTTTGAATTGCTTTTTGATATAGTTCTTGGAAAATTAACCAAGCTGGTATCCATCTCTAATTCTGAGTTAAAAGGTGAAGGTATTTTGAAGGGACCACCTATGTTAAGTGAATAGTATCCACAGATATATATATATATATATATATATCTACTTTTATAAAAATGTTATCAATAGATGCTTAGAAGAAATTCCACGACTGTAGATCGAGATAAAGAGCATGACTAACTACTATAATGTTGATAGTATATAATTCCAGAAGCTAGATGCAGCTCTATAATAAATTTAAATGTTTTAGGTTGATCTGATTTCTTAACGCTTTTGAGAAGAGGTTTATTTTTACTTCATCCCCAAGTATATAATCCTTATGATTTACGCAATATTAGGTGAGTCTTTTGCTAGTAAAGTTAGTTGATGTAATGTTTACAAAATTCTCCTTAGCCTCAAACCTAAAGGGCATCTTCTGTATATTTAATATGAAGTTTGGCCAGAATTTTATTGAAATGTCTACAGTTTGATAATATATTGGCATGATAAAACAGATATCTTTTGTTTGAGTACATGTAAAGAAACCACCTAATTATGTAATTACATGGAGAGTTTTGAGTCATTACAAACTCTCAGGTAAACAGCATAGTGTATATGTTTATGAAGGGTAGGAGGGCTAATTAAACACTTATCAGAGAGGCAATGATTTATTTCCAAAAATATGTCTGAGCATCTTAGATAAACTGACTTTTGTAAAATAAACTTAGAGTTGAAAATGATGATAAATCTTAACTTGAATCATTATTCAATTTTATTTAATACTTTATTTGATTAAAAGTTTCAAATAAAGACTGCATCATTCCAGAAATGTTAAAATGAATTCTCTTATAAATGGAAAACTATGATTTAACCTGTTTGAAATAGTTTTCTTGCTCTAATACATTAAAGTTCCAAAAATATTTTCAGCCCTTCATTGTTATGAAACTAATGCTTTAGTTTTAGTTATGAATTCCACTGAAGAACAAAACTGCTTTTACCATAGTTTTAATGTTTTATTAAATATGTTTATATTTAAATGTATTTATACCTTTTGATCAACACATGTCAGGACTATGATATATTTAATTTTTAAAGCATTTTATGTGGCTCTACAAGCAGGGTTTTCTTATTACCAGGGAGATTTATTTATCTCATGTCTCATGGTGATTTCTGAATGTTCTTATGCATTAATTTTTACCAAACTACTTCAAGACTATAACCAACTCCTGATATTCAGAAATTGATTTTTCAGGTATGGATTAGTCCGCTTTTTAAGCACAACTCCTCATCTCTTTTGGTGGCTTTTTAGCTCTTGGTTGGTCCACCTATCCATCCACCCCTTCATTTGATCATTCATTCTACAATACTTACCCTGGACCCACCGTGCGCCATGATGTCAGACACACTGCCTCTGTTATGATTCTCTCATCTAGACGTAAACAAACAAGTAATCATCAAATAGCCGTTTAACCGCTATTGGGAGAGAAGGGGCCGAGGGCTCTGAAAGTATTTAGTGGGAGGAACTGATTAGCCTGGGGGACGATGTAGGGGTGGGGTCGGGGAGCATCCCAGAAGCCTGGCATTAATGTTTAGACCTGAAGGATGAAAGTCGTTGCGCAGAGGACAGGGATGATGGGTCGGTGGGCGAGCATTCCTGGCCAAGGGAACAGAATATGCCAAGGGACAGGAGTGGGAAGGGGATTGGCCTGTGCTGTGAGCAGGGATGGGGAGGGTGGCTGCAGTGATGGTGGCCTGTCGGAGGACGGGGAGCGGCAGCACCTTCCAGGTTGGTGGTATTTCTCACAGAGGCTCTTGGAGAAGGTCCGGACGAGCGAGGGCAAAGGAAAGACGTCTCATTGGGTTAATCATTTACTGAGAGCTTCCATCAGGGTGGAGAAAACTCTTCTGGAACTTTCTTCTCCCGTGGCAATGGATTTCCAACCTTTCCAGTCTAACTGCCCTCCTGCCCACACCACTGTCTTGTGAGAACGTCTCCGTCAGGGAGAAAATACAAGGAAGATGGCTTTGGGTGGTTGGCTCTGGGCACACCCGTGAAGGGTACTTCACACTGTCCTCTCGTTACCCTGTCTCTCCCGGCGCCCACCACTCTGCATCCCGGTACCCAGACCTCTGGTGCCACCATCTCTACCCATCTTGCCCCCACATTTCCTCCAGTTATCCTTTGTGCAGCCCACTGTCTCCAGGTCCTACTCTCAAATGGTTGATAATAGCTTGAAGCAAGAGTTATCAACATTTTACTTCCAGGACACGTGGTAGGTGGTGTTTGCATGGCGACAGGTACTCATGGGTATGACCCAGAGATCTTTCTTTCTGGGATGAGCACAAGAGATGCAGGCTTTTTAATATAGTCAGTTTCCATGGACTCACTAGAACCCAGTTCCCTGATTTCCAGAGTTTCCACAAGAATCTGGGAGCATTTAAAATGCACATTCCTTTTACCCAGCAATTCCATGTTTAAGAAATTACCTTTCAGAAATACTCCCACAGGTGCCCAAAGATATACATACTAGCATATTGATTGCAACATTTTTGTGATTGTACACATCACAGACAAATGAAAGGCCCATCAACAGGACACAGAGTACGTTTTTTTACAAAAATCTAACCACTTATCTAAATTCACAGAAAAAAAAATTGGGGAGGGTACACGTTAGTCCATTAGCCATGATTACCTCTGGAGATGCCCTGTGGGTTTGGAGTGAAGGGAGAGCAAAGGGGGACTTTCACAGTTTATTCCATGGAGTCAGGTGCTCGACTTTTCCCAGCGCGTGTGCATTTGTTTATGATAAAGCTCAGTAAAAGAGCCCCATGCCCTGCAATGGTGGTGTTTTAGGCACTGAGATAAGTGAGTGAGGGAGGTGTTTTTGGAGAAGGGTGCTTGAAGGCACCCCTCATGTAACCTGGTGGGCCGGCCACCTGCTTCTCCCACGTACAAAGGCTCTACCTGGCCAGCGACATGGTCTGGGGGGAGAGACAGAGACTGCAATGGGATGAAACACAGGAAGACCCTTCTTTGCAGGGTTGAAATCATGGCTGCCTGGACATATAAATACTCCATGCGTGGCCTTGCCCTTGCCTGCGTTGGTGAGAGAAGACAGCTTCCAGGGCACTTACCACTGAAACGGGGGCTGCAAGACTGGAGCCTCATTGGTCTAGTTAATTGCATGAAATGGGGCCCAGTGGCCCTGGGAAACGGGTTTGCAGAGGCAGCGTGGTATTTGGGATGGGGCTGGTGCTACGTAGACGAGCTTAGCCTTCATATGTCCTTGAAAAAGAATTTTTATTAAAACAAACAAACATGTTTTTATTGGTTTAAGTGGGCCTGTGTGAATTAGTTTCAGGAGGAGCTCCAGGGGGCTGGGACCCTTCGTTTTGCTCACGTCTGCCCCCTCACTCCACGGTAAGCGTCTTAAAGGGAGAAACTGCCGTATTCTCCTTCCTGTCTCTGTTCCTGAGCCTGACGTAGCTCAGCCTACAGTAGCATACCCTGAATTTGTTGAAATTGTCTACTGGAGTTTAGTCTAGAGCGGATTGAGAATATGGATAAAATGGCTTGAAAGGTCTCGCTAATGCGGTAAAGTTGAAAGCATGCTTGGTCGGCCCTCGGTCAGACCTGGGTTCAGAGACCGCCTAGGATACTTACGGGGTGTACATCCTTGGACAGTGAACTCTTGGAGACTTGGTTTCTCTCAGACATGAGGTGGGGATGTTGATATCAGCTCACAGGGCCGGGATGACTATCAGAGATAATATATATAAAGGACCTGGGACTTTGTAGAGGCTCAATCGGTGGAAACTGTCACAGGCCAGTGAGTCGTGGAGCAGAGAGACATCCTAAGTTATTGTGAAATTATTAATAATGCACCTCAGGTTCCCGCTCAAGCCCTGACACCTCTGACCCCATCCTCCAACCCATGTCCAGTGGAGGCTGGCTTTGTGTACATCAGTCACTAGGGCCAGCTACTGAAATGTTGGCTTGAGGTGGGACATACACGCATAGGTAGAAGGAAGATGAGGGCCTGGTGTGGCAGAGCGAAGATTAAACCATTGGAGATGACAGAACCTCGAGGGGTCGTTTCCATCCGAGGCGTGATCTCCATCACAGCTATCCCCCTGTCTGCCCTGGCTTCAGATCTCCAAGGGACCCCAGACTCATGTCAATTTTATGAACAGCTGAATTGAGAGTGACCTTTTACTGCAGCAGAAACATTAAAGGAGATTACAGGGCCAAATCTGCAGAGCAGCTACACTCTAAAATCCCTGTTCTTGAAAATGGCAAAGCTGCTGGAATTTTGCCAGGAGACCCCCACCGAAGCAAGGGGAATGAATAAATCATCATTTTGGACATCTCTTTTTCCTTCGTTTGAGCTCTTAGGGGCAAAGACAGCAACCACTGATTATAAAAGATTTTACGCTTCTTTTTACTGTTTAAAATAATTTTGTTCTTTCCTGTTTGTCCCTTTTCAACGTCTTTCCTTTCGTATAGTACCTCTCCTTCATCTTTGCACAGCTCTGCTGCTTTTCATTTCCCCATTTACATCTTTGTTGCTCATTTTTCTCCCTTCGAACATTTCCTTTTTGGTCCGGAGTGAATTTTCATTCTGAGTAACAGGGCATTCCCTGGTTTACCTTCGTCATCACCCTCTTTCACGTTTGCAGCCACAAAACGTTCCTTCTGTTTTCTGTTTCTCTACACTCCACCTACGCTTTCCTCCCCTCGGCCGCCCCCTTTCTTTCATTTTCCATTTAACATTGTTTTAAAGAAGAGATCTTAAGCGCGTAGCCCTCCTTCTCCATCTGGACTCCTGTTTGATCATCGTCGCCCCAGGGCAGTGTGGAGGTATGGGTGGATCCGGCTCCCAGAAGAGTCACATAAGTTTGCATATTGAGAGTGAAACAAGCCTCAGGAGCAGGGAGACCCCATAAATGTCAGAACGTGAGACGATTCCGGGGTGGTCCGGGATGCCTTTGTGCGGCTCTGCGACCAGGCATGTCCCTCATGCTTGGGACTCCGGTAATTTACCATCTCACGCCTCACGTTCTTTTCAACGTTTTAAAAATAAAAGACTGTGCAATTTTCTCAAAATCTTGTTAAACTTGTCGTTGCTTTTCTTTACCTTTCAGAGCTCAGATAGCAGCTCTGCCCATTCACGACGAGGCAGACTTTGTCCTCCAACAGAGCGTCTAAGTACCAAGGGCGCCCTGGGAAAGGCTAGTGTTGACGGCCTTGTACCAATTAACCTTGGGATTTCGTGGCCTCCCTCACGCCTGCCAAGCAGAGCATGGCTTAGTGGTGGAGGGAAACGCTGCCAATGCCAATGTTTTGCATAACAAACTTGTGCTGGCTCAGTGGGAAGACCCCCTCTCCAGCAGACAGCATGTTTTAGCAGAACATGTGTGCCTGAGTGCATGGGCTTGGGCATGTGCACACACACACAGCTTCTCCTCTGCACAAGTTCCTCACAATGATCAGAAAATTCTGCTCACTTAGGTACTATAATTCGGTCTGATGTTGAGGCTTGAGTGAGTGGATAAGAGGATCTTTTGCTTAGCTGAGCATTTGCCAATTCCCACCGAGATGTGCAGACATTCACGGAGACCTCAGCACGAAGAGCACGGGCCAGGATAGCAGCGTGGGCTGCAAACCCAGAATCCCAGGACCGGAAAGAGGCTGTAAGATCGTCCTCATTAGTGCCTGCCTGATGCCGCAGGGCCCTCTCTCTGCCAGGTCCCCACAAACCCTCCCCCCCGCTCCCCCCACCATGTTGTGGACACTGCCAGTCACTGGGAGCTCACTGCACTGCATTTGGAACAGAATTTCAATCCACTAGCTGTTTCCAAACCTTTTCATGGTATCAGCTCCTTTTCTATCCAGGCCGTCTCAGGAAGGAGGAAAGAGGTCTCTAGGCACACTTTACTGTTTCTTGTCCTCCTTCGTATTCCCTGGACCCCGAGTGTGGGGCAATGAGGGGTGGGACTAGAGCCGGCTGCCCGGTGCAGCTACTGCAGAAAACAGCATGGAGAAGCCTCAAAAAGTTACAACCAGAACTAACGTATGAGCCGGGAATCCCATTTTGGGTATTTATCCACAGTAAATGAAACACTAATTCAAAAATGTCTCTGCGCCCCTTGTTCACTGCCACATTATTCACAATAGCCAAGACATGGAAACAACCTAAGTGCCCACTGATGGATGAATGCACAAAAAGATGTCATACATATGTATATACACAATGAAATATTATTAAGCTGTAAAAAAACCAAGGAAATCCTACCATTTTAAATAACATCAATGGACCTTGAAGGCATTATACTAAGTGAAATAAGTCAGACAAAGAAAGACAAATACTATATGATCTCATTTGCAGGGGAAATCTTAAAAAACAAAAACAAAACCCACCAAACTGGCAGAAAAAGAAATCAGATACGTGGTTACTATAGGCAGGGTGGGGGGCGGGGGTCTGGAGGAAGATGGAGGAAAGGCACAAACTTTTGGATGTAAGAGGAAAAGTACTCGGGAGGTGATGTACAGCATGCTGGCTGCTGTTAATACTGTGTATGGTATACTATATGAACGCCGAGAGACTAGATGCTAAGAATTCTCATCACAAGGAAACATTTTTTTTTCTTTTCTTTTTATTGAATCTATATGAGATGATAGATATTAACTAAACTTATTGTGGTAATCATTTTGCAACATATGGAAATGAAACCATCACGCTGTACATCTTAAAATTATGCAGTGATGAATGTCAGTTATTTCTCAATAAAACTGGAAAAAAGAAAAAGAAAAGAAAACCCAGCTACCTGGTGTCTCTGTCAGTTCAGTGTGCTGGGGAAGGAAGGTTCCCTTGGGTGGGGGTGGGGGGTCCCAAAGTATCCCTGTGTGGAGCCTCTATTCTTCTTTGCTGTGTGGGGCCCCTCCTCTCTCTTCCTAGTTCTCTGATTCTCTGAGGAGGATTACGGAAAGCTTTCCTTTGGGCTTTAGCTTAGGCTTCACCTTAGGATATATTTAGCTAATGGGTCTTTTAACGTCATCTTTCAAAAGGGGTGTATAGAGGTGAAATTTTCATATATGTGGTATCATGTATTCTGAACAACACAAATGTCTTCTTAATCTATAACTGATACACGAAATCAGTACTCATAAACAAACTCTCTGCAGCATTCCTGAAACAGACAGCGGTTTCAATAAAAAAATATCTACAAACAATAAATGCTGCAAAGGGTGTGGAGAAAAGGGAACCCTCCTACACTGTTGGTGGGAATGTAAATTGGTGCAGCCACTATGGAAACAGTATGAAGTTTTCTTAAAGACTAAAATTAGAACTACCATATGATCCAGCAATCCCACTCCTGGGCGTATATCCGGAGAAAACCATAATCTGAAAAGATTCATGCACCCCAGTGTTCACAGCAGCACTACTTACAATCGCCAAGACATGGATACAACCTAAATGTCCGTCGGCAGAGAAATGGATAAAGAAGATGTGGTACATATATACCATGGAATATTACTCAGCCACGAAAAAGAATGAAATATTGCCATTTGCAGCAACATGGATGGACCTGGAGATTGTCATATTAAGTGAAGTCAGTCAGACAAAGACAGATATTGTATGATGTCAGTTAGTTTCCTATATGTGGAACCTAAAAAAAAAAAGGTACAAATGAGCTTATTTAGTAAACAGAAACAGACTCATGGACTTGGAGAATGAATTTATGGTTATCAGGAGGGAGAGGGAGGGAGGGGTAAACTGGGAGATTGGGGTTGACATATACTATGTATAAAATAGATGACTAGCAAGACCTACTGGACAGCACAGGGAACTCTACTCAATACTCTGTAATGACCTATATGGGAAAAGAATCTAAACAAGAGTGAAGGGGAAGCTGAGATGAAGTGAGAGAGTAGCACAGACATATATATACTACCAACTGCAAAATAGATAGCCAGTGGGAAGTTGCTGTATAACAAAGGAAGTTCAACTCGAGGATGGATGATGCCTTAGAGGACTGGGAAGGGGAGGGTGGGGGGGAGTCGAGGGAGGGAGGGAATACGGGAATATATGTATAAATACAGATGATTGAACTTGGTGTACCTCAAAAAAAAAAAGATTAAAAAAAATTAAAAAATACAATATAATTATAAAAAAACCCACAATGTCTGTCTTGAGGGATAGTAGGAAAAGCTAAATCTCACTCATGGATATCACATTGTCCAAGCTACTATTTAAGTACCTAATAAGTGAAACAGTAGAGTTGGTGGAGAGACAGACTGTTTGGGGGTGATTGGAGTGTCAGGCAGACTTTCAGAGGGAGGAAATTGAACGTGAGTTCAAAATGCCCTTCTAGTGCTAAAAAGTCTATAATTCCAGACTTCAAAGATGTCTAGGAATAGAGGAGGAAAGAAGCCCTCCATCCAGATTGGGAGAGAACGGGTAAAACACCTTGCGAGGGGAGCAGAGCTGTGAAGTTGATATTGTGACTACACGTGATGACTTCCATTTACCTGAAGGACCAGGGATAGATTCCTCTCCTGGCACCAGAAGCAGGGGAAGATTCCCTCAGGATGCACTTTTAATGTATTTCCAGCTCTGATTTCTTCCTCCTCATGGTTACAACAGCAGTGGGAGTGCAAATATTCTGAGTGTCTCTAAGTCAATTATGGGTCTTAGAACGCCACCCTGGGTGGGATTTAAGAAATCATCTCTACTGCCCTCCTTTTACAGATGGCACAACCAGGAGTGAGGGAAGTGAAGTGGGGGCCCCAGGTCGCCCTGTACCTGCAGATCCTAGGTTCTACCTGCATCTTATCACCGGGACGAGGAACTTCATCAAAGCGTTTTTTAGCTGGAGTATTCCTGTCCGGGTTACTGTTGGGGCATTATGAAAGGGATCCTCTCCCTGTATATTATTCTTGAGTACCGGCTCATTTAGGGAAAGGCAGTGTGTGTGTGTGTGTGTGTGTGTGTGTTTTAAGTTCCCACAGTCCTAGACATTTTAAAGGCTCAGAAAATGTTTGCAGAATGCGATGGGACTGAGTGGGAGTTGGCCAGTGAATCTGTTGAAGAAGAAAACCCAACACATTGTCTGGTCCTTGGCCCTTGAAAGATGGAAGAAACTCGGATGGAAAATGAGAGGAGCACAGATTGTTCTTCATCTCATTCCATCAAACACTGTTTTCATGAGAAGGGTACTCAGATGGCCTTGCTTTTTCAACAACACTTAGGAGGCCTGGAAGAAAGCAGTTGGAATGTCCTGAGATGGCCTGGAGGAGGAATCAGCTCTTCTCTGCTGAACGGGCTGCTGTGGCCCTCACTGGGTTTGAGAAAATGATTTCCACCCAGATGGATCTGAGGCACCCTGTTCTCTGTCACTTCCGAGGGTCTCTCCCTTCTGTTTCCTAAGCCTACCTTCCTTTCAGGTCACGTAGCATTTCTGAGACTCACCCAGGACCAGCCACCCTTAGAAAGTGGTAAAACTCTCTATATTCAATACCCTGTGATAAAACATAACGGAAAGGAATAGGAAAAAGTATACACGTATCTCTCCGAGTCACTGCGCTGTACAGCAGAAATTAACACAACCTTGTAAATAAACTACACTTCAATAAAAGAAAAGGAAACAAGAAAGAAGAAAAGTGGCAAAACTCACCTCTGCAAACCCCAAATATCTGAGTCATGAAAAACCCTTGCACTGATATCCTGGAAGCTTCTTACAAGGCTTCCATTGCAACACTGGACTCTGGCGTTGGGGTGACAGTAAAACAGATGATTGACGTTCCACTTAGGATTTTTTTTATAAAGGAATCTGGAATTTGTTCTGTCTGCTGTTACCGGGGTGCACACACAGCTTCCCTCCTGGTCCTTTGTTACCACGCACAGGCTGAACCCCGGACGGCGCGGCTCGGCTGTCCCTCCGGAGGACCTGGCTTCAGCCACCGGGTCCAGGGTCCGGCAGGCCCGCCGGCCGCGGGGCCGCCAGCCCAGGGCCCGGCGTGTCGCCCAGCCATCGCCCCCTCATTCGTGCCTCGGCGGCGGCCTAGAGCCTCATTCATTATTCATAACCACCCCGTCAGCGGGCACTCGGAGACCTGATAAATTCTCACCTAAGTGACAACGGCTGACAGGGCCCCGGGTTTTACAGCCCTCCTCCCGCCATAGCAAGGTGCACCGGGCAAAGGTCCGCCGCGAGCCTCGGCTAATGACCAGGGTGATGTACGAGCAGCTGCTGGTTTCCCGACACCACGGCTCCTCGCTGAGGCTCCCACCTGCAAGCTGTGAGCAGAGACGAATATCTGTCAGGCTGCATCGTGCAGGAAGAGGCCACGGCGCGGGCAGGCACGGGTTAACTCCGCGCGGGAGCGGGAGCTCCAAGGCTGGGGAGACAGGGGGGCAACCCCCAGCCCGAAGCCCACCAGGAGCTGGAGCACATCTGGGGTTGCCTCCGCGCGCTCCGCCCAGGGAGGTCCTCCAGTCTGCAGACTCCGCATGTGGCGGCGTCCCGAGGGCTGAAGCATCGTGATTTGTTAAGATCTGGGGAACTGGCTGAGACCCGTCACGGATAAGATTTTGAAGAACACGAACTGCAGTCTTCATAAAGGGTAGAGGCTTTGGAATATTGTGTTAGTTTTCGAAGCCACCTTTGCTGTCAAAAGATGTGAAGAAAAGCTACTTTCTTTTGTTCAAACCTTATCTACTTTCTTAAAAAAAACTTTTTTTATGGACGTATAGTTGATTTACAATAGGGTGTTAGTTTCAGGTGTACAGCACAGTGATTCAGATATATAAATATATATTATCACACACGCATATATATTTTTTTTCCTTTTGAGTTTTTTTAACCTTATAGTTTATTACAACCTATTGAGTATAGTTCCGGTAGGACCTTTTCTTAAAAGCACAGTTATCATCCTCTTCACTGTTGCAAATTCCAATCAGGTATAGGGGCAGTTGTTGGCATTTTCCCCTGGCTTTTTATATGCAAATTGCTGACCACTGAGAAGATGTTCTTAATTCACACTTTTTTCCTTTCACTTTCACGTGAGGTGTGTGTGTTTGGTTCTCTCTTTTGATTTTAAACCCTCTGGAGATTTTTCTAGACTCAAAAATGGGATGCAAGAAAGTGAGACATGGAAAGCAGGGGTCTTGGTAAGAAAGGACTCAATCATGGCTGGTCAAGATGCATATATATATTATATTTCTGATACTAATATATATTGTATTAATATTTAAGTATGTATATTTAAAAGGAACTGTTATGGGGACAGTTCATCTCCACTCATCGGATTTCTGTAAGAAGAGAGTTTTCCTAAAAACCTTGGCTCTTTGCCCTGCCCTGTCACTCACTTCTCCCTGGAGAAGAAACACTGAATTGACTGCTACATTTGGGAGGTGAGAGCAAGCACTTATTACTCAGCCCTGTCTTCTCCTCTCCTTGTAGGAGCCTGCCTTTCTCAGTAAGCTGCTGTCTGGTCTGGCCTTTATGCAGAAAAGTTTGCAGGAGGCAGGCCGTGCATGGAAGGGAGGTCTGAGCCTGGGTAGGTAAGCTCTGTACTGGGAAGCCCACGATTGCAGAGCTAAGCCACACCTTCCGACTCAATTTCCGGCTGTAATCAAGCTGATCTTTTCATTTCTTTGTGCATTACTTTTTGTTTACTGTTGGGCTTAGAATTCAAAGGGGAAAAACAGTAGTATTGTTTATTGGTTCTCCTTAAAGTTCCAACAGCATCTGTATTAATAATGGCCATTTACAGAGAATTGGTTGAGGTACAGGGAGAACCCATGGGACATGATACTGTCTATGTAGTTGATAATCTCAAGTTGCCACCATAGAGGTGTCTTTCTGATAATTGGTAGACATGTGTTTGGACTTAAATGTTACTTAAGTTGGGGTAGCTGGAACTCACCAGGAAAGCAACTGGAAAGCAAAGAAAAGTTCTCATCTGAAGACTAAAATCTATCTGTAGCCCCCTGTGTAGCACTCTGCAAGCCATTATTTTTTCTACTTGCCTATAACCTTCATGTATCAGACATGATTTCTGTTATATTGTTGATTCTACTTACTTTTTTGGTAATTCTTAAACTGTATCTTATTTGCAAGTAAGAACCTATGTGAAAAATACCCCAGGACCACAAAAACAGCAAAATGTCTGAGAGCTTTGAACTCTGGTGCCAGGCAATAGATTTCTTTTTCCCTGTGGTTACTATACTGCTAGGCACATAGAACACCTCTTAAAAATAAAAATTGGTTTTCATATTTAGGGGTCAGTATTACAGGGAAGGAGGTATATTCTTTCTCTTCTCTTTCTCTGCTTATGATGGTCTCCAAAAAATGGCCACCATCGCTTTCTTTTCTCTGCCTGCTCTGACAAGGAAGAAGTGGAATCTATTTCCTCTCCCTGCGAGTCTGGAATGGGCTTGTGACTTGCTCTGACCGTCGGATGTGGCAAATGTAAGGCTGTGCCCTCCAGTTGTGGGACTGGCAGCGTTCACCTCTCCTCTCTTAGCAGCCGTCCGTGTAAGTCCTGTTGGGAGCCTGGATCACCACCCTGTGAGGAAGACACACCAGCCCTGTGGACATCACACGAGGAGGCTCTGAGGAGGAAGGCTCTGAGGAGGCCATGTGGAGGAAGCCTTCCTGCACGTTCCAAACCAGCCAACCGACCAGCTGGATGCAACCAAATTAGAAGAACTTTCTAGAATTAGAAGAACTTTCTAGATGAGCCCAGGCAACCCACAGAGTCCTGGGTTATATTATTATTATTATTGTTATTTTTGGCCACGCTGTGTGGCTTTGGGCTTGCAAGATCTCAGTTCCCCAACCAGGGATTGAACCCCAGCCATGGCAGTGAACGCACCGAATCCTAACCACTAGACCACCAGGGAACTCCCCTGGGTTATTTTAATAATCATTCTTATTTTTAGTCTACTAAGTTATGGGGTGGTTTTCACACAGGAAGAGGTGACTAAAGCACTGCCTGGCTCATGCCTGCTCTACATGTAGAACCTAACTCCAGTTCCTTCTGCTACACGGAACAGTCCCTTGACCAGGAAGAAACATTCCTTGATTGGAAGGAACACCCTGCTGTCTTGACATGCCAGGACATTTACTGTTAATACTCCTTATTTGACACCATTACCTGCAAAGGTTAGTTACTCTTCTATGTGTTCAAGTTCTAAGCCATCAGCTCGGTTATACACTTGTCAAAGGCAAGGGCTCTTTGCTTTTCCTCTTCGTGCATCTTTTAAAGCCCAACTAGGAGTTTGTGAATTGTAAGCAATTAGTAAATCTGACCGTTAATCATTGGTTACTGAAAGTATTTTATAATGTTTTTCCTCTTAAAAGGATATCATCAACTGTTTATCACAATAATTGATAAGAAATTTGAGAACAAGTAATCTGACCGTCTCATATCTTTCCCCAATATCCTAAGCTTCTGAGATATTAACACATTCAGTTAAAAATGTTTTTAAGCATACTCAAATCTTAGTCTTAATACCCACTTGTCCTTAACCATTTTCAAAGATTTTTGCTGAGATTTTTCTTTCTTTCTCCCTTTTTCTTTTTCTTTCTTTCTTTCCTTTTCTTTCTCTTTCTTTCTTTCTTTCTTTCTTTCTTTCTTTCTTTCTTTCTTTCTTTCTTTCTTTCTTTCTTTCTTTCTTTTTCTTTCTTTCTCTCTTTCACTGAAAAAGGAGAAAACTGAGTGGAGAGAAGAGGGACTATTTAAAGCATAAGGGCGTATTCTTGACAAGGATATTTGACTGCTTAAAAAAAAGTTAGATAAACAGTGATACACTTCAATGGAGAAATCACTGATTTCTTCTATTAGATGCTCTGTATGTAAATGTTTTGTACGGCATTCTGGAGGCTTCTGGTCCTTTGGTGGAGGAAGGAAACAACACACGTTGGTACACATGTGTTTTAATTCCCTTCAGAATTTTTATAGACCCTGTGTCCCTGCAGGGCCCAAATAAACACATTAAACAGGGATAATTCTCTTTCTCATTCCGTCCTCTTCTTGCATTTATTAGGCTAATTCATTTATTTTAATCAGAAAAACTGCATTCTCTTTCAGTCGGGGCCCCAGGCCCTCCGGGCTGGGAATTCTTTTCTTTTTTTTAATTCTTGTTTTCGGCTGTTTCCTTGAGATTTTCTGTCCTGGCATGAGCCCCTTTGGTCTTTTTCTGAGCAGGGGAAACGTGTCTTATATGGGAAAATTCTACCCCTTCACAAAGTAGGTACAAAAAAAAATGCCCCCCTGTTGTGGAAGTAATGTCTAAACATGTTTGAGTAAGAATTTTTACTGGGAATTTTCGAGAGAGAAGGGGGTGCTCTTTCTCTCTCTCGGAGCTGGCCCTGTGCCGAGCCGTGGCTGCAGTTTGGAAAGGAAAATTTTTGAGATGAAGTTAAAAATCTGAAGCAGCGTTGTTTTGACTTCCCAGAACTCAAACTATGATAATCATATGTGAGGATTCCAACCAAACAGACTAACATTTGAGTGGCCAATGCATGGCTTTCTAGACATCCATCCCATCAGACGCTGCTTTGGTGGGTTCTTATCCTCGATAAAGGGCTGAAATGCCGCCCTCCTGACAAGGCACCTTTGTTTTGCTGCGTTTCCCCTTCTTGTCTTGTTTATTACGACCTGCCTTTCCCAGCTCATCACTTTTGTGGGTACTGAGTGGACCCAGACTTTCATTTCAGATCCCACAACACAGAAAGATAAAACTAATAGAAATATTTCTTTTTGAAAGTCCCTGGGTCTGCCTGCAGGTACAGAGGGTGCTGGTTTCATTTTACTTTATCAAATCAACTGCAGTATCTGGACATAAATCCAAGGCCAAGTTCCTTTCATGGCAGGTCCTAAGTGCAGTTGTTCACACTTTGTGTTTGGGGGTGGGGGTCACTTTCTCAAAAAATTCTCATTTTCCCAGTCCTTGCCTTGGGCTAATAGTTAGTTTCAAAGCTCAATCTCAAAGATGTCAAACCTAATGAAAAGAAAGAGAAATCATAAAAGAGAAAAATGGCTGCAGTTACCACCCTGGGTCCCTCTGGCTCAGGCTCTGCAGATCCGTCAGCCAGTTAGAAGGGCAGGCAACTGCCTCTGTGGCTCTGGCTACCACCGCCTGCTCGCATCACTTGGGTACCATTCGTCAAAGAGCACTTCTGGAAGAGTGGTATCGCCAGACCCGGCTGCTGATGGCAAAGGAAATCAAACCATGTTTTCACATTCTCCTGTCTATTCATTGCAGCATTTATATCAATCGGGAGTGTTAAAGGCTATGGACTTTTAATTTATAGAGCAGATGGCCTTTTTCTCCTGCTTTGCCTGGGATCCCAGGCTGGGATACCTGGATTTAAAGGAAGTCTAATGCAAAAGAAAGGGGGAAAGATTATGAGAGCCTGCTAGAGTTTTAGGCAGACATTCAACTTTCCTAAACCAGATTTTGCCATGGCGAGGAGGCTGATACGCAGAGAAAGAATCCACTGGAGGTGATCTCTGGGACTTAAAGGAAATTAGCTATGGTTGTCTGGATAAGAAGACAATGAGGGCAAATGAGATTCTTCCCCTCCCTCCCGGCCTCCCTCCCTTCTTTCCTTCCTTCCTTCCTCCTGATATATATTTCCTGAACCTCTGCTATATGGCTGGCACAGTACTACCTAACTGGTTTATCATAGGGAGCAAAGTAAGGACAGTCCTTGCCCTCACGGAGCTTACATTTTATTTTATTTTTGAAAATATATTTATTTATGTATTTACTGGGTGCGTTGGGTCTTGGTTGCTGCACACGGGCTTTCTCTAGTTGTGATGGCCAGGGGCTACTCTTCGATGCGGTGCACGGACTTCTCATTACGGTGGCTTCTCTTGTTGCAGAGCGTGGGATCTAGGCTTGTGGGCTTCAGTAGCTGCAGCACCCAGGCTCAGTAGTTGTGATGCACGGGCTTAGTTGCTCTGCGGCATGCAGGATCTTCCCAGATCAGGGACTGAACCCGTGTCCCCTGCATTGGCAGGTGGATTCTTAACCACTGCACCACCAGGGAAGCCCCACAGCTTACATTTTAGCTGGGGAGACATATTTAATAAAACATTCAAGAATCAATATAAAACTGTTAGTGTGGTATGTGCCAAGAAGAAGAAGATCGCTGTGCCAACCAGTTATGTAATAAATCAGGGAGTGACCTTCACGTGGCTTCTGAGAACTGCCATCAGGACCTGCCTGAAGATGTCCCCATCTTTCAGAGCCTCAAAGTCATGCCTTGAGGTGGGGTTTGGTGGAGGAGATGTGTGTGTTCATTGGTAAAACCTACCAGAGGTTCCCTTGTTGTTCTCATGGAAATTTGATCTGTTCTCTGCCTCACATCGTATCTCTAATCTCAATCTGTTTGAAACAAATGGCATAAAAAAATTCATCCCTGGAGACCATGCTTTCTGAGACCATATGATGAGAAGATAACAATTACCTGGTAATTGTAACCAGACATAAATTACAGAGGTTAAAACATAATTGTAGGGCTTCCTAGGTGGCACAGTGGTTAAGAATCTGCCTGCCAATGCAGGGGACACGGGTTCGATCCCTGCTCCAGGAAGATCCCATATGCCGTGGAGCAACTAAGCCCGTGCACCACAACTACTGAGCCTGTGCTTCTGCGCTTTAGAGCCCATGCGCCACAACTATTGAGCCCATGTGCTGCAACTACTGAAGCCCACGTGCCTAGAGCCTGTACTCTACAAGAGAAGCCACGGCAGTGAGGAGCCCTCGCACCACAATGAAGAGTAGCCCCCACTTGCTGCAACTAAAGAAAGCCCGCGCACAGCAAAAGGAGACCCAACACAGCCAATAAAATAAATAAACAAATAAATAAATTTATTTAAAAAAAAGAAAAAACATAATTGTAAATGATGACAAACGAGGGGTTGGGAAGACCTAACTTATTCACTAATCTCACTTTTTTTCTATATTTCTAGTTAAATAGACACAATCCCAAAAGGCTGTTGGTGGCTTTAGTAAGTATATTCACCATTCTTTAAGACACAGGTTCAGAGAGAAAAGGTAGCATAAAATGTTCCTACTATGACTGCTGTGGTAAACACTAGCCCCTTCACGTGGCTTCCTCACCGGAATCTGCTCCAGCTGGTGGTGGGCAGGTTGCTGCCCCTGGCGGCCCAGTGTGGACAGGGAGGGGCCAGAGCACCTGCCGCTCTCCTGGGCATCGGTAAGTGTTCCTCTGCAAGATGTTATTCGTTCCTTTAGCAAATTACTGAGCACCTTGTACTTACCAAGCTCGCATCTAGAGTCTGGAGACACAGCAGTGAACAAAGCAAATGAGTGCCCTGCCCTCAGGTAGTTTATCTTCTAATCTGACCACAAATGAGGTCAGCATTGGAACCTGTAACACATTAAACTCGGTCTCTCGGGAAACAACACTTCATGAGTAGTTTCCCATTTCTGCCCATCAGGGCTCTCTTGGCAGAAATTCCCAGCAACCAACCTCGGTTGAGGACTGGTCAGATAGCAACTCTAAAGATGAGACTTCTGGGGAGATAAGGGCACCTCCCTCCTCTCCCCAGAGCCACTCATTTCCATCCTACGGACAAGGAAAGCAGCCTGGACCTGTTTGCTTACACTCTAGGGGAGCAAAGACCCAAGGCTCCTCCCTCCTGCTCACCGAGGGGATTTGCTCATGTTCCAGAGAAAACATTGGTGCATCTCTGTCTCTGGAGGGGAAGAGGGGCCGTCGTGCCCACCATCCTGTGTAAACTCCAATTTTCATAGTTTCTGAGTTCTTCTGTGATACAAACTCTACCATAGACGCGGTGCCTTTAGGACTTCTCTCGTCTCCCTGCGGGGAGCAAACACGGCACCTGTGAGCGAGGCAGGCTGGATGGTGGCCTCTAAAATGACACGTCCACGTCCTAATCCTGAAACCTGTGAGCATCCCCTTGGATGGCAAAAGAGGTCACGCTCCCCTATATGAAAAAAGATGCGATTCAATAAGGATTTTGAGGAGTTTTCCTTGGATTATCTGGAAGGGCCCCAAATGCGATCACACGCATCCTTATAAGAAGGAGGAAGAGGCAGTTCAGAGACAGACACAGAGAAGAGGAGGAGGTGGCGTGGCGGGGAGCACAGGCCGCAGGGATGCGGCCGCAATAGGAGGACACCGGAGTCACCGGGAGCTGAGCCAGGCGAGGACCAGACACTCCCCTGGAGCCTTTGGAGGGACCCTGGTCACGACGGCACTTTGATCTTGGATGAATGGCTCCCAAAACTCTGAGAGAGTACGTTTCTGTCGGAAGCTGGTAAGTTCATGGTGATTTTGTATGGCAGCCACAGGCAGCAAATAGAGTGAATAACAAAAAGTCTGTCTCTAATCCAGAGTCTCGTTATTCTGTGTGTGTGTGTATTTATAAAATATATATACATATCACAAGTAGCGTAACCTCTCAGACCCTATATACTTTCGGAATTAATACTGGCAAGCTTTGGAGAAAAATCAAGCAAGGAAGGAGATTAAGGTTGGTGGAGGCTGCCCTGGGGAGGTGGCACAGTGATCTGAAGAGTCATTCAACTTCCAACAGGTGGCATCACGCGTGTTTCCCCGATGCCAGAGCACGTGAGCCCTAACCCAAACCTCACGCCCGCAGACTGACGGTCTCATCTCCTGTACCCTTTGTCCCCAGACTCTTGGTCCTAAATGCAAACTCCGCTTTCTAAATCTTTCAGAGATGGATAGAGTGCATGCAAATCTTTTAGCTGCCAGCAGATAACATGTAAGTATTGAGTTAAAAGGAAAGAGAGCTTGAGATGTATTTTGAAGAAACCAATACTTTCGTGAGAGAAGAATATTTCAAATTGCAGAAACAGTCAAATAATCTGCTTTATTTAAAGCCTCTTTTAGAGAACTCAGATACTATCTTCTGTAAATTATTTTCTTAGAGAAGACACCAAATGTTTTGGATCTTATTTCCATTTGAGAAAAATACATTCTCCTTCTATGTTGCACAGAAATATAGTATGAGGAACAGAAATAAAGATGAAATGTCTAAAACTTGAAATAAGAACTTAAGCCAAAGTGAGGTTATAATTCTTAATGGTAATGATAACCAGGAGATGTAGGTCCCATTTGCTTTGGCTGTAATCTAGTAAATGCCCACTACCTGTCAGGCATCCTGATTGGCGCTTTTGTCCCTAACTTTAAGGGGCCAACTTTCCAGAAGGGAGATAGAGATATTACAGATGAGCAAGCGACTTCGTTTCTTTTGAATATATACCCCAAAGTGGGACTGTTGGATCATAAGCTAATCCTATTTTAAAATTTTGAGGAAACGTCAGACTATTTTCCATAATGGTTGTACCAATTTAAATTCCAATACTGTATTGTATACTTGAAATTTGCTAAGAAGGTAGATCATAAGAGGTCTCACTAGAGAAAAGACAGACAGACAGACAGACAGACAGAAAGGAAGGAAGGAAGGAAGGAAGAAAGGAAGGAAGATCACTGAGCTAGACAGAGTGGAAAGTATAGTAGATATAGTAGAAGATAATCTTGAAGATGTTTATAACCTGGTTCAAAAGATTAATATTATAGTCACATTAAAAACGAGCAAACTACACCCTTAAAAAGTAATGAATTACTTGATCAACCAAATGCAATGCATGAACTTGAATTGTAACTCAAAGCAACTATAAAAAAACATTTTTATAATGCCATTTGCAGCAACATGGATGGACTTAGAGATGATCATACTAAGTGAAGTAAGTCAGACGGAGAAAGACAAATATCATATGATATCATTTATATGTGGAATCTAAAAAAAGGATACAAATGAACTTATTTACAAAACAAAAACAGACGCACAGACATAGAAAACAAATTTACAGTTACCAAAGGGGAAAAGGGGTGGGTGTGTGGTACATTAGGAGGTTGGGATTAACAGATACACACTACTCTATATAAAATAGATAAACAACAAGGACCTACTGTACAGCACAGGGAACTATATTCAATATCTTGTAATAACCTATAATGGAAAAGAATCTGTAAAAGAATATACATGTGTATATATAACTGAATCACTTTGCTGTATACCAGAAACTAACACAACAGTGTAAACCAGCTATAATTCAATTGAAATAAAAAGACATTTTTAAGGAGCGGAAGACTACATGGAATGCTGTATTTTGTGGAAGACGAGGGAGCACATATGAGTGTGTGTATCTACTTGCCTGCACTTCAAAAAGAACAATGAAACGATAAACTGAACAGCCACAGTTCTGATTATCTACGCATCTTGGGACAAAAAGTAGGGCCCTAGAGCTCTCTGTACTTTGTTTTGATGCTTTGAATACAGAACCACTTAACGTTTTACAAAGTTCAAATCAAATCAAATCCAAAGAATTATCCTCAAATCAAAAATCTATTGAAACAAACGAACCTAACTGTATAGCAAGTTACTAGAATAGCTACACAGAGAATAATTGTTTCAAGTCATTTTAAAACATAGCGTTTTGACTGTGTAAACCTAAGACCAAAGAAACAAAGCAAGCAAAATAAAAAACCAAGACGTCTTAAACTGTACTCAGAGGGCTTTGTTGGTGATGGTGTTGGTGTTACTATTTTGGAGTTATTATTATCACTTATTATGATAAAAGTGACTAAGTAATTATTGTGATATTTTTAGGAATCACGGTTTTCAGAATAAGAGAAAAAAGACCAAATATAAAATCAGCATTTAAGTAAAATCTCTGTAATCCTTAGTATAAAGTAGAAATATTAGAATGAACTGAGGATTTATTTTTGTCTTTTTTCAAAAATGGACAATTCTTATTTCCATCCCATTGAAGAGGCCTAGATTTAGTCACAAACTCACAACAATAAATATCTCTACGGAAGCGATTATGATCCCTTAGCAAGATTTCACGGTAGAAGAGACCAGGGATTCCGGGAGAAATGGCAGAGGCCAAGCCAGGAACAGGAAGTGCCCCAAATAAGGCTGCCAGAGAGCAACAAAGCCCTCAACATGGGAAAATGCAAAACAAAACAGCAGAAAACGCAGAACACAGCAGGCAACTTGAAGGGAGTCTCGCTGGCCGCAGAGGGGTCATCTCATCACGGAGAAGAAAAATACCTGTAAATGACTGATCGAATCCAACATATAAAAATCCATGAATTTATAACAATCCTCAAAAACAAGTAAAAATCTAATTGGCCAAGTTTAATGCTGGGATGACAACGCCTATGGGAAAAGTGATAAATACATGGAAAGTTTCAAGCAGCTTTACTACCTTTCCTGTGGACCGTGTTTCAGAGTAAACAAGAATGGGGGGGGGGGCGGGGCTGGGGGAGGGGGTTCTTATTTACAGTGTAGAAGAAAAACAGCTAAAACGAAAAGTCGAGCACTCAGAATAGAGCACTCCTGATGTGATGCTGCGTGCAGTCCACAGCGTGAGCTTTGGAGTAATTTTTGCTGAAAAGTCCAAACTGAATCTAATCAAGTTTCTAGATAACATGACTAGTTTACAGGAAACGTGGTGTACAGAACCACGAGGATGAAATCTGCCTCGTTCACTCCTTGGGAGTGACTAGAGGACAAATTAACTTTTTTTTCCCCCAACAAATACGCATAATTAAAAGGGACTGTTACAGACAGGCACATCGACAAACAAACCAAGCATGAAAAGACATTCTTGAGAAATTGGGGAAAATGCAATAATACGTACATTAGATTACGTTAAGAAATTCCAATAATTAGGGGGGTTTGAAAATGGCATTATGGAAAAAAAAATTTGTTAAAAGTAAAAAATAAAGAAAAAAAAGCTGATTGTTAAGAATTGTTAAGTCCAAGTGGTGGCTGTTTGGCAATTCAATATACTGTGCTCTTTAATTTGTGTATTTTAAGTTTTCATAATAAAAGTCTGAAAATAAATAGATGGCGTCTATCTATGTATGTATCTATGTTTCTACCTACCTAATCTGTTTAACAATTATAAATTAAAGAACAATAACATCCTTGAGGGGTTTAAACTGGTAAGAATTAATAAAGCAATAATGCTCAGTGTTGGTGAGGCTGTTGCAAGATGGGTCTGCTCCCTTACACTGCTGGTGTAAGTTTACCTTTGTTTACAATTGTAAACTCTTAAATTTAAATACTGCCCCACAGGGCAGAATCTGGGTCTTACTGGCAAGAAGTTAGAATTCAATGAAGCAGCAAGAATGAGGGGACCCGTGGCCCTGGACCCGGGCATGCAGGGATCAACTGAGGTCTTTATCTTTCTGGAGTTTGCATTTTGGTTGGGGAGGAAGGAAATGAACAGCATTTAAGCTGGAGAGAATAGGTAACATCCCCAGGCTTTGTAGGATAAGGGCCAAGGATCTGTTCTTTACAGACAGAGAGTAGGTCTCAACATGAATGCGCTGGGGCTTGGAGAAGGTCACCTGGAAGTGAACTCAGAAGAGGGGTGGGATTCAAGGTGCCAGCTCTCTCTAGCTTCCAGAGGGGCCCTGAATTGAATCCCAGGGCAGGGGGTGGGGTGGGGAGCCTTTCCTACAGTGGCCCTCTGAACGGCATGGAGTGTGGCTAAAACTTCCCTTTTCTTTCTTTTTTTTCCTTCAGATCTTTATTGGAGTATAATTGCTTTATACTGTTGTGCCAGTTTCCACTGTACACCAAAGTGAATCAGCTGTATGTAATATACATATATCCCCATAGCCCCTCCCTCTTGAGCCTCCCTCCCACCCTCCCTATCTCACCCCTCTAGGTCCTCACAAAGCACCGAGCTGATCTCCCTGTGCTATGCAGCAGCTTCCCACTAGCTATCTATTTTACATTTGGTAGAGCTCATATGTCCGTGCTACTCTCTCACTTCATCCCAGCTTCCCCACCCGCTCTGCGACCCCATGTCCTCAAGTCCATTCTCTACGTCTGCGTCTTTATTCTTGGCCTGCCACTGGGTTCATCAGTACCATTTTTTTTTTTTTAGATTCCATATATATGCATTAGCATACGGTATTACGGTATTTGTTTTTCTGTTTCTGACTCACTGCACTCTGTATGACAGACTCCAAGATCTCCCTCTCTTGTACGTTCCAAGCCTGGCCTTTGTGGGTGCTTGGAGAGAGAACACTGCGCAGCTGGACCAAGGACCAGGCTCCACTCTGGCTCCTCAATTCCAGAAACATGCAAATGTTTCTGGAGAGCAGTTGGGAAGTATGTCTTAAAAATGTTCTTGCTTTCCCTCTGACGAGATGCTAACACACATTTTACTAGTTATTGATTTTGTTAGCTCCATCTAGTCCCATACAGGGATGCAGCAGTACTTCATTGACTCAAATTCCGCTAACGTGAAATCTGCAATGTTTCAATTACACCAGACTCAAAGGTACTTCTCCTCTGCCTATACAGGCTTAGTAAATTAACCTGTGGTCTAAATGAGGTGACAAAACTTATTTAATTTTTAAGACAAATAAGGTTAAACAAGCTATTTTCTTTTTTTTAAAAAAGTTATCAATAAAATGTTAACATCAAATGATTGTCTCCTATTTATGCACTCAGAATTTAATACTATAGTAGTTTCAGTCATTCTTTTTTTTTCTCATTGGAGTGAATGTATTTGTAACTAAGGGAATTTTATTCTCATCTTATTTATATCTTTTCAAACATTCTGCAACACCCAATTACAAGCAATTTAATTTTTTAAGGAAAATGTGCTTGTCTTAAGGAACGTCAAGTGGGAGGGGATTGTTTGTTACATGGATCCAATATTCTATATTTTTTATCTGGCATTCTGGTCCCTCAGATTTAATTACTCTCTTACTAGAGTTTTATTTTACAAATGAGGCAGAGCAAAGAAAACTATATTGCATTTATTTCCCAAATTGCAATAAGAAATAACGGCTCTGCTCTGTGGCATCGTTAAGAGAATTCTTGCCACCCTCAACCTACAGTAGCATAAACGGGCAGCTTTATTTGTTCTGCATTGTGATTTGAATTCTATATCGTTGCTATATTGAAGTCTCTTTATTACAGTTGGATTTTGCATGTCTTCCTCCTCTCTCTATTCTATTTTCTCTTCTGGCTCTTCTTTATCTTGCACTTCCCTTGGTGGTAGCAGGAGGCAGTTCACAGGGGAGAGAAGTTATTCTGTTCATTAAGCAACCTCAAAAAAAAAAAAAAAAAGAGAGAGCACAAGTTTTCTTTATGTTTCAGACAAGAGAATTTCATTCTGCCTTGGGTAAATAAAAATTGAATCTCATCACCTCGCATTGTGCTTTAAATTTAAAGCTTTGAATACGTTTCAAACAAAAGGACTCATTTTCCTAATTTTTAAGGCTATAGAATTGGGTGAAAATAAGTATTTCTGGCACCCATAATATTCTTAATAAACATTTTCAGTCTTGGGGATTGGAAAGTTTTCCTGGGTTGAGTATGTTGCCCTCATACTTACAGTAGTTTTAAAAAGTTTTATGAAAAGACAGCACACAATTCATACATCTTCTCTAGAGAGAGCTTTTCTGTAGAAAGAAAACAGCTTCTTTTTCTGAAGGCCTAGAGACAACATTAAACTTGGATTATGCTCCAGCTGAGGCCTGAATAATGAAATGAAATGTGCAGGTCATCATGGTGGTGACATCCCACTAGAAATGCCACTGCGTTTTGTTAGATACACAACAAAACCTGTAGGTTTGCATGCGTAATTCACTGCCTCCTGCAGGCGCTGTGAACTTCCCAGGACTTTTTTGCATCTATTTTTCTAAACACTTTTCCTTCAGCATCCTTTTTGGAAACTAAGCCTGAAGGATGTGAATTTCTGAGATTGACTGTGTGAGCGTCTCGAGGGGCAGGAGAAAAGCACGCCTGCTCTGAAATCCCAGCCACAAGATGTTGAGGTGAGACGCATAAATCCACAGGTCAGGCTGGCCTCTCTCGCCTTTGGGCCTTCAGACAAATTTATAAACACAAGGACCCGGAGGAACGCTGATCTAGGGTCTCTCTCCCAACGCCAAATTTTGAAAAAGAAAAGAATGATCTATTTAGATATAGATCTATTTATATATAAATGTGATCTCCAGTGTTTGCCAAGAAATTACACAGGTAATGTTTGACTTTGTGACTCTTCACTTCTGCACAAAGACACCCACGTGATGGAACCCCTCTCCGTCCTCCTGCCCTGGTGCCGCTGACTTCCTGCTCTGCCCACCCCTCACCCACTGCCTGAATTCTTTCTTCTGCAAACAGTACATACCAGGCTTCTTGGACTCTTTCCAAGGTGCGGGTTAACATAGAAATAAGTCAATGAGAACAAATCCTGCCACACAAACCACATTTCCTTTCTTTCTTTCTCTCTCTCTCTCTTTTTTTTTTTTGTTATACTTAAGAATAAGAAAATACTTTAGACGTCATGTTTCCATGTTAGATAATATGTTTAGATATTTTGGTAGATAAGTTGAAGAAATATAGACTAAATGATTGTGGAACGCTGTGCTCACTGGGCCCTAGTCAGTCCTCTTATTAATGACCTGAATGAGGACAGAACACATGTGGGCCTTGTTCTAAGTGCTCCACATCTTTTAACCCTAATCCTCATTTGGCCCTGAGAATTGGATGTTATTATTAGAGATGATTATTCTGTCCAGTTATAGATAAATTCTATCCCTTTGTAGATGCTTTTAACCACTACTATGGTATCCTTTAGAATCCTAATTCTCCACCGTAAGGAGGAGGAACAACCAGGAGGGAGAACTGTTGGTTTGTGGGCGTGGTGGGACGCGGTAGGACTTGGTGGGGACATCCTTCCCTATTAGAGACAACTTAGTTCAGCTGGCCATCTAACCAGGTGAACATTTTCTCTCTCCTTACTCCATCTGTGTCCCTAGAAACCATATGTATGACTGAAATGTTGAATCCTGGTCCTACAAAGTATCACTAAAGCAATCTGCACTAAGGCACAGCTGAGTTTACCTCAGTAAAAGAGAAGGCAACCTCGGCAGAGAGCGTGTCAGTGTTACGCCGGACAGGAGAGAGGAAAGTGGGAGATTTATCCAGGTGCTGAAGCCTGGTTTGAGGCAGGTCTTTCTAGGGAGAGGCTGAGTTAGGACTATGTAGGGACCATAACATAATAGCTTATGACTGGTGGGTATAGCTAGACAAGGATTTTGAGGCAAGGGTTTAAAGAGTTTAGGGACAGACATAGAAAACAAACTTGTGGTTACCTAAGGGGAAAGGATACATTAGGAGGTTGAGATTAACGTATACACACCACTGTATATGAAATAGACAACCCACAAAGACCTACTGTACAGCACAGGGAGCTCTACTCAGTATTCTGTAATAACCTACAAGGGAAAAGAATCTGGAAAAGAATGTATATAAATATATATGAATCACTTTGCTGTACACCTGAAACTAACACAACATTGTAAGTCAACCATACTTCAATAAAAAAGATAAAGTTATTACAGAAAAAAAAGAGTTTGGACATATATACTGTCCTTTGATGCTTTGATGTGGAAAAGCTGATGAATTCTTAGGAAGCTTGTCGAATGGGCAATGGAGTTACTTGCAACTTATCTTTCTGAGCAAGAGATTCCTAGGGTTTTAAAGTTATGTGGTTGTGGGCTAGTTGTCTTGTCTATATAAGGAGTGAACTGTGTAGACAGTCTTCATTCTCAGGCTCAACTTCCTATGATATATTAAAGGAAGGAATGAAGATATTTAAAAATAAAATCATAGGCTCTAAAGTGAAATTTAACCAGTCAAATGCAGAGTTAAGTAAGCCACACAAGTATAGAATGAAGATGACTTGATGCTACTTCATTTGTCGAGGTCGGAGAGGGGAGAACCCACGTCAGCCGTGTGTGGTGGCTCCGTAGAGACCAGGCCCTGTCGGGTGGGGCTCGCGAGGTGTTGCAGCCCGGCGCTCAGCTCTGAGTCTGCGCACAGGAATTCATGCATCCCTCCATCCCGCTACGGAGCCCACCATCCATCCTCCATCCACCCAACAATTAATTCATTTGACTAGTAATTTGAGCACACTGCGTTTCTTAGGGACCTTTGCTTGTCTGGAACGAGACGTGAAGAAAGGGAGAAGCCAAGTTAAAATCGGGCCCCTCAAATCTCCGAACAAGCAGTCCCACCCTCTTGTCTGCCAAAAGGCTTGTGCAGCTAAACCCAGTTTGGAAATAATTGCCTTGGAGCTTATATGTTCAACTTCAGGCCACAAGGATGACTCTCTCACTCAGGGAAACAATTTCAAATGGTTACTTACTATAGGCCAGAAAGGCAACGTGGTGCTAGTGGGAAATTTAAAAGAGAGAAAAAGGCCATGTCCGGCATATTTTTATGTTTGGTAGTCGTTGATAATCATTTAAGCAAAAGCACGGGATTTGGGTCCTGCCTTCAACTAAACCGTGAGTTCCTTGGGAACAAGGTCTGTGTCTCATTTACTGCGGTGTGATCGTACCTTGTGCAGGCTCCGACGTTCCTCAGGTGTCCAATAAATAGTCTTTGGTTGACCGAAACTGTGCTATATACTGAGATTATCGTGGTAAACTGAGCGTAATCCTTCTGAATCTAAGCATTTTATGGAGACAGATTTGTAGAGAGGGTTGTAACGTTTGCATTGTGATGTAAAGTTACAGAGTGACGTAAGTCAGAAAGAGAACGACAAATGTACAATATCGCCTATATGTGGAACCTAGAAAAATGGTATAGATGAACTGATTTGCAAAGCAGAAAAAGAGTTACAGATGTAGAAAACAAACTTACGGATACCAAGGGGGAAGAGGAGGGGGCAGGATGAATTGGGAGATTGGGACTGACATATTTACACTAGGAAGTATAAAATAGATAACTAATGAGAACCTACTCAATGAGTAGAGCAGGGAGCTCTACTCACTGCTCTTTGGTGACCTACATGGGAAGAAAATCCAAAAAAAAGGGGATATATGTATATGCATAGCTGATTCACTTTGCTGTACAGCAAACTCACACGCCTTTATAAAGCAACTATACTCCAATAAAAATTTTTAAAAAATGAAGTTTTAGCGTCATACAAGAAGGATGACTGCGTGATGCACACAGGAAGCAGTTAGGTCTGCTTCGAGGTGGGACGGTCTCCGCCTGGCAGCAGGCATTGGTGGGGTTCAGCACATGCTTCCCCAAGATATGGCACTTGGTCAAGTAAACATCTCCCGCTGAAGGAGTCTGAGAAAACAGCAGAAGCTGGAGGGGCACTCCCACCTGTTCCCCTGCCCCCTTCTTCCCTGAAAAACGCCGTGAAACTCCCCTGCGAAAGAGCCCATCCCTGTACCAGGAGGAGGGAGTACATTCTTATCCCCAGAGACAGGGAATTGGGGCTGAGAAATCTGCATCAATAAACCTTGTTAGACCCTTATCTTCCTAGTTACTTCTTCACAATGTACTCCCTTTTTGCCCAGACCCCTTTGTCCTCTCAGTTCTTCACCAATTTCTTGTCTAAAAGGTATAAAAGCTTCCTACTCTGGTCACTTCTTTGAGTTTTTATTGTCTTGTGAAAATTCCAGTGTATATGTAAAAATTCATTAAAATTTGTACACTTTTCTCCTGTGACCCTGTTTTTGTCAGTTTAATTTTCAGGGACTCTCGGAGGATCGGGGAAAACTTTTCCCTCCCCTACAGGATCTTCCAGACCAAGAAGCAGGGAAACATCATGGGAAAAGGAACAGTGTTACAACAGCATCCTGTGTGTAAATCCCAGCAAGAGGTTTAGCTGGGGCGTAGGCTGCGTGGAGCGGGCGGCCGGGAAGCCGCGTTTTCCTCTGGAAGCAGCTTCTCCGTGGCTGGGGATGTCATAGGAAGGAATTTGAACTTGATCCCATAGGCACTAGGGACATTTTTAAGCAGAAGGGTTTAAAGATAATTCTCGAAAAAGGGTAAAATCATGACTCTTATACAGGCATAAATGTGAACACATGTTAAGGATTTATTTAGCTCATGAGGGAGTCAGGCAGTTGCTAAAATTGGTTCATAAAAAGGAGGCAAGAAGCACAAATTTATGTGGAGTAAAGGAATGTTGAAATCAATGCCTAACAGAGAAAACTGGCTTTTCCACAGCTGGAGAAGGCAAGTCGACTGAGCCACTATCTGACAGGCCAGGAGGCGCGTATCTATCAGTTACCCCAAACTTACGATGCTTAAAAGTAATTTAAAAATAGTGAAGGGGCATTCCCTGGAGGTCCAGTGGATAGGACTCTGTGCTCTACCACCAAGATCCCAGGTTCAGTCCCTGGTTGGGGAACTAAGATCCCAGAAGCTGCGCGGTGTGGCTAAAAATGAAAATAAAGGAAAAGAAAAAAAAATAATGAAAAACCAGAATCAGGTAGTCTAGAGGGGCGTCCTCCAGGAAATTCTTCGTTTTTCATTGAGGCACAACTTATTTTTTCTACAGTGACTTTTCTAGTTCGTGTTTTCAAAGATTACTCAAGCTGGGTGAAGACAAGGACTAGGGAAATAAAAGAGAGGCCGTCTGAGCCAGGATAGTGAGGATGGAAAGGGAGAGAGGGAATTCTGAAATGGTGGAGACAGACATGACATGATTTAGAAAGGGATTGAATGTGGATGCTGAGAAAGGGGACGCTGTCTCCTTGGGCCACTGCATAGACCTAGCAGTAAGAAGGAACAATTAGAATAGGTGTGGAGAGAACAGTACTAGGTTTAGTTTCAGGGTCCACAGGGTCCGCTGTGCCTCTGAGACATCCCGGAGCGGACATTCAGTGGGCGGGAAATAGATCCCCCCCTGGAAATAAATATTTGGGAATCATCAGTGAGTCAGTGACTCAAAATCTTGGGGATACATAGGGACTTTCAGAAACAGTGAGAAAAGGAGAAGTCTGAGACAATATTTCTGTTGAATGTCAACATTTAAATACCGGGAGCGGAAGAGGACCCTGGTAGGAGGTTGGGATGGGATCTAGAGAGGAACGTGGAGAAGGAGAGGCCAAGTCATGGCACTGAACTAGTTCCCTACTGGTTACTTACAATTGTGGAGAAGTTACCCCCAAACTCAGCAGCTTAGAACAGTAACATCGAAAACAGTGTCTCACAAGGTGGAAGTAGGATGCCGGTCAGGGCGGAAGGCATCCCAAGGGGCCCCTCAGTTTCTCACTGGCTGTCGGGTGGGGGCCTTTGTTCCTGGTTGGGTCAGCTTCTCCGCGGGTGGTGTGAACGACCTCCGTGATAATGAAAGTATCGTGTAATAATCACTGGATATAATCTATTACATTCACATCAAGCTCCACTTTTCTCAGGAAACTTCTGTACCGACTCCAACACAGTACAAGGCATTCCTTTCCTAAATCTGTATTTCTAAAGCTCAATTTCATTGAGATAACATGGCACTAAATTAAATTCATTAATTTAAAAATGACCCCAAAGTCTCATCTTTCTAAATAAACCTAATGGTATTTTTTTGGTGCTGTTATTTTTTTCAGGTGAAGGACCACGTCTCATATTTTTCTGACTATTAATTAGACCTTAAATCTAGCTAGGGCATAATTGATGCTTAATACAGAATAATAATAATAATAATAATAATAATAATAATAACTACCATTATTGACACTGTTTATAAGGCTATGAATTTATTAACTTTCCACGACTATCTTCTGCATAAGTTCTATTATGACTCTCATTAAAAAAATAAGGAAACTGGGCTGGAGACGTGAAACAGCCAAAGCTGAGCATTGAACTCTCATTTAACGTGTCGGTTGATAACAGCATGTTTGACGTCTGTCAAATGACACTGATTTGTCCGGAGGGAATGTTCCTGTTTCCTCTCGCCTAACAGATAGTCGCACACTATTTACAACCACTTTGGGGCCAAGCTCTTTTCAGACGACTCTAAGAATGACGTGTCTGTTCCCCAGCCGATGTCTGAACTGTACTTGGATAGGTGCAATTACCTTTGATGTTTTTCTAAAACACACACGCATTTTGGAATTCTTCTTGGTTCTGTTGGAGAGAAAATATATAATTTTCCAAGTAGGAGCCCCATTTGCTGAGCATGTTACAATAATTCATTCTTGAGTAAAATTTTTATTTTACAAGTAATTACTACGGTAGGTGCCTTGCCTTCTTTAGAAATGGATTAAAGTGGCTTATTGATTAATTCACAACTCAGGATGAATGCTTTTACTGAAAAATAAGACAGAGTTCAGCGAGAAAGCACACGCCCAGAGGCTTTTAAGAGCCATGTGTGGACAATTTCGCTCTAAGATTTTTAGAAACTAAAGCAAAAGGGAAAATCTATTGTCATTTGATTTTCGTTTTTCAACAACAGAACGAAAGTACACGAAAAAGTTTGTAAAAATCGTTATTTTCCTCCCTTGGCTTAAATGTTCCCCCTGTAAAATGAACACAATAGGCAAGGTGATCTCTTAGTTTCCTTCTGGCTCTATTTTTTATAATCTTCAGCTACAATAATATAAAAGTAAAATGAAAAGGCATTTCTTATTTTTAATAAATTTATTTATTTATTTATTGGCTGTGTTGGGTCTTTGTTGCTGCGCACGGGCTTTTCTCTAGTTGTGGTGAGCCAGGGCTACTCTTCATTGCAGGCTTCTCATTGCAGTGGCTTCTCTTGCACGGGCTCTAGGTGTGGATTTCAGTCGTTGTGGCGCACGGGCTTAGTTGCTCTGTGGCATGTGGGATCTTCCTGGACCAGCAATCGAACCCGTGTCCCCTACAATGGCAGGCGGATTCTTAATCACTGCACCACCAGGGAAGTCCCTGAAAAGGCATTTCTTAATGTAACCATCCGTGAAGGCACAGAACAGGGAAGAGTGAAGGTCTTCTCTGACAGAATAATGTATGTCAATCCACATGCCTTGAATCTGGATGGTCTCTCAATTAGTACAGGCTTGAATAATCACAAACAAATGGTGGTTTTAATAAATTCAACTGGGGCTTTCATTACAACCAATGGTTATTTAAAAATAACCAGGAGTTTGACAATTTTTTAAACTAAAGATTGGTTACATATACTGTATATATAGACATAGCTTGATTCTGTTATTATGGAAGGCAAAAGTTCAACTTTTCTATTTAGTTTTTTCTGTCTCTTTATGAGTCTGGATTTTTGGTGTTTTTTTTTTGTTTGTTTGTTTTTTAAGAGTCATAAAAGAAAATGTGGCAGTGAGGGATATAGCATCTTCCTTCCATTGCTCCCCGATCCCTTTCTCTCAAGAATTTTATGCCTTCAGCAACCTCTCAACAATCGCTTACTTACTGTTTGCTGTGAGTCAGGTCCCGTACCAGGAGAGGAGGGTACTCCCATGTCTGCATCCCAGACACCAACTCTGACCTTTCTTTGGTTCTCAGACAACTTGCCAGGTGACTTCACTTGGTTGTGCTCCTTTTATCTCAAATTCTATACCGCCCCCGACCCTCCAATTGAGCTCTAATTTTCCTCTGAAATGATCCCCCAATCCTAGTTTCCAATCATTGTCCATCCACTCATTCATTCAACACCTATTGATTTACCTCCTTCTGTGTGACAGGCACTCGTCCAGGTGCTGAGGACAGGGAAGAGAACCAGAGTGGCAGGGTTCCTGCTGGAGTGCAACCTGCAGACAAGGCGTAAGCAGGTCGATGTAAAACATACGTAAAAAACTTACATTGTGGTCTGTACCCAGGAGAAACCTCTCTGAGACCTGAAAAATGATGATGTATCTGCATTTGCTGAGTCGCTCAGTGTACGAACTGTGAACTCATCCTTTCTCCTCCATTGATATATTTGTTCACTCATTCATTCATTAAAATGCATTTCATATGCATTTGTTAAATGCCCATTAAATGCTAAGCCCTGAGAAGATGCAAAGAGGAATAAAACCTGTCCTCTGCTCTCCCTGGGTGTTTGAGTCTAAAGTGAAGAGGCAGATCAGTAAGCAAACAAAGTCAATAAAGTGTGTAATTGTTCTGAGAGATACCTACATGGGACTCCTAGGCGTGGACGGGAAGAAGATGCTTTCTAGAGTACGAGCTTAAGAACATAAAATATATTTTATTGCTCTCAGTATCGCCAGCATGGGACCTGGAAAGAGGCACTCAAAGGAGACGATGAATGGATGTGTGAATGACATCACACCAAAATTTATGCCAGAGCTGAGATGGAGGAGAGCCCTACTGACTTGCTTTATTTATCCACGATTCTGTTGTCCCCGATATGCTATATTTCTCTCAATCTCAATCCACAAGGATTTCATCATTCATAATTCCATACCTGGCATTTCTAAGCTCTTTTCTTTCTCTGGAGATACCTTTCATTTGCACACAAGTTCCCTCACGAGAAGGATTAATAGCTACACCTCTGAAGCGATACCTGAACATTTCCCTTCAACCCCAGATACTATACCGGCCAATGTCCAATCCAGAATCTCAGTTTCCTGATGCTTGTTTCAGTGTTTTCTCCAGATCTCCAAAAAGGGCGTACCAGCTCTGGAGAAGGTTTTACAGTTTTAATCCAGGACTTATGGTGGTTTCAGTGGTATGAAAGATGAAATACTGTGTCACGTCTCAAAACAGGTGCAGACAAAACCCACAAAAACCACCCCACGCACACAAAAAAAAAACCTAAGGAAATTTTAATTGGCTGTTTCATGGGTATATCATGGATTCTGGCACGTGTTATCTAATTTATTCCTCACAGCATGTAAGGAAGTAGGTAGTCCCATTTCTCATGTAAAGAAACTGAGCCTCAAAGACATGGTGTGGTTTACTCAAATCACAGGGCTTACAAATGACACAGTGGGTGATGGGAATGCCAGCACCTGGCATAGACCAACAGACAGTGCTTTCCTGTCCATCTGATGTTTTGCAGAAAATTAAAAGCCTGAGTCATGCCTCCATTTTCAATCCTGTACATTCTAATACCATTTATCTTTCACTATAAGCAAGTTCATAACTGTTTTGATTTTTGCTCCTTGTTACTAAGTGTAACTGGAAGTGGTTTCATCTTCCCCTGGTTTTGGTGTCTTGGAGGGAGAGCAGATTAGCTTTCATTTCTAAGAGCTTTGCACAGGTGGAAGATGAATCTGTCCTTCAAATATCTCTTCATCCAGTTAAGTAAACTTTTTCTGATGTTTTGTTTTGTTTTTCACTCTTTCTTTAATTTTGAAGAAATTTATTTCTTGTTGAGACAAAGGATCTCCACCTTAAATCCTCTGCCGGCAATACAGTCTCAAACAGGAATCATGTCTGTTGTGAACTGTTCTCCAATGTGTCCATACTTGGGGGAAATTATTTATATTGTTTCCTGGAAAATTATGATTGATAATATTCATATTTTCATTTACAAATTGATTTTTATAATGACCTGAAAATTCAGTAGATTTAAATTATGTAAAAATACCAACCTTTAAGGTAGTGCCTTATTTAATTCATCTTAGTATTTCCTATAACCACCCTTGCAATTTTTTTTGGAATGTACTTTATCTGATATATTTTATCTTCTAGGACCATAATCTAATATGGAACTGATAATCTTTTTTTAATATACTTTTTAAGAATTCAAACATCTGTCTGGTTTATTATATTCACTGTAGACCATATGAATTTGATGGTTAGGGTAGGAGAACCAAAAACCTTCCAGAGATCTAACGCTTTCATAGACAAGAATATTTTTTAATGGGGTTTGTGAACAAGAAAATTAGTGACAGCCTGAGAGTTTATAGGCGGTTCATAACAGTGACTAGAAATCTTGATATTTTAAATACAGCAAATTGAGCAAAGCCCTATAAAAGGTGACAGTTACTCAGCCTGTCACGGTTGGCAACTAAGAACTAAGTTGCCTGTTAAACATGACTCTTGAGGGGCAAAAAAGACACTCGTGCAGAACCGAACCCGAAAAACAATGCAGGATTCATTCTTTTCTCGTGTCTCTTCCTTAAACTTTGAGGTAACAGAGTCCGAGCGCAAGTCAGAACCCTAATGATATCCCTGTGATGGTTATGAGACAGTGTCGCCAAAAGAAGGAAGAAGATACCAAATTGGAAGTAATGACAGAGGAGGAGTTATAGTTAGAGCATCCCGAGAATGGAAAGCAGAAACCTCATTGTCAGGTCTGCAGCCATGAGCGGGCACAGAAAGTACCTGAGCTCCGAGGGCCTCTGGAATAAACCTTTGGTGATAACAACACAGTCCTCAACAGGGCTACTTTTATATTTATAGTTTATGCTCCATTATCGCCAGAGGCCTCAAATCCCGCATAGTCGAAATCTCCATTCCCTGCTGCCTGCTGGGCATTTAACAAGGGCTCTTGTAACAGGACCCGGAACAAGTCTGTACATGAATAAGAAGTGCAGGGGCCAGCCAGGCACCACAGGCTGCCAGGTAGCCAAGTGCAAGCGTGGGAGGGAGACAGAGAAAGCACACAATGACCTCGAGTGCCTCAAGGCATGGCTTCAAAAGGTGTCAACACCAATTAAATTGTAAAAGTTCTGTCAGCTTCTGAAACGTCATCCAGACAGGGACAAGACAGTACACAATCAAAGGGCCGGGACGTGATTCTGTAGGGTCCACCCTGGACCTGGTACACACAGGCACGCCTGGCAATTTGTGATGCGTCCGTGAGCCTCAAGTTCAGGCTGTGCCCCAAGGTGTAAATACCCTTCCGCTGGGAGCTCTCCCGGTACCGCTGGTGGACCTTGAAACCCTTTATTAGCAGGTAGGTGCTGGCAGCTCCCACAGGTAAATTGCCCCACACGTAAGTCTAACGAAAACATGTAGCACTGCTGGTGCCCCTAGATGAGCTGAAGGATAATTGCTCAGTCTCGACTTGAGCTGAACAGTGGCAGATGAGCTACCTGCAACAAACAACGCTGCAGAGAACTTTCTCTGTCAGCATGAGGCTTGGTGGAATCTACCCTTTCTGGCAACAAGACGTTCTGACAGTAATGAGTTGGCAGGGGGCTTATTTGAAATAGTTACACCCATAAGGAGATGACTTTGCATTTCCTATTTGGCCCTGGTGAGTGTTAATGTGGCTTTAAAGAATTTATTAGATCTTGGCTAAGGTACCCTAATCTCAATTCATGAAATGATGTCTCTTTCTCTTTCTCTGTCTCTCACTTTTTCTCTTTTTTTGCCTACGGGTAACTATGATAGGTATGACCAATTTATTGGATGGCTTTCAAAGTGACAGCAGAGTTGGGGAGGAGAAGAAATGCGTTTTATAGCCGGAGGAAAAAGATCGGGAGAACTGTCAAAGTATTTCTCACATATTTTATCGCTAAGTAATTTTCTTGGTCTGCAGAACTTTTTCACTCACCAGATCAAGTGAAATGCCTGCGGTTTGAGGTAGATGAATTCATGCTGAAAAGTAGACTCTAATGACATTAAAGTTCCAAGCATGGTCATTCTTAAAAAAAAAAAAACAAACTCAAAAAGATGACTCTTGTCTATTGTTTTTTTATGAGACGGAACCCACTTAATATAAAGATTTAGAATGTAATTGTTCTTTTTGAATTAAACTATTTGACTGCTCTGAATAAAGTTGAAATCACTCTTTCATTTTGAAGGAAAGATTAACCAGACATAAAATAATGTATCAGATTATTGAAAATTAGCTTGAACCTATCATATGTTAGATTATCTATTAGGTATCTTCTTTTAAAATAGAACAGCAGAAAATGAGTTCAATAACCACAAGGAGAGAGGAAATTGATGAACATGTTCATTCAGATTTTAGTTTTGATGCTGGCTTAGTCAACGTGGTCTAAGTTCTGCTGCAGTAACAAAGAAAGAAATCTAAGTGGCCTAGGACAGGATCAGTCTCCCACGTATATAAATCTATGCCCCTGGAGACAAGGGAGCAAAGTTCCTCTATGAGATTTTTGTACGGCACCTCTTCACCAGCATGTGCTTCCAAAATGATGATGCCAGGAAAGAGAGCCAAGTGTTAAGCGCTTCCACCCAGAAGTGACACCATTTCTGCCTACATCAAATGACCCAAAGCAAGTCACGGGGCTACCCCAGCCCTCCAGGCAGGTGAATACAATTACCTGGGAGTCTGAAAGGAGAGGGAATTGGTATCCGTGGACGGTTGTGAAGTGAGCCACAGACCACTCTTCCTGAACCGTATTCGTTCCTCTCTTATTCCTCAATCCCCATTCGAGGGAAACGACCGCCCCCAAACCCTCATCCACCACAAGGTCCAGGATCTCACATGAGAATGTGGCCCCTCTTGGTACAGAGACAGACAAACTTAGAAGAAAGGTTATTTTCACTGTCCCCCCCACCGCCCAGTCTATAGACCGAAGAAGAAAAGACAGCTCTGAGACTCGCAGTCACAGTGGAGACCACTGGGGTCTTCCTGATGAAGACCCGCTTCTGGTCCCCGGGAGGAGACGCCCCATCTTGTGCTTGGTGACTCCTGGCTCCGCCCTCTGGAAGGCGAGTTCTTCCTTTACTCTCCTTGGTCCCATCTGGAATGGGCGCCGGGAAATGTTCTCCTTGAGGGATAAGCAACTTTCTGAGCCCTTTACCTGCCTGAGAAGGGTTAGATCCCATGGGTGACTTAAGTCACAAAAGCCAGTCTCTTTGAGCCCAGGCTTAGACGTCCTTTGGCATGAAATCCTCTCAAAAGTTTCACAGGCTTCTCACCTACGTGATGTTGCACAGCACCGTGGGACAATTCCACACCCACAAGGTCTTCCGAGATTTGGTTCCCGGAATATTTGCTTTCTTCTTTTCTCCTCTCTCTTCCTCCCTTTCCCTCTCTCCCTTCTCCTCCCCCTCCCCCCCATACTTGCAGCTGATTTTCCATTGTCTATTGAGGTTCGGGTAAAAGTCACACACTCAGTCTCTTTGCTAGTTTTGTCTAATTGAGAGGATGGGTGGGCTGCCCCGCTTTTACTTGTACCTTTAGTCTGAGATACTTTAATCCATTCCCAGATGTCAACATGGTGTGGTAGCCACACCCTTGATGTGATCTTGCTTTAATGTTTAGGTTTCACTTTCCTGTTTTGCACAAAGTTGTCTCTGAGAAGCAGTTGCTTTTTTCTAACCCTACTGGTCTCCAAATTTCTGTATTGCCCCGTTTCAGTTTATTCCTGATTGCAAACCATTCTGTTCTTTTCTGAGTTCAACTCTTTTTCTTTTATGCTACCTTGCTAAGTGCAGCTGACATCAATCTGCAGACGCTCTAATTTTCTATTTAATCTTTCTCCTAGAGCAGCAAGTGTATTTCTCTCTTGTAAATGATTATAGGTGATAATGTTACCAAACGATTTGCCACTGCCTAGATTGAGTGCTATTCTCCAGCCTCCACAGAGGTGCCCATCCATGGCAGCCACCCCTGCAGAGTCAGCACTAAGCCTGGTGACGTATTTCAGAGTTTTTGCCATGGCAGCCTGTAATCCTGGTATAAGTAGCTGTTTCAGTCAGCGTGCATTAGGTTAGGCTGGACTAGCAAACAACCCCAAATTTCAGTAGTTTACAACACAAAGATTTATTTCTCTCTCATGCAAAGTCCACGAGGTGCCCAGAGAACTCCCAGGACAACTGTGCTGTCCTCCACGCGAATGCCCAGCACTGTCCTTCCTGAGCAATGTGGTTTCCAGCAGCCACGCCAGAGAAAACGTGGGATAAGAGTCGAGCGCCAGTAATCAAAATGCTTCTTCCTGGAAATGATATGTATAACTTCTGTCTCTCTTACCCTCTGAGAAGCAGGGATGTGTATTCTTCTTATGTGTCCTTAAGACAAGGAGAACTGGGTACCAGGGACCAGAGGTCACATCGACCAAACCTGCTGAGTTTGTGACTTGCTGAATGAAATCATGAATTTAAGAAGTAGTTCCTGAACTCCCAGTACTGTAAGCACTTTATTTCTACTTTAGAATCACTGTTATAACCTTTACTGGCAAACTTTGTATACTTATTAACTTTTAAACAATTTAAAAGGTTTTCATAAAACTTTTGTGAAAGGCTTATAACTCCTGCTTATTCAGATTCCAAGTTACTTTCCAAATAGCTGCTATAAAATGCTACTTACTCAAAGTTTTCCAATTATAATGGCCAGGTACTGTGTAGGAGCGCCACATGTCCTGTCTTCAGTGAGGAATATTCAGGGATTAGCATGTGCAGTGGCTTGAATGGTGATTTCTCCAAAAGATGTGTCCACATCCTAGAAACTGTGAACGTGACCTTATTTGGGGCAATTCTCTTTGCAGGTGGCTGTAATTAAGTCCAGGCTCTGGAGATGAAGAGGCCACGGTGGGTTCTAATCCCACAGCAAGTGTCCTTATAAAACGGAGGGGAGCAGATGCACAGAGCAGAGGCTGTGTGAAGGCAAAACAGATGGGAGTGATGTGGCCACAGGAAGGCAGGCGCCCCCAGGAGCTGGCAGGGGCGAGGGGGGCTGTCCTCGGTGACTCCAGGGGGTCCAGTTCTACCTACACCTTGATTTTGGACTCTGGCCTCCAGAAGAGTGAGAGAACGAATTGCTGTGGTTTTAAGCCACCAAGTTTGTGGTTGTGTGTAACTGCAGCCCCAGGAAATGAATACAGTGTCCCTCTGAGTTCTAGGCTTTCAAGAAGAATGGGTGCAGTGAATATATGTCATTAAATACTATACTTACTGAGCTAAAAGAGCCATGGAGAGTGAATTAGACACTCTCATGACAAAGTCACAGGATTTAGCACAAAGAGTCCCGGGGTTTGAAATCAGATAATCTGAGTTCCAGATTTAACATTTTGAAGTGGTTATATCTTTTTGTTTGTTTTGTTTTGCTTTGGCCACACAGCATGTGGGATCTTGGCTCTCCAACCAGGGATTGAACCCACGCCCCCTGCATTGGAAGCCCAGAGTCTTAACCACTGGACTGCCATGGAAGTCCTGTGAAGTGGTTATGCATTTTAAGCATAGGATACCTAGATCAGGTATTATAATTTCTAAACACTTTCCATTTAAATGGACTTCATGTAGTGAGCTTCTGCGATTTGCAGCAGAAGAATAGAATGGTCCAAAGATTGGACAAACAAAAGCTTTGCCCTCTTTTGAAAGAAGCCCATTAACTGCAAACCTTTCATTTCTATTTATTATTTTAACCTGCATCTGAAAAATGGAAAGGAACTAGAAAAAAGCCCAAGTTTTTGTCAGGTACTCAAGGAAAGTGTAAATAAAGTTCTATGAAAAAAGTCCTAAAGGCTGATTGACAATCTCTTGTTACATTTCAGCTCATACACGTTATTCCTCCAAGATGACCCTCATATGGCAAGAATGATATTTTAGGAATAATACTAGTTTATTTCTAGGACTTCCCTTCTGTAACTGATTTCGAATATATGAATGGAGATTAACTTATAAATTCTCACCTTCATTCACAGACATGGTTTCCATCTTATGGATAACCCAGGGAGTTCACCGCAAAACACAGACCTGGCTGAGAGTAAAACTTTGTGACGCAACTTTAAAGCAATGGGGGTGTGTCGTGTGTGTGTGTGCGCGCGCGTGTGTGTGTTCGCATTTCCTCGAAGGTATTGCTCTTTTCCTCCTGTAAATGGAAACATAAATATAAAAAAGGGCGGACTGTGGATCTTGAGGGCAGAATCCCCCTCCTCGTTCAGTTGCTTCTTGGGTGTCGGTAGCTGAAAGGCTATGGTGGGTATTTGATGTTTTCTGTGTCTCTGATGAGCCTGGATGGCTGAGTCATACACTGCCCTTGGAGCAAAGATTTTTGCCTGCCTTATCCCAGGGGGCTGTGCCAACCCTGGGAATCTACGTTCGCCCTACTTCTTTAGTCCTGTCGTGAAATACCCCTCCACCCCTCTGGTGCACATCTTCTCTCTGTGGATTTAGTATTAAAACCCATGCACTCGCGGTGTCATTCGCCTCTTCTGCCAGAACAGTGCTAAGGAAGATTTTCACGCTGCTGCTGCAATGCAAGTTTTACAGGAGCTCTAGATGCCTTCAAGGAGCAGAGGCAATTGGATGACCGGAGGTGCTTTCACATTACATGTTAAAAACCTTGGGAGGATTTAAAACCAATGCTGTCAACTTTAGCTGGAACAAACCAGGATGGAAGGCATATTATGAATTCAGGGAATTTGAGGCAAATGAAGACGAAATTGCCATTATAAGATGCCAGAAGCTTGTGTCAACTGCAACCGAGTTATAACGACCTGCTGGGTGTTGGTTCATTGAGACTTCTTGCTGGCAAGAGCTCATCTGTCTAACATGCCGTGCTCCTGGGTGAGCCACCAGGCCTCACGTCTCTGTGCTCAGAAGCTCCATGTTACCTGCTGAGCCGTTATCACGGAAGCTCTCAACCCTCCCAATCTAACCAGTCCCCCCACTTGTCCCTCCTCCTCCCCAAACCTTCTGGAACCCAACTCTCTGCTTCGCAAACTCATCTATCCCATCAGCCGCTCTGCACTATTCCCTCCACTTGCTACCCAAACTCGGCAGGCTTCTGAGCATCTTCTTCCTGGAAAATTCCTCAAGAAGAGGCTCTCCTGACTCTTTATTTCAAGGTCAAGCAGTGGGATGGGCATGACCTTTGGCTCCCATTGTTGGTTCGTCGCTACCTCTTTCCCCTTTCAAACCCCTAGCTCGAGGTCTTGGTGCTAATTACCCAAGTCAGATGCCTGCCTCCAGCAAGAGTTCAAGGGGATGGATGGACGCTCCCTGATGTCTCTGTCACCAGCTTTTATGACCCCAGAGAGAGCCACAGCTGCCCCCACCTCCCCCAGGAGACCCTCCAAGACCAGCAGATAAAGTCAGAGTGTGGCAAGCTCTACCTGTTGCTCTAGTGTCTCACAGGAAACACCCTGACCAGGCCCACCTGGGAACGGCCGAAGGAAAGAAGAAATTAACACCCCCCCCCCCGCCCCCCACCGCGAGACTTTCGGAACCAGGAAATATTTGCAACAACTTATCACCTTTTTCACTTGACCTCCTCACCTCCCCCTCTTGGTTTTAAAAGAGAAACTAGCATCCAACCCTGGGCAAGATGGTTCTTTGGGACACTAGTCCCCCATCTGCTCGGTCTGCTGGTTTTCTCAATAAAGCTGCTATTCCTTGCCCCCAGCCCCACCAAATGCCCTTGATCTTCTGAAGTTCACACTGTTCCCCTTTGTCACCTCTTCTCCTTGTTTCCATCTACAAACCATGGGTCCGTGTTCCTTCCTTATAACAGCCTCAGCCCCTCACTCACGGCCTTATTTTTCAGTTTGGCTGCTGGCATCATTCTTAGAGATGTCAACCTCTATACAGGTAATCCATTAAACTAAATTTTCAGTTCCTTAATTTCACCTTGAAAATTCTTTTCCTCATCCTTGCTTTAGTTTCCACCTTCCACGACCAAACCTCGGGCTTTGTCATCAGTGATTGTTTCTCCCCCAAATCTTCTGGTTTCAAGCATCCTGTTCTTTGATCACCATCTCCTAGACTAACGCACTCACAAGACTATTAAACAGGTGTGGGATTCTTCAAATGGAGTCCCTGGAGACCAAAGCAGGACCAAACCTAGAAGTGATCTTTGATACTTGAGCACAAGGAAGGCCTCATTTCTATTTCTTACTGGCTCTCCCAAGTCCTCTGTGCAAATAGATTTGAAATTGACTCTTTCTTGTGCCTCCCAGACCTACTTCCCCATTGGGCAGAAATGCCTGAGGAAAAATGTAACAACATTTTCTTTATGTTCCCATTCTTGTCTTCTGTGTGTGTTTCACTCTTCTCAATTCAAAAAACTGATATTATTATATAAGAGAAATGTGATAGCAATAATGCATATGTAAAGTCATCTTTTTGTTGTTGTGGGTTCTGTTTAAAAGGAAACTGTTGCCGTGTAACAACCCAGCTTTTGTTTGAAAAAAATATTTCCTATACCGAGGACTGCCAGGGAATCAAATGATGTGTAACAAATGGAATCTCACTGTTCCCCAGGTCAAAAAAGCACCAATCTTAGAATGTTAAAAATGCAGCACTTTATTATGAGATATTTAGTAGCATCCTTGGCCTCTACCCACTGGATGCCAGGAGCAACCCACCCCCACCCAGCTGTGACAATAAATGTCTCCAGACATTGCAAAGGTCCCTGGGAAGCAAAATTGATCCTGGTTAAGAATCACTGATGTATGTATTTATATATTTTGAATGTTTTAAATGTTCCATAATAAAACAAAGTTTAAAAGTGAAAAAAAAATGTAGCGCTTTAAAATTTACTTTAAATTTTGCAAAATGAAATTTTATCAATACCTGTCAAAGAACAGGATAATAAGATTTGAGGTTCTCAGTGGGAGAAAAGCATGAGAGTTACAATAGGTTCATTGCCTATTATTCTACACCCATGGTTCACTTTCTGTTCCTTCCTCCTCCCCACCGAAGATACCCTTGTAAATGTTACCTGATCTGTGTTACATTCTCATATGCATAGTGTGCAGCCAGACGAGGACCAAGCTAACATAATACAAATGTAGAGAAAATGCCATAATTTGGTTCTTATAAGGAAGATATGAGTATGATATGCTGTCACCCGGCCTGCCAGATACTTGCAATAAGGCTCGTGTGTTTTACATTGAATGAGTTTATATTTTTAAGAATTTTCTAGCTCAAAACTGACATACATACACTAAAAAAAATGTAGAGCACTTTGTAAGTTATTAAATAAAACCCAAATAATCCACAAATTTTTTGTGTGTCCTCTAAAATTCTTTTTGGCTAATATTCTCATAAATCTACCAAGTTCTACTCACCTCTTTACGATTATCCAGAGGACATAGGCATCTGTTAGAAAAAGTCTACATTGTTTATTGACCTAATTATTGGGGATATTTTGTCTTTTTTCTCTGGTGTTTTGAATATAAGCAGCACCTTGTATTCAAAGGGTTCTTTCAGTTGCAAGTGATAGTAAACCTGCTCAGGTACTTGTTAGCAGAAAAGGTAATTTATCAAGTCCCGTAATTGAGAAATACAAGGATAGATTCAGGTGTGGTTTGATCCAGGAGCTCAGACTGAATAATCTCTCTTGTCTTTTTCTTTCTTCTTCCATCTCTTCCTAGTCTTGCTTTTCCTCTCTTATTAATCTTCTCTTTGAAAACAAATGTCGTATATTAACACATATATGCGGACTATAGAAAAATGGTACAAATCAACCGGTTTGCAAGGCAGAAATAGAGATACAGATGTAGAGAACAAACATATGGACACCAAGTGGGGAAAGTGGGGAGGGTTGGGGGGGAATGAATTGGGAGATTGGGATACCAAGTTGTACACTCTAAATATATGCTTTTTATTGTCTGTTAACTGTATCTCAATAAAAGTTCTTAAAAAATTAAAAAAAAATCTTCTCTTTGGCTTCATTCATGGCTCCTTCTGTGTGTGGCTGCAAGGAGTTTAAAAGTTCTAAGCATATATCATCTTAAGGTGGGCAATCTGATTAGAAAGTTCTATCAAATTTCCAAATAATTAACAGAAATCTTGGGATTGATTTTGATTCATGGGTGCTGAGTTGCATGCTTTTGCATGAACCAACCTCCGTGGCCCGGAGAGAACGTGCTCTTTAACGAGGCCTGGGTGACAGGTCTGTATCTGGAGCCAAGGAACTAAATTCAAACCTTCCCTGAGTCACGTGGACTGAGAATGGAAGACAGGAGTTTCCTGAGGGCAAATCTCTATGCAATGATGAAAAAGAAGTGGTTTAGGGCTGAGAATACTGCTGTGTCCCAGGAGCTCATTTGAGGCAACAGCAGAGCTGTGATAGCTTTGTAGCTCTGCACCTTATACACGTTAAGCGTGTTTGATTGGATCCCACTTTCCTGAGCTTTGAATAGTTGTGGAAACTGCACAATTGCTTAGTCCAAGTGCTCCTTTCAAAGGGTCATCAGTTTCGTTCACAAAAGTTCAATTCCAACCAAGTAGGAACATCAGAAGGTGAAGAAGAAAAAAAAAAAGACAGACTCTTCAAATTGATTGGGTTTTGTTGGAGAAGAGAAATAGATTGGGTCAGAAACAGAATGTTTTTTGAGAAACTCTGAGCACCTAATCATTGACTTTTTTCCCCCTCACTTCCAAGTCCTTGCAAAGTTTGTGTAGACAGTGTTTCTCCACAAACACCTAATAAAAAGGAGAACAGAAAGGAGAGGTAGGGAATGCGACATAGATTTTTGAGCTGCCTCCTGGTTTTTAACAAACTCACGCGCTGAAATTCATTAGGTTGCCTTGATGCCTTCAGTTCTTGTGAACATAAGATAGTGCTTATTTTGATGACCTCTGAAGACAGGCTTGTTTTTGAAGCCAGTGATAGTTTTGAATCATTTAAGCTAAATCTCGTGTCTTCTCTGAGACAACTAGATGACTTGCTTAGTTCAGTTTGCCATTGGCTGTTTGTATGAACTTGAGGATTATAAAGAGACTTAGAAATAACAAACTAAAGTGAAAAGTTTTTACATGTGTCAGATCCCTTCCTTCATGCAAAAGAACAATTAGTCAGCATAAACTGTACCTTTTCAATGCATAATGACTGACTTCACAAGCTTTATATTGAATGAGAATTTATGTGGTAAACATCCTAGGTATAGCTGGATATTTCTATGACATAAAACAATCATTATTATTTCTTTTAAGGTATGCCTAAATGTTTTACAAAGAGATTTAGTCTTTGTTTGCAAAGCCTTTTGGTTTATATAAACAAATTGAACACTCAATCCTAGGATTTTAAGAAGAATCCCAGCACTTACTATTGAGTTGGGACATTGGATATAATCTGAATACCTTTGTTGAACGAATATATTTTTAGTAGAGTTCGATGGAGGGCTGTTGTAAGGTTACAGTCAAGGTGTGATCAAAGTGATGGAAAAAAAGATTGGGAGGGTTTGGTTATGGAGGTGCTTGAAGAATAAATTGGAGGAAGATTGGAGGAGGCTCACTGGACAAGAAGATGGAGGAGGAGGGAAGGCAGAGGGTGTCAGGAAGAAGGATCATTGTAGATAAAAGGAATTGAACCACAAAACAGCCTGAGATGCTCTGAGAACCTCTGGAATCCCAGCCGTGGAGCTGGGAGGTGGAATAGGCAGCACTGGAGGGTCCACGGAAGCTGGAACCGCAGGAAGGTGGCACTCACCGAGCTGTGACCCATATCTTTAGTTTTTCTGAAAAAGGGTAATAACAAAAGGGATGTGTTGACTATAAATCTCTGAATTATCTGATGATATCTCATCACTCCCTTCTAAAAGCCTTCACTGGTGCGTCCTTCTGTGACAAAATGAAGTCTAACCTTTCAGCTCAAAGGGAAGAAATAGCTCCTCCCCTGCACTGTGTCCCTCAGGCACACGGGGCTCCTGAGCCACTGCTGTGTCCTCTGCCTGGAATTCCCTCCTCCCTGTGTCCAGCCGTCAGAGCCACATCCCTTTTTAACGACAACTCAAATGCCGCCTTCTCCACAACGGTTTTGCTAATGCCAACTGCTTCTCTACTTTGCTCCCAGGGAAAACATCTTTCTGAGTCACAGTTTTAAAACGCTTCCTTTTTTTAATCTTTCTCACTTCTCTCTTGAATTTTGATTTTATATATATATATATTCATATATGCCCATAATGCATAATACATAATATATATGTGTGGGCATGTATCTAAATCTCATGACTAAATTTTAAGATCCTACCTAGACAATAGGGATTGTTTATTTATATAGTTTATTAATTTCTTCTAGGAGCACCTAGCATAGTACTTTGTACTTCGTGCTCTAGTTGAGAGAAAGAAAAGGGGGAGGGTATATATTATTGAGAGAGAGGGTAGACAGATACTATCTACAGACAGATATTTTTTTCCAGAAGCTCATTAACTTCAAAGAACCATTTTAGGCTTTTCAGAAGGACACGTGACATGTGAAATAGGTCAATTAGTAAGGTGATTTTCAAGTCACTGCTGAGTCGTGGTCAGAACAAAACTGCACCTTTATAATTCACATTTCAAATTGCAGACCCTTAAGAGTTTACTTCGGTGAGAATTTCGCCAGATGTGGTGGAAAAAGTCTACAACTGATCTAATGATTTTCAAGAACTGTTCCCCGACCTTTGAAAAGTTTGATGAATCTAACGTGATTGTTCCTGCATGAATTCATAAAATTCGATCTACTCCAATGTCTATCCATCTCAAATTTTATTACATGGTGCCCACGTCATCTTAGATGACTGAAGTTCATCCTATATTTTATTTTTTGAGCCTATAGGTATATTTCACTCTCTCTGCTGGGTCCAGAAGAAAAAGCGCTTTGGCAGTCACGTCCAGTGGAAAATCCATCCTGGGATGTAGGAGGTGGATACCGGCACAGAGGGCACGTGTGAATTTAACAGACAGATTTAGGGAGCCGGTCGGCAGCAGAGAGCTTAAGAGGCTGTACTCAGTAGTTTCCTAGACGCTGACGTTATTCAACTTCTGGTAAAAAGCATTGCATATGTTAAAAGTCTGGGGCGGTTTTAACCATGTACAGTAATTGAGGCACTTGAGGTTTCAACAGTTCTGTGTAATCATAACCATATTCTCTGAATCCTTGGAAAAAATTATCAGAAGGAAAACATGATCCAGTCTGTTTAGCGTTTTTGACCTTACAAAACAATACCATAAATTCTACAGATTGCAATCTGAAAGAGAGCAAGACATTTACCATTTTACTCTTTAAACAATTGATTTAACTTTGAGCTGATCTTTGGAAAGAGATCTCTTTGGACCTCTCTTGGAGACAGATAAGCACTGTCCTATATTACCTTCGAGCGATGTTACTGGTCCCGCTGACTGGTAGTGTTCCAGGACGCAGCATCACCTTTCTCCTTTCCTGTGCCTTAGATTCATCTTTTTAGTCTAATCTCCTTTCTCATTGAACTCATCTTCCTCTTCAGATTTTCCTACTCTGAATCAATGACACGTGATAGTCCTGAATATTAATTCTATCGGAAATATTGAAAAGCACAGCAGCTGTTTGACATCTGAATCTTTTTTTCTTTTCTCTCCCTTCTTCCGTTTCCTTCTCTTTTTCTTTTCTGCTTTTCTTTCTTCCCTCTTTATTTGAGGAAATCTGTATTGTTCTTTATAGCTTGATTTCTTTAGGCTTTCAGGTAATTTACTATATTACAAACGTTTGTGGGTTTTTTTTAGCAAATTTAATTTATTCCAATTGTTATTTACAAACTAGTAAGTTTATATTGTAATTGATTCATAACTAACTTTTTGTTAATTAATTTTTTATTGGAGGATAGTTGATTTACAATGCTGTGTTAGTTTCATGTGTACAGCAAAGTGAATCAGTTATACATACACATATATCTGCTCTTTTTTAGATTCTGTTCCCATATAGGTCATTTACAGAGTACTGAGTAGAATTCCCTTTAATATTCAGTAGGTTCTTATTAGGTACCTATTCTATATACAAACATTTGTTTGTTCAGTCAGAAGGAAATTTTGATTTAATCTCAATAAAAATAATAAAAATCAACTTTTGCCTTTAAAACATTATATATGTACATTATATATCTATGAATATTTTAATTTCCATAGGACCTTGGGGTTGGAGAGGACATAAAAGCTTTCCTTCACTCTCTGAACCCTTCTGTAGATTTCCTCCTTTTCTACCACAGGTTGATAATCCCACCTACTCCTGACTGTCTCCAGTGTGATGGGCATTTCTCCTCATCGCTCTTCTCCACCAGAAGGGCCTTCCTTTCTCATCGTGAGGCTCAATTTGTATTTGCATTTATCTCCTGCCTACCCATCCTACTTTCCTATTTTTCCTCTTGTAGCCATTTAGAAAAAGCAGCTCTTTTTTTTTTTTTTTTTTTAAATAGGAAAGAACTGATGTTTTAAATACATTATCATAAAATATCCTAGCAGGGTTCACAAAAACCATTAAGCATGACTACATTTATGAAAATGGGACTAAGGTTGGGGGTGCTAGGGACAGAATTCTACAAATCAACACTCACTGGATTTAAAGCACACGCACATATATTAATTTAATAATTGGAATACATATTATGATTTTAAAAGAACTATGTGTCTTCTATGTCTCCTTTTTAAAATGTAAATATTTACAGTTTTTCAACTTCTTCTCATATAATAATAATTTTTAGTACCTGTGTATTCCTTTTTATTTTCTTTGCTCAGGCTTCTACTTTCTGTTGAAAAGTATTGGAACATGGCAGCCAGAATGGAACCCAAATGATAAATTTATTAGACAGTGATTTAGCTGTGAGCATGTGTATAGATCTCTACACGTTGATTCATATGTTCAGATTCATAGCTTTTAGCATACAACCCTTATCATAGGACAATAGAGCTATCCAATCTTAATAGATGTACAGGAGAAATTATGACAGCCACTAAAAATGGGACAAAAGAGGATTTTAACAGAAAACAATTGCCTTGAATAACAACATAATATATTATTTTCTATACAGAATGGAAATGATAGGATCTTGATTTTTATATTGTGGGTTTTCTGATCAAATTTCTTGACTGAATGGAGAAAAAAAATCTAGTAAATTATTCTTCCAAATGTAACAGGAGAAAAAGAAATAAAACACACATTTAAATATATTATTTTTCAAATACACGATTTTTGTATTGGTGCCTATTTTAATTTTTTATTTTGACTAATTTGTTTTCTTTTCAATGATGTTGAGATGTCTAAAATAGTAGCGTCAGACATAGAGAACGAACTTGAGGACACGGTGGAGAAGGGGAGGCTGGGATGCAGTGAGAGAGTAGCACTGACATATAGAAACTACCAAATGTAAAATAGATGGCTAGTGGGAAGCTGCTGAAGAGCACAGGGAGATCAGCTTGGTGCACTGTGATGACCTAGAGGGGTGAGATGGGGAGGGTGGGAGGAAGGCTCAAGAGGGAGAGGATATGGGGATATATGTATATTACATATAGCTGATTCACTTTGTGGTACAACAGAAACTAACACAACATTGTAAAGCAATTATACTCCAATAAAGATATAAAAAAAATAGGGTGAGATAAATTTAAAAAAATAGGGTGAGATAAATTTAAAAAATAGTAGCAACTTAGAGGGTCAAGAATTGTCCCCCCCCCACAAAAAAAGTCCAATGTTCTACCGTGAAATAATGGCCAATGCAGAGTATATATATAAAGGCAACAGGAGATGCCAAGGTTTGCATGAAGGTAAAGCATACTCTGACTGGGGACTTCCCTGGTGGTCCAGTGGTTAAGACTCCATGTTTCCTCTACAGGAGGCAAGGGTTCAATTCCTGGTTGAGGAACTAGGATCCTGCATGCCACTCAGCGTGGCCAAAAAAAAAAAAAAAAAGAAGAAGAATATGCTGACTGTATCAGCTGAGGTTAAGAATCCACACGCTCACAGGTAGAGGCCACTCGTGGGAACTGGGCAGAGGGCGTGGGTGGCAGAGGCCACCAGGCACGGAGTCCTGCTGTTTGTTGACTCTGTGAATCAGCACTCTGAGTCAGCTCCTGACACGTCTGTGTGGAGTCCGGGGAGGAAGGCCAGTAGGATGGAAGCAGCAGTGGAGGAGTTTGTTGGTGAGGGCCTGCTATTCTTGAGTTTCAATTCCAGTTCTAACCCTGAAACCCACCAACTGAGGGTCAGTTAACCTCTCTGCCCGTTTCTCCATCTGTCAAGCCAGAAGATTAAACTCCAGCAATAGGAGCTTTTATGCTTCTGCCCTTCTGTGATTCTAGGGACTCACTGTGGAAAATCCGAACGGCCACATCCAGCAGGAAAACCAAGCAGAAACACCCGTGATGGGACACCAGGAAGCCTCTGGGATATCAGATTTTCCTAAAAATGTTTCTAACTGATTTCTTCTGTCTCTCATGGTAAGGAAGAGGCAATCATGAAGTAAGAAGGTGGAAAGCGATTAGAGGTCAGCTGAGAGCACTACACATTGACTCTCTTCCTTTCGCCATCATAAATCTGTTACATAAGGGTCCGTGCTTGCAAGATTTCTCTTTCAGTTTCTGCAGAAGAAGGTAGACGCAAGAGCTGAAAATGATCTGCCTGTAAATATTCATGATGGAAAATGGATGAAAGTGGTTTTCATTATCCAATCCTCTAACCTGTTTTAAAAATGGTTTGTAATTTCCGCAGACCTCGGTCAATATTTCCCGTCCACACAATATGATGGGGCAGGGGTTCTTAACGTGCCTGTTTGAAAATGTGACGTATTCTCTGATTCAGCATTTCTACAGATTTGGTGTGAGGATTAGAAAGAAAATGGATACACATTATGATTGGAAGCAGTACTTATCAGAAGAGGTGAGAATGGGACCAACAGCTAGCTCTCTCCATTGTGGTTCAAATAGCATAGACGCCAAAATGCAACATTTCAGAACAGAGCTCATCTTACTACTATTGAACCAGAAAGGTTCTTACTCTTGGAGCAGCTTTCTATGAGGTGTAGAAACATGTCAGAAAAAAAAAAAAAAAAAAAAAAAAAACAGGTCCTGAGGTCCTCAGGACGTACCCTTTTCTATTGTCAAATTAAAGCCAATACTAATTAGCAAGTTACATTTACTGAGGCCAGATTTATGAAACTTGAGAAGGGAATCTGTTTTCTGGAAAATTCTTGTTGAAAATTTTGGAGTTGAGGAATTATGCTTATTAAGAAAGAATGTTCAAATAAATAGAGAATTGAGTGGTTTGGTGGACAATGACCACTGCTCCCGTATTGGGGGAGACAGTCTTTTGGAATTAAATTTTGTTTCTTCACTCAGTTTATACCTTAGAAGAAAAATCCTAATTTTTGGAATTTGGGCCAAAGGAAAGTGTGACTACAGAGTAACACAACTGATTTTATCATTCTGTCTTTTCAGTGAATTCTTCTCATAGTAGGAATTCTTCTAAAGTAATAGTTAAGGAATTCACTGTGGCTTGGGTTGCATCCTCTTCTACTCCCATAGTTGAAATGAGACTGGCCAGCTCATGAGATTAGGCACTCCCAGAAGACTCGGAGAGCTTCCTGGCTTTATGAGGGCCAGAAACAACAGTACAGAGTGTTTTTTACAATAATCCTGCTTTGGGGTAAAAACAGGAAAGGGAGAGGCATGTTAAAATTAAATATTTTATAAGATGAAAAGAACCAAAAGAAAATAGAGCAGTTTCCTTTCAGTTTGGGGAAAATGAAAATCAACTCTGACTATCCAAATTATTTACTTGCTTATTTTTGAATAGAAAAAGTATCGTGATATCCCCTTAAAAGATTATAAAATCTTTTTCTGTTCATTTTCTTTCTCTGAATCTAGGCTCCCAAAGTAAGGTGACAATATTTAATTCACCACTCTGCCCTACTTAGAATACTCACTTTGTTGGAAAGGTACACCACGGCCGGCTAACATCAGTTCTCAAGAGCAGATCCAATATATTGTGTACTTGGAGGATTTTTTCCAATATTTCTTAAAACTGAAATAGGTTATTAATACCTTTTTTATTTTATTTCACCTCGTCATCCGCAATCAACATTTACCAAACATGTATTATTTAGCATTAACTGCGTATATGGTTCCAAATACTTTCTAAATGACAAAACAAAACAACCAAAAAACACCCAGCCCCTAATGATAATAAATACAGCATTATTTCACAAATTTTGAAGGGGAAAGCATTACGATCTAAACGGACTCTCGGGAAATCTCAGATGAGCCTCTGTCCTTTTGAGTTTCCCTTTCGGGTATCTGTTCTTGGGAGGACAATAAGTAGCATGCCTGTGCCTGACTATCATGGTATTTTCCTCCGTTCCTTTTGAAATGGCATCAATTTTGCTTCCGACACTACTGTTATTCTCTCCAGCGTGGCAAGCTTGGGCTCACCGCAGACGTCAGGAAATGCTATGCTTTTTCTTTAAGGCTTTTCTAATTTTTAATTAAAAAGAAAAGCTGGACTCTTGCTGATCACCTACAGGAGTGTGACTCTCCATGGTTACCTGTCACTCAAAGAGCTCCAGCTCCGAGGAATGCTAATTAGCCCCGTTAAAGCACCGTAATTGAACTGGAGCGAGGCAGCCTTCCCTCCGAACAGTCCTGCCTTCTGAAAGGAGGGAGCCGTCCCACAAAGCAGGGGAACAAAGGGAAATGGGGATGGAAAGAAAAACAACAACATTCCATCTGCCCTTTGTTACTCGCAGTTCCGCAGTGATTATCAGGATGTAACCTGGATACCATGTCGATGTGGAAAAAAGAGAAAGTTTTCTTTAGGCAGAAGAGAGTGAGCCGCGGCGTCCTCTGGACAGACGGCGAATGCATTCGCATTGGAGAAAATCATAATAACCAGGATAGGCGCCTGTCGGGGGGAGACAGTCTCTTATGTAAATGAAGGTGGTGTTTGAACCCAGACAAGCGACCTTACAAGAAAGCTTCTTGGTTATTTTTTGGAGAATAAAAGAGAAAATTCTTGGCACTGCAGCGTCCCCCAGACATAGACAAACATGAACATTGGCATTTAGAGAATTTAAAGGAGAATATAATATTCAGTGGATAAATGCTTAGACCATCATTTACAACAGAAAAAAAAAACTAAGATAATTGTGCTCCAAAGGGGTTCCATCTTCTCTTCAACTCAATTTTAAATGTTAATGTTGGAAAAAAATAGGTGGAAAAAGAAAGCATATCTGACATAGTAGAACCATAAACTCGTGTTAAGGAGTGAAGTGGTTCTTAATTACAAGCTTTCTAATCTCAGATTTTTTCATACTGAAAATGGTGTTGGGTGTAATTATGGAATCACAGTGTTTTGGAGCTACAGGGAGCTTGGATAGAACATGTACAACTCGGAAAACATCAGAGAAGCTGTCTCTAGCTTCAAACCACATAGTGATTGATGGCTTGAGCTGGGAACAGAGCCCCGGTCTCTGGACCCCATGTTTCTCCTCTGGAATTAAGAGTACAAAGCAGTAGATAAAATGTTATCCGAGTCTAAGATGAGGTGCTGCACAGTCCAGGATCCACGGGTGAGAGGATTTTGTCCTGTCCTTTGTTGCAACCAGTATCTGCAGCCCTTTAATTGTGCCTGGCCCCGCCCACCCCATACTCCCCTCCACCCCCTGTATTTGTTGAGTGAATAAATGACTGGGCACATTCTTATATGATCTGAATATTTCCATTTCAAATATTTAAAATGCTGGGCCATCCAATAAGATAATTCTGCCCTTTTTTTCTTTCTTCCTCAAGTTGGGTGTGTCTCAGTCTAAAGGTTTCTTTGGGTGTGGTGACTTTGACAAACGTGTGTGAATAATGAGGAACCACGGTTATCCCAACTTACTGTGTTACAGACTAGTTACCTTTTCCTTCACAGAAGCAATTACAACATACTTATGCAACATTCATAGAAAGCCCAACATACGAGAATAAAAAAAAACAAACGAAAATTTAAAAAACCAGCCCAAGTAAGTAGCTACTCTATTCCAGGTACATACGTTTGTGCAGTTCTTATAACAAATCCATACTTTCGATATTGTATGCATATTTTATAGATGAGGAAACCGAGTTTCAGAATGTGTTAAGTAATTTTCTCAAGGTTGTAAAGTAAGTAAGTGAAAGAGCTAAGATTGAAACCCAGTTTTCCTCCAAAGTCTGCTCTTTCCTCAACACTGTGGTTCATCACAACTTCTGACTGCAATCTCCTAGTCTCTTCAACACAAAAAATCCACACACTTAAAAGTCAGTTCTCTTCAGCATTCTGATGGGATTCCAGTAATTTGTATCACAGTGTGGGCAACGTTACCTATTACGTAAGTCTGATTCTCCCAACTCTTGGCCACCCTCGTTTGGTTGGGGTGGTCAAGGAAGATTTTCTGAGGGGCTGACCTTAGAGCTGAGACCCAAAGAAGGGAAAAGGGCTGACCAGGCTGCCATCCTGGAGAAAAAGTCGAAGGAACGGGTGCAAAAGCCCCATGAAAAAAATAAGCTTTGTGTGCGTGAGAATTTTATAAAGGGTCCAAGTACCTGGAGTGAACTGAACAGAGTGAAGGAGCAAGAGAAGATAGGGTAGAGCAATAAGAGTGGTTCAGCCCTTGTGGTATCTAGTAGGCAAAGTAAGGAGTTAGAGATTGATTCCAATGGTAGTGGGAACCAATTGCAGGGTTTTAAGCAGGGACGGGCTGGTACCGATGCCGTTTATGCTTTAAAGAAGTCACTGAGAGGCTAATGCTTTGTGGGAAGGAAGAGGGAACCTGAGGGGCCCTCTGGGAGGCCATTCCAGACACTTGACCAGAGCTTCAGCGTGGAGAAGGTGGGTGTCATCAGGCGTGGAATACACGCTGGGCTGTACTGCACCGCGTGTGGGGGATCAGAAGCGGGCTTGGGAGCAAGAGAGGAGGCAGGCTATCTGGTTCATGCTGAGGATGGGTGGATGACATTTAGCAGATGGTAATGAGGTAGGACCAATTCGAGGGACATACCAATGGTGCTTTTTGCTTGGAATGTTCTCAACACACATGTTAAAAAAAGACTAAAGGCTTGTTGGAGAGTCAGGCTGTATGATTTGTGGACACTCAGTGCCTACCTCACTGTGACAAAAAACAATGACATAACCGAATGTGAAGCACGGCTACTGTTTTGTTTGTTTTGTTGTGTTGTGTTGTATTGTATTGTATCCTAGCCTAGCCTAGCCTAGCCTAGCGTATCGTATCCTATTCTATTCTATTCTATCCCAGCCTAGCCTGTTTTATTTTATTTTATTTTTGTGGCTGCTATTTTAAACTAAAAAAATAAATAAAATCACCCCAAAGTCATGAGTGGTAAGGTATATATCATTGTACCATTCAAGAAGCAACATATATTTAGAAAAGAAACAAGTTAAATGGCTGTGATATTCCTTCTTAAGGTCATTTGTATAGACTTCAGGGAAAAAAAAAAAAAAAACCAAGCAAACAAAAGAAAAAGAAAAGCCATAATTAAAAACATGTCAAATGGACATTTTACCACACCTTTTCCCACCTGGTAAGTAAGGAGTCACATCTTGCCAAACCTGGTAGTTCATGTGAATGGAATGCTGTAGGGAGACCAGTCCTTCCCCACGCCCTTAACCCTTTCTCCTCCACTCTGGAGTAAAAATGCATAGACATAAAACTTGACTTTTGGTAAAAAGAAACTGGCGACAACATTAGAGCCTGAAAGATAATCATGATTAAAAAAAACTCTGATTTGGGGAATTCCCTGGCGATCCAGTGGTTAAGACTTCGCCTTCCAATGCAGGGGGTGCAGGTTTGATCCCTGGTCGGGAGCTAAGATCCCACCTGGCTCGTGGCCAACAAACCAAAACATAAAACAGAAGCAATATTATAACAAATTCAATAAAGGCTTTAAAAAAAAAGACTGATTTTGCTACATCCTACTTAAAATTTGTATGTGAGAATGTGTGTGTGATAAAGCATTTTCTTGCCTTCCAGTAACGGCTGCCGTTATTTTTATTAGCCACAGTGTGTAGGATTTTTACCCTCTTTATTGAACATGAGTATAGCACACACACGGGGTGATTAATAACCAAGAATACCAGCTTTTTAAGTTTGTTCTGAAACTGTTGAGACGTCTGTGGTCCAGCTCACTTGCTAAGACTATTTCTCAGCCCTGGAGCTTCCCTCCTGGCGTTTTGCCCACAGTCGTTCACCTCATCTAACTCACTGTTCTTTCCTTACTCTTGCCTTTAAAACTTAAATACGTAAGTGCTACTGTATTTATTTTTCCTTTTTAATACTTTGCTTGTATTTTTATCTGTTTTCAAGCCTCCTCAAACCTCCTCAAATCCAGAAATGCTTCGGGACAAAGGACGGGGATGCAGGAAGAGGTTTCTCTGGAAGAGCGTACATGAATCGATGTCACCTGAGCGTGCGTGCTTTCTCCTTTCTTACGACTCAGGTGCTGAGATGAGACCTCAAGCTGGGTGGCGTACATCCTCAGCGTTCCCGTCGTTTCTTCAGGGCTGAGTGTGGTCAGAGCATCAGATTGCTCTACCTTCAGGATGTCCACCCAAAGGATCATGCCATCATGTCTTTTACTTATTTCCATGTCGAGCGTGCCTGTCCCTAGCTCTCTGAACTCCTTCTCTGATCGTCACTCTTATAAAGGAATGGAAACCAATGAAGGAAGTGACATTCCTATGGTGCAAAGGCTGAGAGCCACAGGGACCCTAAGAAATTAACTCAAGGCTACTGTGGGAAATGGGCCAACAATTTCTGGTTTCTGAAATCAACAACGTTTATTCTAACCCCTTATTGTCTCCATGCATTCCATTCCTATTATGTTTGAAATAAAGAAAACGTAAATAAGTGGATACTTATACGTATGGCTGAGTCGCTTTGCTGTGCACCTGAAGCTAAACTCTAACAATATTGTTAATCGGTTATACTCCAATATAAAATAAAAAGTTTTTTAAAAAAGAAAAAGTAAATAATTAACAAAATAAAATATTTAGGAATTTGTTGACTTTGCTTGCTGTTTATCTTTTGAAAATGGCAGGAATGCTGAGTGGCAGACACTGGTTGTCCCCACATTGTGTGTCCTAATAGGAAGATTACATTTCCAGCTTCCCATATGGGTCTGGAGACCACGTGGCTAAGCTCTGGTCAATGAGATGCAAACAGACGTAACGTGTGCAACGCGTCGGTGATGCTCTAGGGGCACGGGGCATTGTGCCCCTACTCCTTTGCCCCTCCTGCTGGCAGGGATGTGGACCTGGTGGTGTGCCATCTTGGGCCACGTGAATGGAACCAATGCCCCATGGTCAGCAGAACATCATGAGAGGAAAGGGGCTGAGCATCTCGTGACTGCATGGAACACAGCTGTATATAAAGTCACACAGACTCCTATGAGGGATAAAAGATCCTCCCTGCATCTTTGTTACACTTAGGTCAGCCTATAACTAATGCAGGCTGTATAAATACAGTATCAAAACATTCTGTTGAAACAAAGTTCAGACTTGCTGCACTCAGTATGACAGAGAAAGAGAATGAATATAAAAAATGATACAAATGAACTTATTTACAAAACGGAAATAGACTTACAGACTTAGAGAACTGAACCTGTGGTTACCAGGGGGTAAGGAGAGGAGGGATAAACTGGGAGACTTGAATTGACATATATACACCACTATATATAAAACAGATAACCAATAAGGACCTACTGTACAGCACAGGGAACTCTACTCAATACTCTGTAAGCACCCACATGGGAAAAGAATCTGAACAAGAGTGGATACAAGTATATGTATAACAGATTCACTTTGCTGTACACCTGAAACTAACACAACATTGTAAATCAACTATATGCCAATATAAAATAAAAAGTTTAAAAAAAGTGTAGGGCTTCGCTAGTGGCACAGTGGTTAAGAATTTGCCTGCCAATGCAGGGAACATGGGTTCAAGCCCTGGTCCAGGAAGATCCCACATGCCACAGAGCAACAAAGCCTGTGTGCCACAACTACTGAGTCTGTGCTCTAGAGCCTGTGAGCCACAGCTATTGAGCCCACATGCTGCAACTACTGAAGCTCACACATAGCAAGGACGACCCAATGCAGCTAATAAATAAAAAATAAAATAAATAAATTTAAGGTGTAAAATTCAGACAAATCAGTTTTTGAAATTAGGTTAAAAAAACTATAAAATGTTAAGTTCAGTCATCAATTTGCGTGAGTGTGGTCCCAGGCTAAGCTGTTTTGACTTTGTTATGCACGTTTCTATTTAGGTGAATGAGAAATGTCTTATCTTAGCTATATTTATAGGTAAGTTTACATTGTGTATTATAGAATTAGCAATGTATTGAAATCAATACCTTAAAACAAAAAACATTGCTCTAGGTGATAGCTTCACATTAGAATCACATACTTCAGTACAGAAATCAGAAGGGTTGTGAAATAGTGATTTTGTAGTGTCTTATAAACTTCTTCACCTTTTTGAAGATGAAATATAGAGGACATTTGATATTGCTAAAGAATATACCCCAGACCTTTCCAAATCTCCTAATTTAGGGATATAACCTCTACATAAAGCTTAAACTGGAATAGCCCAAAATATTGAGTAGCCTTTTTGGACCCTGCATGAGAATAAATGTACCTGTGAGGATGGAGAGAGACCAGTAAAGCCAGGAGATGCTGTAACTGCCAGCAGCCGCTCAGGCCAGCAAGTATCCATCCTCACATGTCATACTCAAACAGTGCAGAGAGATCAAGTTTGTGCTGTGGAAAAACCACACATCGCTTCACGTTGATGACTTTGGAGGAGGTTTCTTGAGAATTAAAGCATCAAATCTCAGCTCTGTGAATGCCAAGGGTCTGCTCCATGGCATTTTGTGCTTTGTTCTGTTGGAATCTCTGGGGAGCATTTTATGGTAGATGTTCCCTAACAGCCCCTTTAGTGATGAAGCCAGGCACAGCCAGGAAACACTCAGGGCCAGAAACAGCTCAGTGAATGTAATAAAAGACAGCTATGCTGGTAGCTGGTTGTAAATACTGGGCTATCCAATAGCGATGGTGTGGTTTCTTGCTTTGTTGCTTACCCCTTTAAAAGGTACTGCTTGGGAAGCAAATATTAAGTGCTAAAGACTTAATCACATAAAACTGAAAGGCTCTAGGTAAACATGCTTACAAATAAAACATCTTAGGTAACTCGGGGAACACACTAGCTAGTGTTACCTGCTAATTGGAATCTTCAGATATTGGCAGGAAAATCAGAGTGGATAAGGATCATTCAACAACAATAACTGCAGAAACTGAAGCTAAGTTCTATGTTAATCAAAGGGCTCCAAGCAGAATTATTGTGTGAAAGAAGTCTTCCCAGCGGAACTTGCATAGTTCTGCTAATGCAGCTATCATTTACTGGGTACTTACCCTAGTTCACATATGCGCTGAGCACTTTCTAAAGATTATCTCATTGGCTCTTTAAAGGAATCCTATGAAGTAGTTACCAGTATTGATATAAAAAGGAAACAGAGTTAGAGAGTTTAAGGACTGCCCCAAATCGCGTAATTAATATTTGACAGTACCAAGATACAAACCCAGGTTTGTCTTAGTCCAAAGTTCATGATTTTAATATGAAGTATCAATCTATTTATCAACAGAACAAGTAGCCATATTCCATTTATTATAAGAAATTGAGTCAATGTGATATACATTTTTATGACAAAGTAGATCAGTATTTTGTACAGCCAAGGTCTTTTCCAAATAAGCAGTGAGATCTATTTAATATATATGGCCCCTCTTGAAGTCTCCTTTTTTTCAAAAGCTCTACTTGTGTTATGGAAGTTTCTGGAAAAATGCACTTGATCTCCTAAACACAGGGCTCAACATCCTGGTTTGCTTTGCTGTTTCCATGGAGATATCCAGACAGTCGTCTTAGTGCTCCTCCAAGCACTGGAGGGCCTTCTGGAGCCTTGGAAGCTTTGTGGTGTTATTGGGTACCTGTAGGTGTCTAGAAGAGAAGAAAATGCAACTGGCTTCATCTTATCCCATAATTAGCCCAACATATAAATGACCAGAAGTTAAATCCATACTTGAGAAATAGTTAGAATTTGCAATTGAAATCTTATCTCTGGAAGTTGAAATAATGTAACCAAATCAGTGTTTAAGATAGGATATATGTGTGGGTTGGAAGGCTTAGAAAAGAAACAGAGTTGGAGAAAAAAAGAGGAATCTTCACTTTATAGGATGTTATGGAACATTTAAAGTATTCTGAAAACAACTGGATGAAAGAGATTTGACATTCTGAATTTCCCTGAGGACCTCCCTACCGACAGTAAACCATTTAAAATACAGTCAGAATGGTATTTATAAGTATCATATTATTGTCTCTCTCAACCACTTCTTAGAAATCCAAATTTATTTCTATATTGGATTCTAACACTTTTCATTCAAAAGTAATGGTTTGACTCCTGGGCATATACCCAAAGAAAACCATAATCCCAAAAGAAACTTGTACCATCATGTTTATTGCAGCACTCTTTACAATAGCCAGGACATGGAAGCAACCTAAATGCCCATCAACAAATGAATGGATACAGAAGATGTGGCATATATATACAATGGAATATTACTCAGCTATAAAAAGGGATGAGATGGAGCTATATGTAATGAGGTGGATAGAACTACAGTCTGTCATACAGAGTGAAGTAAGTCAGAAAGAGAAGGACAAATATTGTATGCTAACTCACATATACGGAATCTAAAATTGGTACTGATGAACTCAGTGACAAGAACAAGGACGCAGATACAGAGAATGGACTGGAGAACTCGAGGTATGGGAGGGGGCGGGGGGTGAAGGGGAAACTGAGACGAAGCGAGAGAGTAGCACAGACATATATATACTACCAACTGTAAAATAGTCCGTGGGAAGTTGTTGTATAACAAAGGGAGTCCAACTCGAGGATGGAAGATGCCTTAGAGGACTGGGGCAGGGAGGGTGGGGGGACTCGAGGGGGGGGCGTCAAGGAAGGGAGGGAATATGGGGATATGTGTATAAAAACAGTTGATTGAACCTGGTGTACCCCCCCCAAAAAAAATAATAATAAAAAAATAAAATAAAATAAAAAACAAAAGTAATGGTTTGAAACATTTTAGGATTGATTGCACAGGAAAGCTGTAAAGGGAATTAAGAGACTAGGTATGAAATTAACTGACCTTCACCAAAAGAAAATCATATGAAATTAAGAGTAGGTCGTATCCAATTATTAAAAATATTTCATTGGGAGTCCCCGGGTGGTCAAGTGGTTAGGGTTTGGTGCTTTCACCGCAGTGGCCCGGGTTCAATTCTCGGTCAGGGAACTAAGATCCCGCAAGCCGCGTGGTGTGGGCCAAAAAGAAAAAAAGAAAAATTTAGTTCTTTCATAACGATTAGAGTGAAAAGTTTTCCATCATTGTCCATGATACATTTATCGGAAGACTCATTTAGTGCTTGACGATTTCAGAACAACAAAATAAACTGGACATTCCACGTTTATTCCGGTGATTTGGGGTCCACCTTTGCTCGCCTTCTGTTGCAGTTCTGGGGAGAACCTGTGGTGCGAGCGCACTGAGACGAACAGTTCTGCCCCCTCCCACGTTCTCTCCACTGAACCCTCAATCGCACTCTAGGGAGTGATAGCTCTTCTTCAAAGGTGGACGTGGTCTGCGGTGAGTTTTCAAATACAGCAAAATCAAAGCGAAGATCTCCGGCGAAAACCACTAGAGGCCTTAGAAATAAGGCACATTAGTATTTTCTCGTTAACTGATAACATATTTAGTCAGAATTCAGTGTCGTGTGTGTCCCGATGGACGGGAACAGCAGAGATGACGTCCACTTGATGTAGGTAAAGAAATGGATGCTCAAAGGCCTGATTTGTTTTCTGTAGTCTCTCAATGGGTAAGTCGAACACAAACCAAGTTTTCTAGACCAAACGCACGGCAATCCCTACAGCGTGTGAATGCACGTGCCCAGAACGTTTAGCTGTCTCCATTCTGATGCTTGCTCATTAATTTTCTTTAAAAAAAGCTTCCATGTGGGTCTGTAGGAAAATTCTCCACCATTATAATACGTGGAGAACCTGGGCTAGCTAAATGCAGCGTTATGTGGTGTGAGAAGGTGTAATCTGTTTAGTTAATAAGACTCCTCCCTGTATGACACAGCTATTACTTTATACCCTGAAAGGCATCTTTTCTGTTTGTTTCCACACAGAAAACAAACTGTCTTTAAAACTTTGCCTACACTAAGAGTCGTAATTTCTCTGGCATCTGTATCTGATTGAATAATGTCCACTAACTTCAGCTGTTGAGAAATCTGAAATAGCAGCTCTGCGGACTTCACAACAGTGCTTGTGATTTTACGTTAGCCAGCTCAACCATGTTATGGAATATATTTAGTATCTAGTTCTGTACTGTCATCTTGGAACATCTACTTACATGCAGAAGGTTCACCATGCATACACGTATATACATGAAAATAAGAAGTATGTAAAAACAGAACCCCCATTTTTATTATTTATTTTAAAAAATGTATACACTTACGTCAATCAATGTATTACAGATAATAAGTATTGATGATTTTCAAAAGAAAAAATGAATGTTACTTCTGAATTGAAATGATGCTATTCTAAAACTGATACAATTTTATCTTAATGCCATAATCACTCTAAAAATTCTTTAAGATTTTTCCTTTTTCAAATCACAATGTTACTACAATTTTGGGGGAAAAATTAATCTAGACGTGGAATTGATTCAGTTATAGCTGTGATTATGAACCTCAAGATTGGGTTCAAGCTGGGAAGGAGTGGGATTAGAATAAACGTCAGTAGTGGTGGCCTGCACAGTGGACCTAGGGCTCCCCTCAGCCTCCTGCTCAGGGCATCGTCTGTACCCTGGAGCCAGCAGAGATGAGATGTTGCCGAGGCCGTGGCCCGTAGGTGGGCTCCTGTGGGGATATTCAGAAGGTCTCACCTGAGTACACATCAGTGTAGTGACACGTGCAAGTAATTCAACCCCTTGAATGAATTGCCAGGAAACTGTTGACTCAGCCAAAATGGTGGAATGGGGGGGTGTGCTCAGAGGAGTGTGACAACGTGGGAGACATTTATACTTCGGAGGATATTGCAGACCTTAGGCGCATTTGGACTGTCGCATTCTCGTATAGAAATGGCAGTGAAAAGCAGCAGCAAAAGGAAAGCGAGGAGAGGAAATAATTTCTGCAGGATGAGGCAAAAGATTTCCTAGTTGTTGAAGAGTAATGTTGGCTTTGTTTTCTGGCAACTAGGAAGATACCTTCCAAAGTCATTCTGACTCCACTTGGAATCTTTAATACCTTCTGGGTATGCACCACACTTGGCAATTGATCATTTCGCTGTGTTCATACTGCTTTGTTATAACTCTTGAATAATTATCATGCTAATTATGTAACATTTGTTATTTAATTTTTCATCATTGGTGCTAACTTTGCCTCTTTGATTGGCTTGTGAATGGCTCTCTAGGGCTCTGGCCCCAAATTTCATTCCCTGTGGTGCCTTCACAGAAGAGGAATCTGGACAAGTATTTTTGTGTGTGTGATGAGTTTTATTTATTTTTTAATTTTAATTTTAATTTTTTTAATTGAAGTATAGTTGTTTTACAATGTTGTGTTAGTGTCTACTGTACAGCAAAGTGGTTCCCTGTGCTATACAGCAGGTTTATGGGCAAGTATTTTTTAATTTACGATTTGATGCTTTTATATTGGATTATGAGTTAGATTTGATTAAAATATATCTGTAAAGTTTCAAATACAGTGTGTTACTGAAACTAGCATGTTTCACACATGTTGGAGATAAGACATGTAAGGAACGCATGTAGGACAAGATGCTTGAGATCTTTGGGTATTAGGAAAATAATTTTTAATTAAAACTAAACTCATTTAAGTATGTTAGTAGATATTTAGGTAACAAGACTCACAAGGAACATAAAAAAAAGATTTGGGCCACTAAATATTGAATATCATTTACAAAATTATATTTGTTTCCACGTGAAATCTTTGCTAGGAGTGTAGGCCTACTTACTCTTTCATTTGGATGACTGCAGCTTAATGTCAACGGAGTGTGACAGATCCTAAGCATGTCACATGTTTGCTAAAAACCGTTAAAGTGGCTGAATTTCAAAGTTGCTCATTCACATATAACAGGTGGTCTAGAAACACTTTAAAAATGAAGGAAGGGATGAATGGGTTAGGATCAAAAACCTTCTTAAATAAATGATCCCCGAATATAAGGTTTTGGCTTATAAGTGAAAAGTAACTCAGTTAAAAATATTTGTCTCAGTGGACATTAGATAGGACATGTCTTTTATAGGGATTATTTTCATTAAGTACTTGATAAATAAAATAGGGTGTGATAGTCTTACATTTATATACAGCTAAAATGGGAAATAATATGCAGCAATTAAAATAATACCATAAAAGAATATTTATTAGTATAAAAATTTAGGAAGTGTTATTAAGGGGAAAAGATGATAAGATATTAGTTAATAATGTGAAATGTGGACATTACAGTCCCATTCATAACAATCTTTCCACCTACCAAGAATCATATAGAAAAAAAGGAAGTATTTATTACGCCCTAAAATCCAGCCGTTCATTCTGGATGGTGCTTTCCAAATTTTGCAAAGTTTCTACAATAAACATCTGTTTCTGTCTCTTAATAGAAACATTTTGTAAAACTAAAATTAAACCAAAAATTTCCCAAGCTGGGAATTCCCTAGCAGTCCAGTGGTTAGGACTTGGTGCTGTCTCTGTTGGGAGTCCATGTTCAATCTCTGGTCAGTGAACAAAGATCCCGCAAGCCACTAGGCCAAAAAAAAATCAAAAGAAAGGAAAATTCCCAAGTTAATAATAAGATGAGATAGTGGAGAGAGAATCCATCTTTGCTTGGAGGAAGCAAGGAGGCCATGGGGCTGAGGCCAGACTGGGACCAAGCAGGTGATTGGCTTGATCAGGAGACTGGTTATATACAGAGGGGCTGAGCAAGTAAGTAACTATGTTGGGTCTTTCTAATGATTATATTCAACTTTTGCATCTTTGGCAGAAATGGAACAGAAATGACACTGAGTTCTCACTGCATCCCATCTGGGGCTCACAGCTTTAATTCCTTTCTTTCATGGTGATGTTAACTTTGATCCATTGATTAAAGTGGGTCTTTCAGGTTTCTTCACAGTAAAGCTGATTCTCCTTTTCGTAACCAACAGGGATTTGTGGGGCAATACTTTGAGACTCTATAAATATCTTTTTCCTTATCAATCTTTCAATTTAGCTAATTAATATCATGAGTTCACGAATTCCTATTTGTATGCAATGGGTTGAGTTATCTATACCATTGTGTCTTTATGATCAGATCATCTCAGATTCTGTCCCAGTGGGATCCTCTCCAAGGATTCCGGTGTCCCTATAGCACATCCTCATCATTCTCTGAGTGCTTCCTTACTTTCTGGCAAAACCAGAAGTTCATACTCATCTGCTACTTTCTTGCCCTGACCCTGGGATAAGCCGTTCCTGTGAGGAGTCAGGGAGGAGCATGGTATTTAGAAACCAAGATCTGGGTGCTAGATGTGCTTGTTGCTGTAGGGACACCGCTGCTTCCATTGTCATCTCAGTAGACAAAGCACGGGAATATATGTATGTATGTAACTATTCAAGCATTCATACATTTCCACACATTTATATCTGCACTAATTTTTCTATCTAGCTACATATTCTAAAAAGCTATGAGTTCACACCAGTGTTTCCAGTTCCAATTTGACACCACAATGGTTATTCTGTTATTTTCCTTTTCCCTATTTCTAACTCCTCTAACATCATCCCTACCACCCTTTATAAGTTTAGTCATTTAATCAAGCCCCTCTATGTCACCAGTCTCCTGTTGCTGGCCCTCACCCTGGCACAGATATCCTCCTCTTTAGCTCAGGTCTGAACACACAGCGCTTTATCAGATATGTGATTTGCAAATATTTTCTCCCATTCTGTAGGTTGCCTTTCCATTTTGGTGATGGTTTCCATATGGACGTATTTTGTGGATTAATATTCAAAGATGATATTCTTTATATGTCATGATGTGAAATTAGTGGGTCTCAGGCAGAATTTAATATATGAATGAGAATTAAATAGGAAGGAATAGATGAGCGATTGCACAAACGAAGCATATATATCATCTTGTGAAATTTCTGCTTCAGTTAAATGTGTGTGTATGGGACTTCCCTGATGGCACAGTGGTTAAGAGTCCACCTGCCAATGCAGGGGACACGGGTTCAAGCCCTGGTCAGGGAAGATCCCACTTGCCGTGGAACAACTAGGCCTGTGCACCACAGCTACTGAGCCCGCGTTCTAGAGCCCGTGTTCCACAACAAGGGAAGCCACCGCAAGGAGAAGCCCATGCACCTCAACAAAGAGTAGCACCCTGCACCCACTCACCCCTCCCTGAGACTAGAGAAAGCCCGTGTGCCGCAACAAAGAGCCGATTCAGCCAGTGAATAAATAAATAAATAAATAAATAAATAAATAAATAAATAAATTTATTTTAAAAAGTTAAAAAAAATGTGTGTGTGCCTGTGTGAGTTACTGGGTCACTATATAAAATGTTTTGTGCTTTTCTCATTGTCAAAATAATTCAAAGGCACTGATTCAAAATATAATAAAAATTTTCTATGAAGCATCTTAGATGAAAGAAACATCCCAGTATATAAGTAAGTGAGTAACTATCAAGTAGGTAGACAAGTTTAATATCACAAAAGTACTGAGAGCTGTAATAAAAGGTAGTTGAACTTTTTCTTAGTTTTAATGAACTCATACTAAGCATTGCCTAAAAGGTATTTCTGGGAATGAATGCTCTTTCCCTCAATTGCCAACTAAGGCACACGTCACGTTTCTGCCCTTGGATTGGTGCACTGGTGGTGTTTCCCACTGACAGTGCAAGCTGCAGAGTGAGCAAAAAAAGACTCTAGAACAAAACAGTTGTTTTTTGTTTGTTTGTTTTTTGGGTTTTTTTGTTGGTTTTTTTTTTAAGAACTTTTATTGAGATACAGTTAACAGACAATAAACTAGAGTGTACAACTTGGTATCCCAATCTCCCAATTCATTCCCCCTCCAACCCCCCCCCCCCGCTTTCCCCACTTGGTGTCCATATTTTTGTTGTCTACATCTGTGGCTCTATTTCTGCCTTGCAAACCGGTTGATTTGTACTATTTTTCTATAGTCCACATATATGTGTTAATATACGATATTTGTTTTTCTCTTTCTGACTCACTTCACTCTGTATGACAGTCTCTAGGTCCATTCATGTCTCTACAAATGTCCCAGTTTCATTGCTTTTTACAGCTGAGTAATATTCCATTGTATATATGTACCACATCTTCTCTATCCATTCATCTGTTGATGGACATTTAGGTTGCTTCCATGTCCTGGCTATTGTAAATAGTGCTGCAATGAACATTGCAGTGCATGTGTCTTTTTGAATTATGGTGGTCTCTGGGTTTATGCCCAGCAGTGGGATTGCTGGGTCAACTCTATTTTTAGTTTTGCAAGGAACCTCCATACTGTTCTCCATAGTGGCTGTATCAATTTACATTCCCACCAACAGTGCAAGAGGATTCCCTTTTCTCCACACCCTCTCCAGCATTTACTGTTTTGTAGATTTTCAGATGATGCCCATTCTAACTGGTGTGAGGTGATACCTCACTGTAGTTTTGATTTGCATTTCTCTCATAATTAGTGATGTTGAGAAGCTTTTCATCCATATGTCTTCTTTGGAGAAATGCCTATTTAGGTCTTCTGCCCATTTTTTGAATGGGTTGTTTGTTTTTTTGATATTGAGCTGGATGAACAAAACAGTTGTTTTTTGCAATAATAAAACTGTCCTTAGGTGAACAGTGCCTACCCAGTTGTTCCTAGTGAGGACCAAGTACACAGAACCAGAGCTCAGAAGACCTAGGTGTGGTGTGAGTTCTGCAGTTCCACCAGGCTGAGCAACTCCAGGGACCACCACTTACGTGGAGCACGATGTGCAGAGAATACGTGTCGCAACGCAAGCTTGAGGCTGCCCGTCTTCTCCCATGGTCGCAGCCACGGGAGCAAGGGTCCTGAGCCTTCACTTCCTCACCTGGGTGCAGTAAGTGCCCTGTTCATAGTCACTATTCTTGATAATGGCTATGAAGAAGGAATCCCTCTGGGTACCTGCTCCGTTCTACCTACCCTCTAAAGGTCCCAAAAGGAGCCCTGCTTTGTGTGCTGTGAAATAATGACTTAGGGTGGTACCCTTGGTTGCTCATGTTTTATGAAGAATTTGGAGAACTTAAGAGCCTCCTATGAATTCCACTGTTGTGCTGTCAACCACCCACCAAGGCAAACGCAGGGGGAACACAGTTCACATCCCTGGTGAACATGATGTGTATCCATTTCCCACCTGTGTCCATGGACCATGGATGGACAATGGCTCTTTTCCCTCAGTTATTTTGCCATCACTTTGTTGTGCTATGCGGATATGGTATGTGGCATCATGATGCAGAAGTATTTTTTAAAAACTTGAAGTGTAGTTGATTTACATGTGTAGGTATTTTTGAATCCAGGGTCCAGGTCAATTTTCTCCCCTTCTTTCCCTCCCTCCTCCCTCCCTCCCTCCCTCCTTCCTCCCTCCCTCCCTCCTTCCTCCCTCCCTTCCTTCCATCCATCTTTTTTTCCTTCCTCTTGAGAGTAGGTAGAGGGAGAGAATGTTACCTCATTTACAGATAGTTTTTGAAAAAACAAGACATTCATTTTATTCAAAATGATACTTTGTGACTCAGCTCTTTTAAACGTCTCCTTTTGGGATAATTTTATATTTACAGAAAAATTGCAAAAACAGTACAGAGAGTTCTTATGCATCTGACACACGATATTTCCTATTAACATCATATGATAATATGATATGTTTATCATAATCAATGAACCAATACTGCTACCCTCTTAAGTAAAGTCCATATTTTATTCACAGTTCCTTGATTTTAACATGCTGTCTTTTTTGTGCTCCAAGGTCCCGTCTGGGATGTCATATAATACTTAGCTATCACGTCTCCCTAGGGTCCTCTTGGCTGTGACAGTGTTCTTGTTTTGATGACCAGGAGGATTCTGAGGCATCCTGGTGTTTTGAACAATGTTCTTCAATTGGGGTTTATCTAAGATCGTGGTTAGACTGGAATTTCGGGTTCTGGGGAGGAAGTTCATACCAATAAAGTCCCTTCAACATGACCTAGACTGTTAACCTTGGTCACCTGGCTGGGGTGTGTTTGCAGGATTTTCCTGGTGCAATTACTTGTCTTCCCCTGTTTCTATACTGTGCAGTTTGGAAGAGGTGATGCTCAGACCTCACTGAAGGGGTGGGGTGTTTTGTTCCACCTCCTTAAGGCAGGGAGTTTCTGCATAAATTACTTGGACAGGAGATTTGTCTAATCTCCCCTGCTTACCTATTTACTCAATTGTTTATTCATATTAATGAGGATGCATGAATATTTATCTTACTCTTTGAGTGTCACAGATTTTTTAGATTATGCAAAACTCGTCTGGTTTAATTTGGACCCCCTATGTTATGAGCTCAACTCTTAAGACTCCTCACGACACAGCCCATATTCTAGGCACAGGAAACCCCTGTGTGTTCTCAAACCTGTCTCTCCTCCAAGCACTCTGCTTCTCCACCTGCAGTGCCCTTGTCTACATTTCATAGTTGAATGCAGGTCAGTCTTTAAGATGTAGCTCATACGACTGCCCGGAAGTTAGCCTCTCTCCGTGCTGCTTTGGTGGTATATGTGTCTGTCTGGTATGGTGTTTGTCACATCATCTAATACTTGTTTGCCTGTTTATCTCCCTAACGAGCTTGCACAGTCACGGCGACACTGGCCGTTTCTCACTCACGTCTCCATCCTTGGGCCTATGATGCCCTGCCCAGCACAGAGAAGGTTCTTAACAGTGTATTTGAATGCTGGACAAGGCATGCCGCTGGCTGGTTGACTCTGGAAGCACTCTCTGGGTCCCTTCTAGAGAAAAATGGCATCTCAGATCTGCTCTAATTAGGATGTACGTTTTGAGTGGTTTTCACCTTCTTGTAATGATGTGTTTATTCTGACGGTCTAGATTTCTGCATGCGGTCATCTTGTGAGCTCAGGCATGGGTGAGATGGCTGGTCAGAGCGGAGGTCACAGCTCCTGGCCGAGGAACAGCCCTCACCTCTGTGAGGAGGACGCACCCCCCGGCAAGGATGGAAACGGGGTGACCTCTGTCTCATCAGCAGGCGGCCCTGACCCTCCGAGCGAACCAGCCAGGCGACAGAGGAGTCAGGAAGTGAACGGAACAAACACAGAAGCTCCCTCTGCAACCTAAAAGCTAGGGCCCGTCTTGACGCACACAACTGGCTTGACTGTTTTGACTGTCAAGGCGTCAAGAAAATATTTAAGTCAGTCAAAAAGCAGTTGCGTTAGCCAAAAAGCAAGTCTGACTTTTTTTCCCTCTGACTAGACTTTGAGTGCGGATTTGACTGGTCTATGTTTGTCGAAACAGTCACATTTTCCTTGCCAAAAGAGGATTTTTTTTTTCACTGAAAATTAATGAAATAACGGTTACATCACATAGATTCATTTCCTCAAGAATATGTGTCAGACTATCAAATCAGTTAAGAAAAATTCTCATCTTTTTTTCTCTTTGAAATTATGGTGGGTGTTTGGTTCCAAATTAAGTGAGTTCATAGCGCCACCTAGTGCTTCAAAACAGAGTGTCGGCGCAACTGGGGAGAAATGTTACATCCTTGGCTGTAAACACAATATCCTTAAAATCACTTGTCTGATTCAGGCTGGCATTTTCCAGTTTTAAGATTATTACTCACAATGGACTAGGTATTGACATTTTATCCCACTTTCTAGTGCGAGTAATAATTGATTAAAGTTCAGCTTGAAAAGAATCCCCCAAACACAGCAGGAATATAGGTCCCTTTTCTTTTAAAAATATTAAGCATGAACCCACGAGTAAAACCCAACAGTAACGCACGAGACAAATGCAGAAAATCGCAACCTTAAATTAAGTCTCCTCTCACCCAAATAGGGGGAATTAAAGTACACAGATCTGGGAACAGATGTCATCTCATTCCATACACTTCTGAAACTATGTTCTCTGAGTGTGTTTGGTGCTAAAACACAGAAAGGAAGATATTCACTGGAGAGAAAAGGCAAATTGCTTTGCTTAACCTCAAGGAACCAGGCAAACCTCTATTCATTACATAATTCCTGCGTCGTTTGCCTTCCCTTCTCATAGAAAGTGGTACGAATTTTGAAGCCATGCTTGATTTGAAACCATTTTTTTTTTAAATTTAATTTATTTTTTAAATTAATTTTTATTGGAGGATAGTTGCTTTACAAAGTTGTGTTAGTTTCTGCTGTAGAGCAGAATGAATCAGCTATATATGTACGTCCCCTCTTCCGTGGATTTCCTTCCCATTTAGGTCACCACAGACTGTTGAGTAGAGTTCCCTGTGCTGTACGGTAGGTCCTTACTAGTGATCTATTTTATATGTAGAAGTGTGTATATGTCAATCCCAATCTCCAAATTCATCCCACCCTCCTTCCCCTTTGGTGTCCATATGTTTGTTCTCTACTCCTGTGTCTCTAATTCTGCTTTGCGAATAAGATCACGTATACCATTTTCCTAGATTCCATGTATACGCGTTAATATATGATATTTGTTTTTCTCCTTCTGACTTACTTCACTCTGTATGACAGGCTCTAGGGCCATCCACATCTCTGCAAATGACACAATTTCTAGAACTGTTTCTGATCAAGGCACAAGTGTGACATATTTACATTTTTTTCTCTGCCTTTGAAATCTAATAATAATGTTTCATGTTTCTCTGCACATTAGAATTTTGGAAGCACCTGGGAGTCCTCTTGCAACTAGAGCAGCCCTGGAAGCGTGATCAGCCCTATTTGGCAGTGAACTGCAGAGCTGGTGTACAACGCCCGGCTCCTCCACTCCAGGGCACTCCCGCAGCTACACATGCCTTAGGCCCCTTTTCTCAGTGGGATTTTCAAAGCTTGGATGAAACAATAAGAAAAGGGAGGAAGAATCAAGAGCACTGGACAGGGAGAGAGGGTGGCTCAAACTGGGGCAAGAGAGGCAGGTTGGGCAAGCTTTATGCACCACTGTATGCAAGGCATTTTAACTCATAAAGTTATACTTTTTAAAGAATGGGAACATGATTATGGATATTGTGGGCAACCCTATTGTAATGACACATCCCCAAGTAGAAGGTTAGTAATGACCAAACACTTAATGAAATCTGCTGATGTAAAGGACGGATAAAAATCCACTCGGGAGTTTGTTTCACGTCGCGACCACCACCCTCTCCATTCCAGCTACTCACACAAAACCAACTTTTTTTTTTTTTTTTGGGTTTTTCTCACCCATTCTGATTCATTGCAGATCATTCACTTTTAATCTTGCTAGAGCAGCAAGGTCGTATTTTGTAAATAATTCGCAGTTTAAAAATACTTAAAAAAAGTGTTACTTTTTTAAACTTGATAATAAAGCTCCGTTTTCAGTAGTGCTTCGTGTTCCTCATAGCAGATCAGTCACCGAAGGCAGGCAATTAAAAGGAGTTTTCGGAGTCTCAGAGATGTTCTCATCGCTGCCCACACCCCTCCCTAATGGCCCATCCTCGGAGAAAATCCTTCATCCCTGCAGGATTTTGTCGCTGTGGGTGAAAAAGATGCTTCCCTGCTAAAATATTTATGACTTCGTCTACCTGCATTATCAACTCATCAAGACTTATTGGGAAGCGATCGCCGTGCCTCTCGGCTAAAAGAGCAACGCCAGAAGCGGTACCGATCACGCTGACAGCTGGGCCCGGGCCACCGCTAGAGACTTCAGTGCTCCTTGCCCTTGGCAAAGAACTTAGCGAGAGATCAAGAAAACATGCTGTTGTAACACAGTCAAATGCACCCAGTTTGCCAGTTTGCATGTTTCTCTGCAGCACCCCTGATCCGGGGAGCTGTGGGCAGAGCTGCGAGCGCGGCCAGCCTGCCTGGCTTTGAACAGAAGTGTCTGGTTTCAGGGCATCCTCTCGGGTGGCTTCCTCTGGGCCTTCTGAGGAAGAGTGGGGAAAGAGGTATGTTTTGTTTTGCCTTGTTTTTTTTTTTTTCAATAACGAGCAACAAATCATAAATTCATTTACTTCTCCCCCCACCCCATGGAAACAAAGGGGAAAAGCCTCTGGGAATCAGCTTTGGAAGGAGCCGGCCACCAGGAGGAAGAAAACCTCGCTGTGGCCGTTAGAAGCCATAGTTGTTGGGCTGGATGGACTTTTTGTCATCCTCTGAAGCCTTCAGTTGACTTAGCTGTTATGTTTGGAGGCACAAAATGCGGTCAGTCCACGCCAGCCCTCCTGCCAGGAGCATGGCCGTGACCGTGGCCATGGTATAAACTCACATTCACCATCAGTGCCTGCAGTACTTTGGCTGTGCTGGCAGGAAAAGTGAGCGGATGTCACGTGAGTTCCAACCACAAAAAGTTAGGCAGAAAGATCTTGCAATTCAGAAAGAGCTAATAAAAGAATAATTTCTGTATGTCTCTAGAAAAAAAGCTGTTATTTTAAATTGTATTTTCCTGCTTTCCTGGAAATACCTGCCTTTTGCCTTGTCTAAGTTTTCACAGTCCTTTACCAAAAACCACCGCTGGCGTTGAACACTTTACACTGTATTCTGTTTCTGTTCCTCTGGCCTCTGTGGGCAGAGTCTGAAAATCATTCTTCTCTGCGTCACCTGGACGGTAGCACAGAGCCGAGCATGCAGTAGCTGCTGAATAGTTGTTTGCTGAATGAGTGAATTTACAAAATACCCTAGCACTGTAATGAAGAGACTTCTTAAACTTAAACCAAGATGAACGATTGTGTTATACACTGATCAAATGTAATTTTGAAGGGTCACAGTAGGTAAATATGTGATTTGTGTAAGTATCAACATGAGTGCCCAACCAAGTTTTACTGCCTGTACCTGTCAGGCAGTCTGTTCTTCCTTAATCATATTTTAGTTTTTCTGTAAACCATCCAAAATGGCCAACTCTCTCTGTTCTAAAAAGATAGTTTTTTATTGTTTCCTTTCTATACAATGAAAATCTGTTTCTAAAAATAGGTAAAAGAAATTTTTCCAAAGGAAATTGAAGATGAACATTGGTTCTGGTCTAACTATATTCAAGAAACTTAATTTCATGTGAGCTTGTGTTGCCTATAAATAAATTGTCATGCAGTGATTAAACAGCAAATTCAAGTAGATTAATACAGCCTGCTTAATTACAGTTGCTGCAGGTATAAGAAACATTTACTGGCACAAAACAGGAAATTATTTTTTCCCCTGTCTTACCTCCCACTCTCCCTCCTTCCTAATACCACCCCCCAGCTCCACCCCGCCATCTCTCTCTCTGTCTCTGTCTCTCTCTCAGTTTGGTAGTAAGAGATTTATGGAGAGAGTATTAACCCAAAGCTTTTCTCTTCCTATCAAACTTCACAGTAGCATATAAAATACTGGTTAAAGTATGTGATGAAATAATTCCAAATGTTTGTATGGAAGACTGGGCTATATTTTCAGATTCCCACGAATGCACCCATCTGTGCAGTAGTACGTAGGAAAACAAAAACGAAAAGCCCAAGTTGTGGAAATACCATAGTTGAAGAACATCACTAATTGCAGACTGAAAGATTGAAGGCATTCTGTAATAAACACATTCCAGCAGAGAAGGCAAAGTGTGCAGATGAGATGAAACAGTCATTTAACAAAGAACATGGAAGAATTGAACACGTGTCATTATACACACAGACACACAGACACACAGAGACACACACACACACACACACACACACGACAAAAGAGGAACTGGGCAGGACCAAGACCAAAATGTTTTATTTAAATACACCTGGCTAAAAGGTGCTTCCCCTCGTTGAGGAAGGATTGGCATCTGAGATGAACACTACAGCGTAGTTGCATCTGAACAGTTCACGAAAAAAAATTACTTAAAAAATTTCTTTATTGGCTGCATTGGGTGTTTGTTGCTGCACACGGGCTTTCTCTAGTTGCAGGGAGCGGGGGCTACTCTTCATGGTGGTGTGTGGGCTCCTCATTGCAGTGGCTTCTCTTGTTGCAGAGCATGGGCTCTAGGCACAAGGGCTTCAGTAGCTGCAGCACGTGGGCTCAGTAGTTGTGGCTCATGGGCTCTAGAGCACAGGCTCAGTAGTTGTGGTGCATGGGCTTAGTTGCTCTGTGGCATGTGGGATCTTCCTGGACCAGGGATTGAAACCGTGTCCCCTGCATTAGCAGGCGGATTCTTAACTACTGCACCACCAGGGAAGTCAAAAACAATTACTTTTTAGTGGGCAAATGAACATATGCTTAAGCTACCACTTAGTAAACATTTCACTGCGTAAATTAAATTGTCCTAGACAAAACTGTTATAAAATTTTTGAATTTAACAGACAACAAAACTGAAGTCTAGGTATATTGTTCAGAAAGGGCCCCCATCCCAGTAAAACCCAGCTGATACCTGACGACAACACTCTTGCACTTGGAGTGGGAAAGCCAGTTAAGCAGCGCCGGCTGGCGGCTCCACGGGGCGCCTGTGGTGCGTGTCTGCATTGATGGTCCGTTGCTGGCACTTCTTGAATCTTTCCCCTTCTCTCTGTTTCCCACCCTCACATTGCCGTGGCTCTGGTCTTTCTCATTACTGTAAGTTTGAAGAGCTTTGTTCTCTGGCATCCACTTTATACTTACTTTCCTTTCTCCCATTCCCTCATAGCATCCCATATTTTAAAAAAATTTTTATTGAAGTATAGTTGACTTACAATGTTGTGTTAATTTCTGCTGTACAGCAAAGTGACAGTTCTATATATATATGTATGTAAAAGAATATATATTCTTTTTCATATATATATTTTCCATTGTGGTTTATCATAGGATATTAAATATAGTTCTCTGTGCTCTACAGTAGGACCTTGTTGTTTATCCGTTCTATATATACTAGTGTCATCGGCTAATCTTGAACTCCCAGTCCATCCCTACCCCCCCCCCACCGCCACCCTTCCCCTTGGCACCTGCAAGTGTGTTCTCTTCATCTGTGAGTCTGTTTCTGTTTTGTGGATATATTCATTTGTGTCGTATTTTAGATTCCACGTATAGGTGATACTTTGTAGAGTATCTCTTCTCTTCATCATGTAAGGACCACTCTAAGACATCTTATTATTTCTTCCACAGACATTCAGTCTTTCAGCAAAGGGGAAGGAACACCAGCTTTGGTGGTAGGAAGACATGAGTTCAGAGCATAACTTATTCCTCATAATTGGGAAGTTGTGATATGTTCCTCAGATTCTTATCTGTAAGAAAAGGATTACAATACCTAGCCTACAATCTGCTGTCAAAATTAAATTAGAAAGTGGATGATGTAGTGGCCCAGGACTGGTGTCTGATAGAAAGATCCAGGTAAATACTAGTTCTCGTCTTGCAAAATCACCCCCACCAACCACTCCCAAGATATTTTGTTGACTCTTTCAGCCAAGTTAGTGGCATGAATCACATTCATTAGTCATTGCTGAAACCCAATAACTGGCGACAGAGGAAAAAACAGACAACGGTGTGGTTTGTCAACTGTGTGGCTGATCATTCTCTGTTACAAAAGTAAAGAATCACTTTATGCTGAAGAGAAAATCTGATAGAGTTTAGGGAATATTGCGTTTAGGGAAGGATTAGAGAATCCTTGTAAACTATGAATATACCCTGGTTGTAAGAACTGCAACCAAGCACATAGATGCAAGAGAGCATTAGTGAGTATACACATGAAATTGGTCTTCACCCTGTTGCCAGTGCAGAGCTCCTAAAACCTTCAAATTTCATAAGGGATGAGGGTAATAAAGCTGTTTTTGGTTCTGTTAGTGAGCTGACTTTTGGAATGGCCTTAGATCGCTAAGGGTGAGGGCTGATCACCAGGGAAATCAACCCTGTGGTTAAAGGACTGGAAACTTCAGTCCTCATCTCTCACCCCCACCTCTGGGGAGGGGGACAGAGGCTGGAGATTGAATCAGTTATCAATGGCCGATGGTTTAATCAATCATGCCCATGTAATGACGCTTCCATAAAACCCAAAGGACAGGTTCTGAGAGCTTCCTGGTTGATGAGCATGTGGAGGTGCTGGAGGGTGGAGAGCTGGGACAGCACAGAAGCCCCGCGCCGGGTCCCCACTCCTGCCTCTTCCTTCTAGCTCTTCCTGAGTTACATCCTTTTTTTTATAACACACTGGGAATCTAGTAAGAAAATGCTTCTCTGAGTTCTATGCACTGCTCTAGCAAATTAGTCAAACCCAAGGAGAGGGTCTTGGAAATCTCCAGTCTACAGTCAGTAGCTCAGAAGCACAGTCTCAGGTGGGGGTGGCGGGAGGGCTGGGGGAGGATGAGGAGAAGGACCTTCATTGGATTGCAGAGGTTGATGTTATGATCTTAGATGATACACTCATCTCTAATTGATTTTAACGAAACATAAAACATTCTCAGTAGGAATTTGAAGACGTACCGTGATGCCTCTTACATCCGTGTAGCGTTCAGTAGAACATGATGACTAATGTGATTAGAAACCTATTCTCTTTAAATATTAAAATGCATGTTGCTATCTTCTGAAATATTCAAAGGACCTAAATACTTCCAGTGAATGATTTGACTTATACAGAAAATCCTCCCAGAAATAAAACCCAAACCTATGGTGTAATTTGAGAGTCACTCACAGCTTTCTGCACACCATGCAGATGGTTCCCATGTTTGCCAAGGAGCAGACTATTTCTACTGTTAGTCTGAGTTTAACACAGGGCTTTAACTGTACATAAGAGTTTGGATCCATTATTCATTAATTCATTCAACAAATATTTATTGAGAACCTACTGTGTGCCTGGCACCATCCTGTACTCTAGGAAGAACAGTAACAGCAGAGAGAGCAGCAGGCAGTGTCTGTGAACAGAGAAATGACCAGGGTGATCTAAAATGATTAAATGACAAGGGTGGTGGGGGTAGGAGCTCCTTTGGATGGATGGTCAGGAAAGATCTCCTTGACATGGGGACTTAAGAAAGGGATAGTCTGTGCATTTGGATAATGAGAAAAATAGGAGAAAAAGCCACACGGATGTGGTAGAAGAATGGGCCACAGATGGTAGTATGTTTCCCATGAGAAAAGGTCAGCATAGACCTTCACAGCTAAGTCTTAGCACGTCTTTAACATTAAAGATGCTATCCCCCCAAATTTAATCAGCTGACAATTTGGCGTGGAATTCCACGTGATCACGTCCTATCAACGCTACACTGATTGTTAATAATATTCCAGCGTCATATCTGCTAGCATTTTGTAATAATGATGCTTGGATCCTGTATTCACAGTCAGTGGTGCTCTTCCTCAGGGAAATTTCCTGTGGTTTAAACTGCCTTTTACTATCGTAAAGTGAAGGGCAGTAAAAGAGAGAAAACTAAAGCGACCGTGATACTAGCGGTGAATGATACAACCAGTGTACTGGGTACAAGGCAGCCACCTTACTTTGTATAAGTAGGAATCACTGAACTGGTACTGAAACACACAGAAATCCAAGGTCTACCACACACAGGTCTGAGCAAGTAGATAAACTCACAATTTAAGAAACAAGATGAATTTCACATACAAAGTGAAAAAATATTAAAACAGATTCATCTTACTTGGTTAATCAACCCTAACTATAAATCTGACCATTGTAATTTAAAAATTGGATTGAATTTTTAACACCTTTTTCCCTAGGGATTGTATCAAATTTAATTCTAAGAACACTATAAAGTTTCTTAATAAAATTAAGTGAGAACATTGGAAACTTCTATAGCTGTCTGTGGGCAGTCCAGTTCCTGGAACATTGTACAGTACTCAAAAGGATATGGATTTTTTTTCTTTTTATATAGTTTATTTTTTACCAAAGTATAGTTGATTTACAATGTTTCAGGTGCACAGCAAAGTGACTCAAAAGTGTTCTTTTTCAGGTTCTTTTCCTTCATAGGTTATTATACAATATTGAATGTAAGGAATACAGATTTTGAGAAAGACAAAAGAAAAGCCAACCACATTATAAGCTCTAGATGGACAGGGACCTTGCCTTTTATTTTATTTGAAATCTATATGCCTCATGAGAGGCACATGTCAAAGATACTTGCTAATATGGCAAGACATCAATCTCTCAAAAGACGTTTATTGGTCCTATTTACAGGCAAGACACTCTCCCATGTCCTGGATAGAAGTCTGACTTCAAAGATCTCACAGTCTAGGGGGGTTCCCCGGTTGTCCAGTGGTTAGGACCCGGCGCTCTCACTGTCAAGAGTGCTGGTTCAATCCCTGGTCGGGGAACTAAGATCCCACGAGCCTTGTGGCGTAGCCAAAAAACAAACAAAAAGAGAGCGATCTCACAGTCTACTTAGAGGATACGCGTATCTTGCCGTTTAACGGTATGTAATTTAATAAGGTGCAGCGATAACTCCAGGACGTGTGCAGATATAACGCTTGGTTTTCTCGGACATGGATTCGTGTGGCCAAAGCACCGTTCTGATGGAGCACGCCTTCCTGGCTTCCCTGTTCTGTGGACTAAACTGGACTAAAACTGCGGTGGGTGAAGCCCACCTATTTCAGAAATCAACCTTAAATGGAGCACTTCACGTAGAAACCGTCAAAAAGATTGGCTGGGAGTCCCATCATGTGAAGTCAACTCTATGCAGTTTACCGAAAAACTAACTCAGACGACAAATAAATGCGTGCTGTGGGACCTCTGCACCAATAAACACCTGGTGCAGTCCGGGGCCAGCTGTGGTCCAGTGACCTCGTCTCTGTCCTGATACTGGGAGAAGCACTCCCTTTTAGATCTCTGATTGGGATTCTTCTTCCACACTATCTCACCTCCTACGCCCTGTGGATCACAGTCCAGTGTCATGGTTTAGACCAGGGATGCTGTAGTTAGGCAACCTGGCTTTGGACACGGCTCATCCTCACTTCATAGTTGTGAGTCTGTGGGCAAGTTGCTAACGTCTCCAGGCTGTAGTTTCATTTTGCAGAATGAAGATGCTTGTACTCCTGGAGTGGGCTGAGTGGAGGTCTCCAAAAATATAATTCCACATCCTAATCTTTGGAACCTGTGAATGTTAATTTATTTGGAAACAGATCCTTGTGGATGTAATTCATTTAAGGCTCTTGCGATAAGATGGTTCTGGATCGGGCCCTAAATCCAACAACAAGTGCTTTTAAGGAACAGAAGAGGGGAAAACCATGTGGAGAAAAAGGCAGAAGACTAAGGCGGCCACAAACTGGGGAGGCCAGGGAGAGCTGGTGGCCCCAGAAGCTGCAAGAGGCGAGGAGGAGTCTGTCCTAGAACCCCCAGCCCGGCTGAAACTTTGATTTCAGACATCTGGGCTCCAGAATTGTGAGAGAATACATTTCCCTTCGTTTAAGCCACCCAGTTTGTGACCGTTTTTCACGCAGGCTCAGGAAACTAGTATGAGTGCCTGCACCTGAAATTTGTTGTGAGGATGCAAATTCATTGGTCCAACATCTGACCTGGAGCAAGTTGAGCTGTGGTTGTTGAAACAATGGCCCTCTGTAGTGAGGTCTGCTGTTTTTGTGTCGACATGAATGCCTCTAACTTCTCAACATCACCTTGACCTTCCTTGGGGGAACCTCTGCTTTTTAACCTTAATGAATGATACATGGGCACAAAATGATTGATACCAATTCATCAACGTGTCCTAAAGGGGCCGTTCCTTTTCTCCTGGCATCAGACCTTGAGATGTCCCATTTCTTGGCATTTTGTTCCAGTTGGTGGGCTGCACCGTAGCCTTTTTTGCTCCTAAGTTATTCCTGCGTGCAGTATATAGGTAATTTCTGGAAAGTACTTAAACAGCTATCAGCATATGCTAAGAGCTAAATAAAATAAGATCTATTAGTATTACCTCAGGTCTTGCTCTCCAATTTTGAGTCTTGTTTTTTAATTTCTTGTTGGATATTTTGACCTGGTTGTTTTGAGATGATTTCAATCTCAGTATGTGTAAAATAAAACTGTTTATCTCCCTCAAAAACGCTATTTTTAGATTCCCTTTTCTCTGATAACTATGTTGTTTTCTTATTTAAGCGTCATGTTAGTCATCTTTAACTTCTTTCTTTTTTTGTTTGCTTGCAGTATTTATTTAAACACGCTACTTCTTTTGTTGTTAAGCCTTCCTTACATATTTCCTTGGCTGTCTCAGCATTAAGACCTGTTGATACCCATATGGGAATCTGCATATCTTTTTTTTTTTAAATTGAAGTTTAGTTTTCTGTTTGGTTTTTGTTTGTTTGTTTTGGCTGTGCCGTGCAGCTGGTGGGATCTTAGTTCCCCGACCAGGGATTGAACCCAGACCTTCAGGAGTGAAAGCACAGAGTCCTAACCACTGGACTGCCAGGGAATTCCCCTAAATTGAGATATGGTCAATTTATGAGAATATATTAGTTTCAGGTGATCTTTAACTTATTTCTATCTATCATGACTAATAACCTACTAAAGCCATGTAATAGTATTTAGAACTCCTCATCAGTTTTTCCTTTTTTTCCCAATACTCAGCCTAGTTCTGATTCATAATTATTCCTATTGAGATGATTGACAACTACTAGCTGAATGTAAGATTTTTCTCCACCTCATATTTAGAATTCAGACTCCTGAAGATAAGTCTTTCTTGGCTACTGTTTTTATTCACATTTTCCCGCTAAAAATTACAATTCCACTTATCTAACAATAGAAACATACCAAAATCCCACAAAAGCACTTGTAAAGTAACTGTCAAAATGATGGTACAAATTAGAAATAGTTTAAATTTTATGCAAGGCTGATGTCTTTAAACTCCCTCTTGAGTGTTTTATTTAAGCTTTAATACTTGCTACCAAATTCAAAGAAACTATTATTAAATGATAAATACTAGAAAGCTTTTCATGTTCAGTTTCTGTTTTCTAATATGCAGTCTTTTTAAAGGATTATTGTATCAAAAATTACTGTATTATCACCTATAATTGTCACGGCATAATATTGGTTTTGGGGGTCACATTTACATCTTTGCAATTCACCACAATATCAAGAAACATTTGGGATGAGATAGAAAAACCCAGGAATTTGTACTCTAAAATGAGCTTATTGGAAAAGAAGTTCTCTCTCAGAAATAATAAAGGTCTCTTTTAACTGGACAAAGTTCAATTTCCGTATTTTAACTTCTATGCTGTTATCTTTCCAATTTTTTTTTCTTTTCCTTTCAGTGTTAGGATGATTCTAACAACATGAGACTCCATATTGATGAGTCATGATTCTTGGTTCAGATCTTTTTTAATTTCTGTGCCAGCCAAGTCCTGAGGGATATAGGGTAATTGACAAAAAAAAAAAAAAAAGAGAGAGAGAGAGAGAAGGGGCCGTGGATGGTGTCACATCCCTGCCGGGCTGAGTGTGGTTGAGACCAGAGGCCCCAGCGGGAAAGCAGGGTCTCCAAAGCAGGGCGAAGCAATTCTCAGTGGCTCTTATTCTGGTCTGCAGAGACCATTTGGCCAGTAAGTTCCTCTTTTAGACCTCAAAAGCCCCAAGATTGGTTAAATCCATGAACACACAGCCATTATCAGTGGCACCATAGGACTATGGAAGGACATTTTGCAGCAGGAGTGCAAATCTGAGACTATAGCAGAAAATATTTTCACTGCCTGGGGTACTTGGTGTGCTGGGAACCTTGGAGTGAAAGCTTCCCGAGGAGGGATGTCTGGAGAAAGAGGGGAAGGAGTGGGAATTCCCTGGCGGTCCAGTGGTTAGGTCTCCTTTCACTGCTGAGGGCACGGGGCGAGGAAACTAAGGTCTCACAAGCCTTGCAAAAAGAAAAAAAAAAAAAAAAAAGAGAGAGAGAGAGAGAAAGAGGGAAAAGAGCAACAGCCCAGGGGAGGAATTGGCGCGGGCCCGAGTAGCTGACTGCAGGTAACTTTCCAGGTGAGGAAGGAAGAGCTCTGCCTGTGTCGGGTGAACGAGGAAGGCAACCATCCTTGGGGGCTGTGCTGTCAGGAGCGCTTGGGTGAGGGGAACAGGCCATCGCAGAGGCCCTTGTCAACGTGACACTGTTTGTAACCTCTACGGTGAAGAAGGACGCATTTTCCCGTAGCTTATTATCCTAAAAGGGATTCAGAAGCAGCTGTGCCCTCTTTGGGCTCTGGGATGAAAGGGTAGAAAACACTGGAGCAAGTCTCTCCACCTACATGAACACTGGGGGCTCCCGGGGCTGTGAAGAGGGAAGAGAGCACAGGAAGAAGAGGCTTTGTGCGACGAGGGAGGAAAATGATACAGAATTCTGGCTGGGGTGGGAAAACAAAGAGAAACAGACACAATAGTGGCGGGTAAATAAGAGGTTTTTCCCTGAGGGCAGCGAGGAGAAGGGGTATGGAGAGCCCTTCAGGAGACGGAGCTTTTTTTCTGGGGCCAGGACGCAAGCACAGAGGAGGCAGCGTCGTTGTAGGACTGAATGGAGGAGAGCAAAGCGGGGGGAATAAAAGGCCTGTAGATGGGACCCGGCCTGGACAGAGAGGGATGGAGGGGGCACACCTCCCCTGAGACCAGGGAGAGCTTCGTGCCTAAGATGTGGAAGGGAAATGAGTCTTCAAAGAACTGAACCTGACACTTTACAAACATGGAGCTAGGACGGCGTGAAGTAAAAATATAATCCAGTACTTCAGGAGACGGCAACCAGCAGTACAGCCTCTGAAACTTGTGACAGCAGAAGAATAGGATCTCAATGTAACAGCAACCCAAAGGCTGGATACAAGGAGTAAGATTTATATTAGACCGAGGTCTTGACTTGGGATTTCTAAGTGGCCAAAAATAGGAGGACCCTTCTGAGGGGAGATTCCCAGCAGCAGAAGGATTTTTCAGGACATGCATCAGAAGGCATTTAAGGCCTGGCAGAGCAGACATCCTGGTGTCCAACCCTGTACCTTCCCAGGTGCCGGGAGAAGCAGGGAAGCACCCTTAGTGGTTCCAGTTTTCCAAAGGGGAAAAGTGAGATTGCAAGGTCATGGAGCAGGTGGAGCCGTTTTGGTGATGTTTTTCAGAATTACACACATTCAGGTTTGCAGCCCAGTTACTGGCTCTGTGACTTTAAACAAATTGCTCGACCTCTCTGAGCTTTAGTTTTGTCACCTGTAAAATGGGGAGACTGGCAATTTTGCTCTGTGATTGTGAGGAAGACTGAAAATATTGATGTGTGGAAAGGAAGTACTGTGGTTGCAAATGCTGAGTGCTGCGTGGGAGGTGATGTTTTTGTTGCTGCTGCTTTATGCGTTGTTGAGAATGTAGGGTTGGCCCAGGCCCAGAACCTCAGCCTCCACTCCAGAGACCTTCCTTCCACACTGGGCAGCTCAATATAACAGTGGGACTGAAAATGCATTTGTGGATGTGATTTAGATAAGAGAACGTAGGACTTTGGGATGTGGGAAGTAGTGTTTGGAAAGCGATGGGAAGTGTTTTCAACTGGACACAGGAGAAATTGATAGGAAGAGTCCAGAAGGAGTCAGATGTGACCTGTGGATTTAAGTATTTCCCAGTGTGTGAAGCAGGGTTGGTCACTTCTTATTTACACACACGTGTTCAAAATCTGGTGCTATAATTGTCCCAAATCACTCAGCCTATTTCATGTTTATGTTTATTACAGCAAGCCATGGGTTTGGGGGTGTCCGTGTGTTGTGTCTCTGTGTGTGTCTGTGTGTCTGTGTGTGTGTGTGTTGGTGGGGACACTTGCAAAGTGCAACATAATTGCTATAAATAGGCAATGCAATTTTTCCCAAATTGTCAAAAATTTTAAGAACAAAGCACACACACCCACTTACTATTTAAGATGCGAGCAGTTATGACGGGGTAAATGGAGATTTTTAACCTCTAAGCACCTTCCCTTATCAAAAGTTAATATTAATTTTGTTTCAACACTCAGAGCACTTGGAACCTCCACCAATTTTCTAATTCATCTCAACCTTCTTCTCCACAAGTTTTATATTTTCAAAATGCACTTTTTAATCCTGAATCTAAACATCGCTAATTCTAGTTTTTAGTTATGGTTGTAGAAAGACATAAAAGACAAGGTACCCACCGGTACCCCTGTATCCCAGATCATAGAACTCACAGGTGAACACTCAGAGCCAAACTTGTGACGCATCAGAGGTGCACAGCGCCACCTGTGTTACTAGTTTCATAATTTACCAGAGACGTTAGGGAATGTTTAGATCGAACTATTGCACAAAAATGAAACAATATTTCAGAACATCTTGAATAAAATATTGCTTTAAAGTGAAGTTTTCAGATTAAAGGAAAAGTCGACGTGATGGGGTCCTGAAGAAATACTGACCATGAGTTTCAGAAGGCCAGGATACGACTGATTCTTCTTACCAAACAGAAAAGGGGGCCATTGAACTGGTAGAGATGGTAGCAATAACGGGAGAGTCTTTCTCTCCTAAAATTAATGTTTCAAAAGCTTGAAACCCTGGCGGACATCTATGGAAGATGAGCGTATCACTGTTAAAAGGGGAAGACATCAAAAATAAATAATCCAGAGAAGGGGAGCCTTCCTAAGATACCAGAGAAGAGTGGGAGGGAATGCTATGCTGTAAAATAGGAAGCCAGGGAGCATTCTAGAAAGGAGGGAGGCTGGGACTTCCCTGGCGGTTCAGTGGTTAAGACTCTGGGCTTCCAGTGTAGGAGGCACAGGTTAGATCCCTGGTCAGGGAACTAACATCTCACATGGTGTACGGCCAAAAAAAAAAAAAAAAAGAAAAGAAAAGAAAAGAAAAGAAAGGAGGGAAGTTAACCACTAAAGAGCAAAAAAATAAACACGAATAGCTGCCAAAGGGATTATACGAGGCACTCCATGCGTACGTTGGATCAGAGATAGCAAAATGGGATAAATGCTTGTGGGACAAAGTTAAGGTGACATACGGAGTTACAGAGGCCAAGCAGGGATTCAGGCACAGCCTGTGGGCACCGGGAGTATTCGTGTTGCTCAGTTTATGGGATTAAAACTGACAGATTAAGCAAGAGAAATTGTTGATAATGGGGAAGTTCTCTAGAGCCTTGTTCGAGAGCAAGAGAAGGGGCTCAGACAGGAAAGAACGTGGTTTAAAGCCTCAACCAAGCATTGAGAAGCAAATGAATGGACAGAAGGTCAGGTTGCGGGGGGTGGGGTGTGATGGGATTGATGGAGACTGGATGTTTGCTGGCCTCAATTCTATGCGCTTTTGAACACCACCAGGGGCAGCCTTTTTTGCTTGAATTTTTCGCGGCAGATAAATGGGCAAAGGCGAAGTGATCTGCAGGAGTAACAGACCACGTTACCTCTAAAAGGAAGGGTAGAGAACGTAAAAATCCAATGTTCCAATGCCAATGACATGACAAACAATTCTGTTGGCTCTTGCTTATAAAAAAGCAAGGAAGAGCTAACATGATGATGGGGACCCTGTGCTGGACACACCTCCCCTGCTCACAGCAGCAGATCCCTCCGTAACCCTCCGGGGCTGCTGCAACCTTCCCTGAGACGCCTTTCTTCCCTTGCTGGGGCCTTCCCCGTGCACCACTGCAGCCCGGGCTCACGATGCTGAAAACGCAGCTTCTCTGGGCACCGGTGCTGGGTCCAGTCTCGGAGACAGAGTTTCGGGTGAAGGAGAAAAGAAGAGCTTTATTGCTTTGCCAGGCAAAGGCGGACCCAGTGGGCTCCTGCCCTCAAAACTGTGTGTCTGGACCCAGGAGGATTTGGTGAGGAGTTTTATAGCAATGGTTCAAGGGCGGAGTTGCTGATAAGATTAGAGTGTGTGCATATAACACTGAAGTTACATGACTTCACTCTTCTACTCAGATCTGGCAAAGACTCATCAGTTAATTCAGAGTGTGTTTCCTACGGTAGGCTCTAGGGTCCCACATGAGGCACCCCCTTCTGGAACGGTTCTCCTACTCATCTCTCACTTCCTCACTGCTCCTACTTTTCTGCCCTCTTCTGTTCCTCAGATGGACCAGGCCTGCCCCTGCCTCCGGGCCTTTGCTTAAGTTCTTTCTTCTTCCTGAAAGCCCTGTATTATCTACCAGTCAGCTCAGGAGAACCCCCAATTCCATGGCATATAAAAATAAAGATTTATACTTTCCAACGTTCCACATCCAATGCTTACCCTGAGTTGTGTTATTCCCAGATCCAGTTGGAAAGCTCACCTCTTATCTGAACATCAGTGATACTGGGGCAAATGAGAACAAAATATGGGAAAAAAATGTTCAAGCACATGACTTCTAAGCCTTCTTAGAAATGGGGACATCACTGCACTCACATTTCTTTAGTCAAAGAGACTCACGGCCACTCCTGATGTCAATTGGTCAGTAATTTATAATCTCAAAAAGAGAGGCAAGGTGTATTTGGACAAGGGTGCAATCTACCTACCCCTCTCCACACATCACCTTGATCAACTCCCTCACCTTCCTCGGGTTTTGCTTGAATCTTATCTTCACCATCTTCTCTATCTTATTCTACTTGTTTATAGTACTTACACCTTCTCATTAAACCCATTCTAGGGACTTCCCTGGTGGTACAGTGGTTTAAGAATCCACCTACCAATGCAGGGGACGCAGGTTTGAGCTCTGGTCCTGGAAGATCCCACATGCTGCAGAGCAACTAAGCCCATGTGCCACAACTGCTGAGCCTGCACTCTAGAGCCGGCGAGCCACAACTATTGAGCCTGAGTGCTGCAACTACTGAAGCCCGCGCACCTAGAGCCCGTGTTCTGCAAGAGAAGCCACTGCAATGAGAAGCCCAAACACCACAACGAAGAGTAGCCCCCACTCTCTGCAAGTAGAGAAAGCCCACACACAGCAACAAAGACCCAACACAGCCATAAATAAATAAATAAATAAATTTATTTATTAAAAAAAACCCAAACCATTCTAGCTGCTTCTCAAAAGTATCAACAAGAAAAGTATCCTGATAATTTCTAGGTCCATCCATGTTGCTGCAAATGGCATTATTTCATTCTATTTTACAGCTGAGTAATATTCCGCTATATATATCACATCTTTAGCCATTCATCTGTCAGTGGACATTTAGTTTGCTTCCTTGTCTTGGCTATTGTGAATAGTGTTGCTATGAACATTGGGGTGCATGTATATTTTCAAATTATGGTTTTCTCTGGTTATATGCCCAGAAGTGGAATTGTTGAGTCATACAGCAGCTCTATTTTTTGTTTTCTAAGGAACTTCCATACTGTTCTCCACAGTGGCTGTACCAATTTACATTCCTACCAACAGTGTGGGAGAGTTTGTTTCTCTCCACACCTTGTGAAATAAGCCAGGCAGAGAAAGACAAATATCATATGATATTGCTTATGTGTGGAATCAAAAAAAAATACAAAAAGAGACTCACAGATGTAGAAAATGAATTTATGGTTACCAAAGGGAAAAGGTGGGGGAGAGGGATAAATTAGGAGTTTGGGATTAACGCATACACACCACTATATATAAAATAGATAGCAAACAAGGGCCTACTGTAGAGCACAGGGAACTATACTTGATAATTTATCATAACCTAAAAAAAGGTAAAGAATCTGAAAAAGAATATATGAATCACTGTACTGTACACCTGAAACTAACACGACATTGTATAAGTCTACATAAACAAAGGTTTAAAAAAAAAAGTGTCCTGGCTGTCAGTCTGAACTCAGCAAAGGAATGACCTCTAAGATGAGGTGAAGGTCACTCTTCCCTGTGCTGCAGATGCCTGGGGAGCTCTCCTGGGAGCAGCTTCCTCTTTCCCGCGCCCCAGGCTTGCTGCAGGTGGAGCTTTGTGTTTGAAGCTGTTTGCATCATGGACACTGGGTTATGAAATCAATAGGCGTGTGTTTAAATTTTTGCTCTGCAAATTGAACAGTTATGCAACCTTGTGCAAGACATTTAATCTTTCTGAGCCTCAATTTTTTCATCTGTAAAATAGAAAGAATAATGACTTCCTGATTAAAAGGTAGAATTTCTTCAGCAAAAATAGAAGATGAGGAACAAACACGTAAAGCTATCCAGGGGAATAAAAGTTTAGTAAAAGCATAAACCTGAAATGAATGATGAAAAATGAAAATATTATTAAAGTTACGCTTGGTTATTAAAGTTATCTATTACACTACTATCACCATAAAAATGAGAAGAAATAGAAGTAGGATGCTATTAAATATATCAGTGGAGGTTTTTAGTGAGACTGTTTAAATTAGGGGGGAATAAGATGCAAAAGGAAATAAGGAAATTAAAATAAGGGAAGAATATATTACTTCCATAACAGAGATTCAAGAACAATATCAGATGAATACAGTAAAAAAAAGAAGAAATAAAAAGAAAACAAGATGAACCAAACAACAGAGAATTTCATTTATCATTAGAAAATAAAATGAGTGCTCTCTCTCTTTTTTTTTTTAAGCAAATTTCCCTGCACATTTCTTTGTAGCTGGCTTCCACTCTTGTCTGTATGGAGTACTGATGGGGACATTTTGGTGATCCAACAGAGCAGACATGTGGCAGGGAGGCTGAGTGTGACTGATGTACAGTTGCTTCATAGAATGATGGCTTCACCTCTGAGAAAAGAGAGAGTCCCAACAAGCCGTGGTCAAGTTTTGCATTCCATCTCCTACGTAATCTGACCATGGAAATAGAATTCTCTTCTCAGAAGAAAATGTTTTATAAAGAAAAGTGCACTTGGTGACCCAAAAAAAGGACATGGCAAAGAAGATGGCAGAGTGGAGGATAAAAGTCAACAACTTGAAAAAGAAGACCTGGGTCGTGACAGAGAACGGTCAAAGAACTTGATGCGGTAAAAATACTATGCATGTAGGACTTGAGGATGAGGACATTTAGAAGAGATTTGAAAGGTTTGCAGAAATAGAACTCAGAAAAAGTAGAGATGTCCTGTGGGATGTCCTACATAATCTGCTGGTTAAAACCAGCAGAGCCCTGAGGTAGGAGAGGGGCTGCCCCCGCCAACAGAAGGTGAGATCCAGGGGAGTCATCTCCCCTTGGAGCGTCTACTGTGAACCAGGTTCTGGATGAGGCTCTTTATTCCCTCTTCACTTTAATGTTTACAATAAAATTGTGAGTTAGGCATTATGCATTCTTTTCTTAAGATGAACACACTGAGTCTTGGAGAGCTTGCGGAGGGCTAATCTGCAGGGCACAGCTGGGTTTCAACTAAGAGGTGTCCAACTTGACTGTCTACTTCGCTGTCTGGTCCTCACCATGCCCTGTTAGACAGCACAGCACGGGCATCTGGAGCCACTGAGAACAGAAAGGAAAGCTATTGGCATATATATCACAAGGAAAGGATGTAAAGGACGTGTGAAATGGGACAAAAGAGAAAGACTGAGAATGTTAAGAATAAAGAAATGGCAAAAAAAAAAAAAAAAATACACACACACCCCCACATGCAAATGAATAACAGACCAAAGAATAAAAACTTACTGTGAAGGGAGAAGAGGAATCAGATAGCAGGCAAGTCCTGTGAAAATTTTATTGGTTTTGTTTGGTGAGGAAAGAAACACACATAAATATACTTTATAATAAATCTTGGCAGGACTTTTTTTAATCATAGAAAAAGTTCAAGCCCTAAAAAATCAAAAGTGCTAGTTGTTTTATAATTAATAATTCAGTACATTATTAATAGAAAATATACCTCCATAGCATCATCTCAATTTCTTTCTTAGTCAATTTTCTTTTCTCAATATCCCACATTTAACACACTCACAGCTGGCTTGAATCTCATGTACTTTTTTTTCTGTCTCTAAATCTACCAAAAGTATCATCCTTCACAAAATGCCTTTTTTTTTTCTTTTTAGTATTGCAGTAAAAATACACATAACATGAAATCTATCCTCAGCAACAATTTAAGTGTGTAGTATCATCACCTACGTGCACATTGTTGCTCAGCAAAGCTCTAGAATATTTCCATCTCGCTGACTGGAACTCTACCCATTAAACAACAACACCCCATTTGCCTCTACCCCAGCCACTGGCAACCACAATGCTACTTTCTGCTTTGGAGTTTGCTTCAGATGCCTCACATAAGCAAAATCACATAGTATCTGTCCTTTTGTGACTGGCTTATTTCACTCAGCATATTTTTCTCAAGGTTTATCCATGTTATAGCATATGACAGGATTTTCTTCTTTTTTAAGGCTGAATATTTCATTGTGTGTATACAGATAGCTAGATGGTAAATAGATAGATAGATAAATAGATAGATATAGATAGATGATAGATAGATATAGATAGATGATAGATGATACATAGATAGATAGATGATAGAGAGATAGATGATAGATAGATAGATGATAGATAGATAGATAGATAGATAGATAGATAGATAGATAGATGATAGATAGATATCACACTTTCTTTATCCATGTATCTGTCTATGGACATTTGGTTGTTTCTGTGTCTTGGATATTGTACATAATCCTGCAATGACTATGGGAGTGCAGATATCTCTTTGAGACACTGTTTTGAACACCTTAGGATAAACACCCAGAGTGATGTTGCTGGATCATGTGGCAGTCCTATTTTTACTTTTTTAAAGGGCCTCTGTAGAGTTTTTCATATCGCCTGCACCATTTCTCATTCCTACCAACAATGCACAAAGCTTCCAATGTCTCCTCATCTTTGCCAACACTTTTTATTTATTTTATTAATGGCCATCCCTAGTAGGAGTGAGATAAAAACTCATTATGGTTTGATTTTTATTTTCCTAATGTTTGGTAATGTTGAGCATCTTTTCATATATTTGTTGACTGTTTGTATATCTTCTTGGGAGAAATATCTGTTCAAGTTTTTTGCCTGTCTTTGAATTGAGTTGTTTGTGTTTGTGTTGTAGAGTTTTAAAAATTTCCTATATATTCTGGATATTAATTCTTATCACATATATGATTTACAAATATTTTCTCCCATTCTGTGGATTGACTTTTTACTCCATTGATAGTGTCTTTTGATGCACTAATTTTTAAAATTTTCATGAATACCAATTAGTCTGATTCTTGTTTTTTTAATAGAGAAAGTCCATATATTACAGAGTCCATACATTCATTGGTCCAAAATGAGAGAGAATCCATATGTTCTGTTGGTCTGTATGTCTGTCTTTATGCCAGTACCACACTGTTTTGATTACTGTAGTTTTGTAGTTAGTTTTGAAATCAGGAATTCGGTGTCCTTCAATTTTATTCTTTTTCAGCATTGCTTTGGCTATTTAAGGTCCCTTGAGATTTCATATAAATTTTAAGATGAGGTTTTCTATTTCTGAAAAAAAAATTATTAGAATTTTGATAGGAATTGTATTAAATCTGTAGATTTTTGGGTAAAATTGACATCTTAACAATATGAAGTCTTCCAATTCATGCACATGGGATGTTTTTTCATTTATTTATGTCTATATCTTTTTCATAAATATTTCATTGTTTTCATTACAGAAGATTTTCACCTCATTGGTTGAGGTAATTCCTAAGTATTCTATCCCTTCTAATGGGGTTGTTTTCTTAACTTTCTTTTTGGGTTGTTCATTTTTAGTGTATAAAAACACAATTTAGTTTTGTATGTTGGTTTTATGTCTAGCAACTTTACTGAACATGCTTATTAGTTCTAAGGTTTTTGTGTGTGTGGACTCTTCAGGGTTTGCTACATATGAGATTGTGTCAACTACAAATAGAGATAATTTTACTTCTTTCAGATTTGGATGACTTTTATTCATTTTTCTTGCTTAATTGCTCTGTCTAGAAATTCTAGTACTATGTTGAATAGAAGTGGTAAACATGGGCATCTTTGCCTTGTTCTTGATCTTAGAGAAAAAGTTTTCAGTTTTTCAATGTTAAGTATTATATTAACTGAGGGCTTATTACATATGGCTTTTGTTATGTTCAGGTAATTGCCTTCTATTCCTAGTTTATTGAGTGTTTTATCATAAAAAATTGAATTTTGTCAAATGATTTTTCAGTATCTGTTGAGATGATCATATTGTTTTTATCCTTCCTTTTGTTAATGAGGTTTGTCACATTTATTGATTTGTATATGTTGCATTGCAGGGATAAATCCCACATGATCATGTTGTATGATCCTTTCTGTGTGCTATTGAATTCAGTTTGCTACTATTTTGTTGAGAATTTTTGTATCTTTATTCATCAGGGATATTAGCCTATAGTTTTCTCGCAGTATCCTTGTCTAACTTCAGTATCAAGGTAACACTGGCTTCATAAGATGAGTTTGGGAGTGTTCCCTTCTCTTTAATTTTTTGGAAGATTTTGAGAAGGATTGGCGTTAATTCTTCTTTAAATATTTGCTAGAATTCATGTCTGGCCCTGGGCTTTTTTTGTTGTTGTTAGCAGCAGGATTTTGATTACTGATTCAATCTCCTTACTAGCTATAGGTCAATTCAGATTTTCTATTTCTTCATGATTCAGTCTAAGTAGGTTGTATGTTTCTAGGAATATATCCATTTCTTCTATGTTGTCAAATTTGTTGGTATGTAGTTGTTTATAGGAGTCTCTTATCATCCTTTGTATTTCTGTGGTGTCAGTTGTAATTATTCCTCTTGGATTTATAATTTTATTTGAGTTTTTTCTCTTTTTTTCTTGGTAAGTCTAGCTAAAGATTTTTCAATCCAGCTCTTAGCTTTGGTGGTCTTTTCCATTGCTTTTCTGTTCTCCACTTCATTTGTTTCTACTCTGATCTTTATTATCTCCTTCCTTCTGCTAATTTTGGGCTTAGTTTGTTATTTTTATTGCTCCTTAAGGTATAAAGTTAGGTCATTCATTTGAAATATTTCTCTTTTTCAGATTTGTAGGCATTTATTGCTGTATATTTCCCTTTTAGGAATGCTTTTGCTGCATAAGTTTTGGTATGTCGTGTTTCCATTTTCATTTATTTCAAGATACTTTTAAATGTCCCTTTTGATTTCTTCTTTGATCCATTGGATGTTCAGGAGTGTGTTGTTTAATTTGCACATGTTTGTGAATTTTCCAGATTTTCTTCTGCTATTGATTTCTAGTTTCATTCTGTTGTGGTCAGAAATGATACTTGGTGTGATTTCAGTCAAATATTTTAGGGCTTGTTTTGTGACCTGACATCTGATGTATTCTGGAGAATGTTTTGTGTGCATTTCAGAAGAATGTGTACTCTACTGCTACTGGGTGGAATGTCCTGTATATGTTAGCTCTAGTTGATCTATAGGGTTGTTCAAGTTCTCTGTTTCCTTATTGATCTTTTTTTCTGGATGTTCTATGCATTATCGAAAATGGGGTATTGAAATTTTCTGTTATTTTTTGTTGCTATCCATTACTCCCTTCAATTCTGTTAATGTTTGCTTCATATATTTGGTGCTCTGATGTGGGGTGCATATATATGTACGTTTATTACATCTTCCTGATGAATTTACTCTTTTGTCATTATATAATGTTTTTCTTTGTTTCTTGTGATGGCTTTTTATCTAAAATTTATTTCATGTGATATATGTATGGCCACCTCTGCTCTCTTTTGGTTACTATTCACCTGAAATATCTTTTTTCCCATACTTTTATTTTCAGCCCGTGGATGTCCTTTTGTCTAAAGTGAATCTCTTGCACACAGAAAAGCATCAGAATCACCAAGGGTGCCTATTAAACAAGCAGATTCTTGGATTTCATCCCAGACCTCCTGAATTAAACTCTCTATGATGGTATTGCCAAATTTACATTTTTAAGAAGATAAATTTAAAACCCAGTATTCCCATTTCTTCCTGGAATTTAGCTGCATCCACCAGAAGGAGTGTTGTAGGTTATCTGGGAAATTGTGTACTGTAACTAATTTAAGCTTGGAGTTTTATTTAAACTTTCCAATTGCCTTATTAGAGGTTGGGTCCTGGTAGCTGGATGATTCTTTATTTGCCAAGCAAAGTGATGGGTGTAGGAATACCTGTTTTGGAGATAGAAGTTGATGCTGGATTTAGTTATTCTTCTTATACAGGGATTATACAAGGCAGTGTGCAGGGAAAGAGAAAAACAAAGACAATTCAAGAAAGGAGGAAATAGATTAGGTGGCTGGTTTCCATGCTTTTGAAGTTGGCAAAGCATCACTGCTTGAAAGAATGGCTGAAGAGACCTCGGGAGAGAGGCAGGTGCAAAAGAAACTTTTCAAGTGGAAAGCTGCATGCTAGGGCATGAACAATCCCTTTGCCCTGATCAATATTCAGGAAAAGTATAAAACACATAATATGCTTGGAAAGATGAGTTTGGAGAGATGAGCTCTCTTGACAAAGCCTGTGATGGCATGAGATTGCCTCCAGGTCATCACAGGTCAGAATAGAGTGCACTTGTCTGCATGAGCAGCTATACGTCCTGCACAATGATGAGTGTATAGTAGCTACAAGGACATTTCATACACCTGCCAATCCTCCCAGATCTCCAGGTTTTCTGCATCAGTTTGTATTGTTATTGGGTGGGAGGAGAAGAAGGCAATGGCCTGAGCTGGACAGCATAAGGGGATTGAGATGGAGAGAGCTGGACAAAAAATGAGAGTCAAGATTCTGGTGGGGGGAAGGGGTGTCAGTTGTGGCACATGGATGTAGAGACAATGTTGAATTCAATAGGATTTCAGGTATGTTATCTTGATGTAGCCTTGGTTTCTGCACATGATGACAACCGTGAGAATGAAAGAGGGAGCTATCAATACTCCACCAAGAAAACAGGTATAAACGGAGTCTGTCTGTCTGGCAGGAACCAACCAGGATATGCGCTCAGCCTCCTTCTATGGAACTGTTAACATCTGGGTCTCCCCTCTGTCCTCAAGGACTGTTTCTTCTCAGTGTCCCCAGTCCTTTTTTCTCTTGAATTCTCCTTAACTTTTTTAAAGCATTCTATCATGTTCTCTTTTCATATCCATCCAGTTGTCAGGTCAGTTCTACCTCTTTATTATCTCTCCCTCTATCCTCTTGTCTCTGTTCCTGCTATAGATAAGGACCTACTTATCACCCACTTGGATTCCAACAATAGCCTCCTAACAGATGCCTTCGTCTCCAGTCTGGTCTCCCTTTCTAATCCACCGGAGGCTCTCTGATCAATGCATGTGTAATTCTCACTATTTTACTCTACTGCTTACAGCTGCTCAGTGGCCCCTGATGCATCTCCGGCCCTAAAAGGCCCTTCATAAGCCACCCTTTTAGCCTCTCCAACAGCAATTTAAGCTTCTTCCCCAAAATGCAGTTCTCTAGCTTTCCACATCTCCTTGCCTTTGTGCACACTCTTCTTTCCAGCTGTACCACCCCCCACCCTTCCACATTCACCAGGCTGCCTCCTAGTCAACCTTGTGTTGGGGGTTTTATTTTTGTCTTTCTTGCAGAGCAATAGGAGATTCTAAGAAATGTTCTAAGTTCTAACTCTGTGACATTCCTGTTGCAGTGTCCATGAAAAAATATTCTCATATCATAATGATAACTATTGATTACTATGAACTTTAAATTTATCAACTACTCATTAACCAATCCAGTGCTGAGCACTGAGTTAGGCCTTAGGAGATGAAGATTAGCAAGGTGGGAATCAGTCAGGGGTGGGGAGAAACCAATAGACTGCGTTCTACAACATGGGAGGTGTTATAATAGAGCTATAAAATCTTAAAGGAGGTGATGGCCACCTTTCCTAGGGGAGCTGAGTAAGATTTCACAAATAAGATAAACCTTTAACCCTAGTGAAACTGAACAGGGCCTTGTGGGGCTCCTGGGCATGGAAGCCTTTCTGTCCCCCATTTTCTCTTTTGTAGGGAACGCACCCCAGATTCCATGACCTTCCCTGAGTTCCAAAGGGCAGATTTGAAAAGTTTACTAATCCAGGAAGAAGCAGCCAAGAAAACACCTGAGGCAAGATTAAAGGGACCAGAGAAGCTCCTCAGGATCAGGAGACCTGAGCACCTGAGACCCTGCTCACACCCTAGTCTTGTCAGCAACCCCACCCTTGAATTGTTGCTATAAAACTCTTCATCACATCCTCCTGGTTTGGGACACATAGTTTTTCAGGGCAGGCGAAGCAATAAAGCTGTGTCCCCCTTTGCCTGGCAAAGCAATAAAGCTACTCTTTTCCACTTCACCCAAAACTCTGCCTCCAAGATTCTATTCGGCACTAGTGCACAGAGGCCGAGTTTCAGCGTCACTGCTTTGCAAAACCAGTAGAATTTGCCAGGTAGAGAAAGGAAGAAGAGAAACTCTAGGGGAAGGGAATGGAAAGTTATTATAATAACTGGCTTTAATATTTTCCATTTGCTAATACTTCTGCTAAGACTGTTGTTTTGACTTTCTCACCATTAGCAAGGCCTAGACTTGAGTGAAAGAGAGTGGTATTGGTTACAATTGACTAGATGCAGTTACTCATTTCACAGCTGGGGTGGGGAGTGGTATTGTGTTGGTGTATATGTATTGCCTGAGGGTTTCTCTTTCCCTTCTGTGTGGTCACAGCACACAGAAAGTTCTTTCATGAATGGTGGGCTATCCAAGGTTCAATCAGCAAATCGCAGCTCTTTCAACATTTGCTGACTCTGAGTCACCGTGGGAAACTTCTTGCCTCTCATGTAGACTGATATGTACATCACATTCAGTGCTGGTGGTTTTATTTGGGGTGTTTGGCCATATTTACACTTTGGCTTAGGAAAGCATCTTTCTGAACTGTGACTACCAACTGTGAATTCACTAGGAAACAGGTCTTTAGAATATCGGCAAGGTTCTTACCTTCACTGTAAGCTCTCTTTAAATATCTTTGGTCTGTGGAACACATATGTTCTCAATTGATTACACATTAATAAGAATGGTAGCAAGTTAACACTTGCAGATGCTTTTTCAATGGCAGTGCTAGCAGGATAAAACAGGCTCTGTTAAACTTCTGTTCTACTGGAGTCTACTTCACCGAAGGTAAACAATTTACTCTAAAAAATGAGATAATTTCACAATAGCCTATTTCAACTGGCTGCAGAAGTAAATCACATGGGTTTTTTCTGCCATTCCCCACCTCACCAGCCCTTATCACACTCATTCTATCCTTAAATCAGTTGATTTGTCTTAGTTCTTTTTCTATAAGAATAATAATAATTATCATTATTATTATAAACTCTTATATATCACACATAATGTGCCAGGTAACATTCCAAGCATTTTCTGGGTATCTAGTCATTTAATATTTACAATAACTCTCTGTGGTAATGCCATTACTATTTCGTTCTAGGAATGAGGGAGCTAAAACGCAGAGAGGTTAGTAACGCGCTCAAGGTCACAAAGTCAGCAACTGATGGTGCTGGGATAAGAGTCCAGACAGTCTGTTTGCAGGGATAGTGCTCTTTCCCTTTAATACTATGCTACGTGATCTCTTTAACCAAGGTCATAGTCAATATGCTTTCTGCCCACAGTGTCACAGCAGTTTAACTGACTTGAGGACACAGGGAACCCCACGCCCTCCAAGTACCCCCTCTTACACTGGATTGAGCGCTTGGGTCACTGGAGGTGGGAGGACTAAGAACACAGATTTGTCAATTACTGTAATGGCTGTCACTGTATTTCGCCTCTCAAGGGTGTGATTTAATAGAATTCAGCAACCTTGGTTGAATAAACGAATGGGCAGATGAATGATTATTACTGCACAGGATGTAAGATCTCTAGTTATGTCATTAGTAAGTAGCTCCTTCAGGCCACTCTGTGAGGTGAGTGAAGAAACTCCCTGCACCAGCAACTCCCTGCAACTCCAGCATCCCACAGTCCTGGGAGGATGGAGATGGGAAGACAGGAAACAGGGCACCCGGCTAGAAACAGCAGCAATTACATTCCCTCTTGTTGATAACATAGGGTCATAACATTTTCCATGACCTCTAGATTCCTACCTTTAGGGAATTCCCTGGAGGTCCAGTGGTTAGGACTCAGCTCTTTCAATGCCGTGGCTCAAGTTCAATCCCTGGTTGGGGAACTAAGATCCCACAAGCCATGTAGCATGGGAAGAAAAAAAAAAAAAAAGAAAGGAAGAAAAAAAGAGAGAGAGAGAGAGAATAGATTCCTATCTTTATTTTTAGTGCTTTTCTTTCAGTAATCTTGTTTTCTTTAAATCTAGGGCTACAGTAGCCATTTTGAGGAGAATTATCCCAGTACAATTTTTGAGCTGAAGGAAGCAGGGTGAGAGAGCTGATCTCAGGTCTTGGTTGATGCGTCTCGAATGGACCCAGACCATCTGCCCACTGCCTGCCCACTCCTGAATCCCGCTATCACCAGAGAAAAGCATGTGACTGACGTCATCTCATTCTACAAGGATGGCGGTGTGCTGCACCTCATTTTGACACTCTACACTGCTTGGCAATCCTAGTACACTTCCCTAGCACAGCCATCTTCTTACTTTCTAAAATGATCACTTCCCCCACTTGTTTTGTCTTGATAAGTCTCCTAAAATTTCTCACTCGACTAATCATTTTCCTCCCGCTTATTAAAGCAAACAAACAACAGCAGCAGCAGTAAATCAGACAAAAACTTTCCCATCTTCCTAGCACTAAGTCTACCTACCCACTTGTGTGTCAATCCCATTGCTATCTTCCTGTTCATACAAGAGTCCCTACTTTTATCTAAGGCCAATTCATCTGCTTTAATCAGAATCCTATGTTTCTTGCTTACCAGGGATGCAGCTTCTACAATAGTTTTCTTCTATTCTGCATTGCAATCTTTTCCTCTTTAGTGGAATTTCAGTTGATGTATGAATATGCTTTCAAGTGTCCTGTCCCAAACAAAGAACACATGTTTGATACACACTGAGCAGGACCCTGTGGGGTTCCTGGGCATGGAAGCCTTTCTGTGTCCCCCGTTTCTTGTTTGTAGGAAACAGGCTTCCGCCTCCACCTCCATGACCTTCCCTGAGTTCCAAAGGGCAGATTCAAGCCATTGTTAATCAGGGAAGGGAGGGGATGCACAGACAAGGGAGGAGCAGGCAACAAACAATAGTGCAGCCTTGGGGCAGGGTCCTGGTTCCATCTCAAGGGATACACACAACAATGTCTTTGAGCTCTTCTGCAGAACTAAATCCCCCAACAAATGGAAGATATTAACTGCTTGATGAAGCATTCTTCATTCCAGAGAAGATCATAGTTTGACAACCTGGAGAACCCTGAGCTCCTCAGGAGACCACCTGAGACCAGATTAGAGGAGAGCAGGCCCTGCACACTCCCTAATCCTCATCAGCGACCCGGCCCTGGAACCACTGCTATAAAATTCCTCACCAGATCCCCCCGGTTTGGGACACACAGCTTTTGAGAGGCAGGAGCCTGCTGTGTGTCTCTTTGCCTGGTGAAACAATAAAGCTGTTCTTTTCTACCTCCCCCAAAATTCTGTGTCCAAGATTCTCAATGTGGCGGTGATGTGCACAGGCCGTGCTTTCAGCACTACGTCTCCCTCAAGCTTCAGCTCCATACCTCTGCTGGTGTTTGCAGTTTTAGGCTTATCTCTAGCTAGTGTCTCTCCCTCACTCACCCCACAGTCTCTCCCTAAACTCCTCCTCTGCACACCTGAATCTCGTGGTTCCACCTCTGTCTTATTCTGCTGGAAATCCCAGCAGCATTCAAGACAGAGGCTACCTAGTGGGTCTATCAGTTAGCTATTGATTCCCAAAGCATCACACGAAAACTCAGTGACCTAACAATTTACTGTTACTCGTGAGTCTATGGGGCTTCTGGGTGATTTAAATGGTCTCTTCTCACTCAAGTGTGATGGTCAAGTGCAGGTAATGTGGTTCTGCTGATCTAGGCTGGGTTCTTACATGCTGTGGGTTGGCTGGTTCTAGGATGGCCTCAGCTGCAATATTTCAACATTGGTAGCTTTGCATACCCCACCCCTGGCCAGCTCTATTCTAGCTCGGTCTCTCTGGAAGGTAATAGGGCTGATTTACTGGTGGCAATTTTTGATTTTATGTGTGTCTGTGCTAATATAGAGGAAAAAAATCTGAAATATTTTTATCCCTCTACATTTCTGTAAATGGCATAGTTTTGTTTTCAGGTGCAATGGAAAAGAGTAAATTTAATGGAGTCATTTTTCATGTTGCAAAAGAACAAAACAAAAATAGAGGAGGATTCAAAGCCTCCTTAGGTTTTTACATTTCTGTGTGAAGACCTGTAGGAACAGAAAAGCATTTTAGGATAAGGACATATGCAAAAAGGTCAACTTTTTTTGTGACTGAGAAAGCTATCAGAGATAAGTGAGTTATCTCTGAAATATGTAAACCCTTCTTCATATGTAAATAAAGTAAACCCTGGTGGCTCTAAGGGTAAGAATTCTTGGAAAATGACTCATTCAGTTAGGCAAAGACATGAAATCATATTTGAATGTAAAACTATGTGAGTTACAGAGAATCTAGGAAGCTGGGTGTTAGCACATACTCCTGCCAATATAGTGTTTAGGGTAGATGTGGGGTCATGGGAAAATTAACAAATAATACAGAAGTAGGTGGGTACCCCAAGCAGTGGGTACTGCTCTTTGAAATTGGTTTGATTTGGTTGGTGGAATTAAATGTTGAAGGCCTATGGGGATCATTTAGTTCAATACCATTTTTTCTATTAAGCCATTAAAAAAGAATCTGAGGCCCAGAGAAACTCAGTTACCAACAGGACATAAAGAGCTTGGGGCACAGCCAGGACCAGACTCAGACAGTCTTCATCCTTGTCTTCTGGCCATGGGACATAATCTACTGCTGAGAAAACTCCTGTACTGATTTTAGTGTGTTTCTATAGTACTTCAGGTTTAAAAAATTATCCTATCTCCTCTGCAGAAATTTATTAACTTGGGTGTTGTGGGCACTATATCTGAGATTTTTACACCCAGAAAATTGACATCTTGATGGTTTTCATGAGATAAGATATTTAAGATATTTTTCGTGAGATTAGATATTCAAGGCAAATCACAAATCTGTGTTTTTCAAAATGACCCTTTCACATGATGACTTTTCAAAAGTGCTGTTTTACTCATTGTTTCACATGTCTTGATCTGTAGGATAGAGTAATTTAATTCTCCAGAGCTGTGTTAATGTGAAAACTCTCCATGTCTCCCCTCATCTTATGGAGGTAACTTTACTTAATGTCTTCACCTCCTCCCCCCCATCCTATCCTCCCCCTGAAAAAATGAGGGGCAGTGTCCTAGGAAAGGTTGATACCTTTCTGGTCATTAATTGAGGAATCAGTTTTCTTCCTCCAGTGGAGGAAGAATAAGCTAATCTGTTTGGTTTTCCTTGCCCCTCAAATTTGGGAAAACAAATGGAATTCAAATTTTCTTCCATTAATGTGAATGTAAAATTGAATATTTCTGAGATCTAAAACTGTGGTAAAATTTTAACTTTGTCTGCTAAAAGGAAACAGTGATGCTTGTAATATAAAACAGTGATCAGTTAGAATCATTTCAGTTTATATTTGGAATTGAGTATACAGATAGTTTGGTAACAATGAAAATTTCCTAATGCAATTTTGTTTGCACTGGAATTAAAATTTGTCTGCAAATATTATTGGAAAATCAGAGTACCTAAGATTCTTAAGGATATAAATATAGAAACCTTTCAGGGAGGCAGCAGGGTCAGTAATGAAGCATGGGGACACTAGAGTCATATTTCCAGATTGAAGCCCCAAGTTGTCAACATTTCTCAAGCAACTCCAGGCGAGAATCCCTGTTTCCTATTTTGTAAAATGGTGTTGCTAATACTACCTATCACAGTGGGATCGAGATAATTTATACATTGCACTTACAGTACCCGGAACTTAACAAGAAATTGGCTATGACTCTCTAGGCAACTGGGCTAATGGCATACTTTCTTAATCCACTGAGGGGTGGGGGGAGAGGCTCCTGAAACAAAGTACCACAAACTGGGTGGCTTATAAATAACAGAAGTGTATTTTTCACAGTCCTGGAGGCTGGAAGTCTGAGATGAGGGTGCCAGTGTGGTCAAGTTCTGATGCAGTCCCTCTTCTAGGCTGCAGGCAGAGGGCTTGTTGAATACTTATGTGGCAGGAAGAGGGTGAGAGTCCCCTGGCCTCTTTCAATAAGGGCACTAATCCCATTCACAAGGGTGCCACCCTCATGATTTAACTACTTCCCAAAGGCCCTACCTCCAAATACTGTGACATTGGGGATTAGATTTCAGCATATGGATTTTGGGGGGTGGGGGGTGGGGGGACACAATTATTCAGTTCATAACACACCGTAACCTCCTAATTCTCCTGGGAGGTTTTGTTTTGTTTTTTGTTTGTTTGTTTTCAGCCTAAATATGTATATTAGCAACTTATTTAATTTTTTTAAAATTTCTGCTAGAAAGAGAAAACTACTGGTTAGCTGAGGTTAGGCAGAAAGGATGGTCATGCAACCCACTTCTCTTCATGTATCTATCTATGTATCTACGAGGGTGAGTCAAAAATTATCCACAGTCTGGGTATATTAAAACTTCTGTTGGCTGTGCTGTCTTCTCAGCTCATTCCCCTCAAGGCTACTGTCTCCCCAGTCACTGCTATGCAGGTATGAACGTGTTACATCAGTTCATTTGTAGCTGCGGTGCAGGCAAAAATGGATGCCCCACTTGTGATTCGCATGAAATAAGAACAGTGTGCAGTGATTCATCTTTTGTGGTCTGAGGGTATGCATGTCCACACACTTCTGTCCATGCTGTCGACACTCTGCAAAAACTTCGTTTTGAAGTGTTAAAGCATCCTCCCTATGGTCCTGATCTTGCTCCATCAGACTTTCACCTTTTTGGTCCTCTGAAAGCAGCTCTACAAGGACAAAGATTCACTTCTGATGAAGAAGTGAAGACAGTGGTGCATTCGTGGCTCACAGCTCAGCCTAAAACATTTTTAAATGAGGGAATACGAAATCTTGTTGATAGATGGACAAAGTGTACTGAAAAGCAAGGAGATTATGTCAAAAAATGATGTATTTGTCTCTTCTAAAAGTTAATTAAAATAGATTCTGCAGCCAGAGTGTGGATAATTTTTGACTCACCCTCATATGTGTCTACGTATCTACGATCTCTCTATCTATGAAGTTTTTATTATTCTTTGAACTACAGATAGCATCTTACTGGTTTCCTCATTGATCAATGAATAAAATAAAGTCCTTAACATACATTCATTTTATATCTGTATCAGAGTCATGATTATATCTCCCTTAAAAATGATCTTTTAACAGCTGCAACTAAGAACACATTTTCTAAACTGATAAAAAGGAGATGAAATTAAAAAACAAAACAAAACCCACACCCACTAAAAAATGGTTGAGACCATGTTTTTTGTTCAGGTGTCAAAAAATATGTTACTCTGAATTCTTGACTTTCTCCAAAGTTAAAAGTCAAGGTAATACCTAGTACCAGGAAAGCTATAAAAACTTATTTTTTTTGGTTTGCTTTTAAATTTAGTACTCATGTATGAAGTATGTCACAATAAAATCTGTAGATGTCTAGTAAATTTAAGATGTACATTTCAAATCTCTTAATATTAACATGAAGTCATAAGCAACTGGGGGCATGTAGACACCATTTATTGGACAATCGGGTGCACATTTAGTTGGTGATTCTGTAGTTCACTTGGATTTCTGGTTTCACACCACAGACCATGCTCAAAAGTTGGTTGATCACACCTTCCACAGACTTGTTGTAGCTTCCATTCAGTTCTTTTATCTTCTCTAGAGTTTGCACTTCTATTTCTTCCGAGATATTACTCTGAGAGCCCATTATCTGCCGAAATAAAACAGACAGAATTCACTACACTGTACATCATATTAAAATTTAATTGTTTTGTAAGTTGAATTCATTTTGACTTACTTGTCATTTACATTATGCATTATTTTTCCAGAATTTTTTCAGAGAATGGATAAGATCACCAAATGCTATGAGTGGGATGGGTAAAATTTTCTAAAAAATATAATCTGCAAAAAAAAGTCAAACCTGAATCACTATGCTGTACACCTGAAACTATATTGTAAATCAACTATAAAAAAAAAAAAAATTGAAGCTGACCACAGCAGGTGATGTCTACTTCTAAGTTGACCTTCACACAGTACAAATTGAACGCACGTTCACAATCGTTATACTGTGCTCAGAAATTTTTCATGTATTAGTATTTATAATAGTTTCCACTGAGTTCCTGTATCTTACCTATTGCTTATTTTCTGAATTAAAAGTTTGGAAAATAAAGTTGAAAGACATCTTTGAACCCATTTTTGCCTATCTTTAAAGAGTAAATAACTGGTTTGTCAATTTTTAAAATACATTAACTGAACTCATTAAATCTTGTTTTTCATAGGAAGATAGAGCCACAATATGCCCAATAAGATACTTTCACATGCACAGGTATATCTTTTTTTAGGTATTAGTTATAATCTTGAAAACTTTGGTATAAATTGGATTTCTTTCAAATTGAGATATAGAGACATTTGGCCCCCAATTTTTATGGCTCTAGTTACAGTTTTTTTGATGGTGTGCAAGTGATAGACATTCAGTAGAAACTGCACTTTGAATTTTGACCTTTTCGTGGGCTGGCAATGTCCTATATGATACTCTCTTATGAGTGGCAGCCACAGCTCCCTGTCAGCCCAGAGATCTCAAGGGTCAACAGCCCTACACTCACAGCCATTTCATACTGACAAACATTCTGTTTTTCATTTTTGGTACAGTATTCAATCAATTACACAAGACAATCAACACTTTATTATGATAGGCTGTTAGATGATTTTGCCTAACTGTAGCTTAATGACCATTTCCAATTATGTTTAAGGCCAGCTGGGCTAAGCTATGACATGGGTTGATTAGGTGTATTCAACGCATTTTTGACTTTCGATAGTTTCAACCTACCATGGGTCTATCAGGAGGAAACCCCATCGTGCATCAAGGAAGATCTATACTTGTCCATTTAGTTCCATTATAGTTGTAGACTCGGTGTAACTTATCTTTCTGACTGTTCTTTCCTGGGCAGTCATTTCCATTATTTCTCACTATCTCCTCTCTCTCTTAGCCTCTCTGTCAAGAAATGCTATCACTGAAATATAATTTTACCAGGGGAGTCACCAATTTAAAGGGATTCTGCAGTGAAATGCTTTGTAAGGTTATCCTTTGCTAAAGCAAACAATCACTCTTAATTTTTCTCCTTGGTAAACTCAACCTTTCTTGAACAGCACATTGTGAAGGCAACACAGCTGGTTTTTGTTTGCTTGTTTTTGTCTTCCATGAGTGTTTAGGGAATGTATGCATTTGATTTAGTCCAGGAGACCTCACCAATGATTGATTTTTTTAATTCAAGGTTGGTAGGCTCTTCTAAATTCTAGAACCCACATGATCTTTCTGGGTCCCAAACTTGAAATCAAATGCAATTGAGGCAATCAGGTTCAAGTTCTTTTCTGTTTATAGTCCAGGCAATCGGGGCTTCCTAGTTCAAAGAAAATCATTTCTAGGCAATATAGCTTCTAAGGCATCAAATAACTTTTATAAAAAAACATTTTGATAAGTGAGTATACAAGAAGCACAGACACGTGGACGAAATTTCCCTTGCTACGAAGATGCTGAAAAAGAGAGGAGGACTACTTACCAAAATAGTTCTACCAGAATAAAATTCTTCTTCTAAATCCAATATTGGATTTTTTTTTTAAGTTTGATAGAGTTTACCAAAAAAAAAAAATTCTGTTTCTAAATTCAATGTCTTAAGTGGTGAAACATTTAAAAGACACTTTTCTTTGGAATAGTGTTAAAAACAGTTATTATTAGGCTAGATTACTGCAAGTGTCCTGAAGGACTTTGGAAAAGTTCATCTCAACTTTAGGCTCTTTATTTTTTAAGTGATGATAACATTACCCATTTGATGGGATTGATGTAAAAAGTCAACCAGATTCATGAGTGCAAAGTGGTGCTATCCAATAGAAATGTAATAGCCCCAAAGTGAACAATATATGTAAATTAAAATTTTCTAGAGCTGTATTAAAAAATTGGTAAAATTAACTTGAATAATATTTTTATTTAACCCAATATAGTTATGCTACTATTCTAATGTACAATGTAATATTATTGCATTATTGTTTGTCATAATAAGTCTTTGTAATCTGGCATGTATTTTACGTGTATAGAACATATTAATTTGGACTAGCTGCATTTCAAGTGCTTGGTAGCTACATGAGAATTACCATCATTTTTGACAGTGTAGGTCTAGGGAGACAGAAGACAGCTGCTAGTATTAGTTGTACTCTTAAGGTGCTTTCTTAAGAGAGCATGATATTTTTCTGAAGATATTTGCTGTGAAGACAGTGTTTAGCACAGAAGCTTAGCACTGAGCAAGTAATCAGTAAAAGTTAGTAATGATTATTATGATTTCTCACTGTGTTGCTTGCACTTTAAAATTTGTATAATCCATCTTAAACTTTCAGAAACATCAGAATACCCTTGTCAATAACCCACACTCCTTCCTATGTCTCATCCTGCATGATTAAATATGATATTTCTGAGTTTATTTGATCTGCAATAATTTGAATTTCTGCAGTGTTTCTAGAAGGTACTGTACCATGATTCACTATACACCACTTAAAATGGTCTTCCTTGGGAAGAATTCCATTTGTATCTGAAGACAGTGCTGATTTAAGCCATGTAGGAGTTTAAGTGAATGAATGTGAGCTCCACAAAGGCAGGGATAAGTGTCATCTTGTCCACTGATGAGTTATAAGTGCCTTAAACATTGCCAGGCACATAATAGGTGCTCAGTACATATTTGTTGAACAGAATAGAATGAGCAGACCACCAGGTGTCACAGAGAACTTATTACCTGTGTTCTACTGCTCTTCTTGGCCAAAGCCTGCTGCCTGAATATTTGGGACACTATATAAATTAGAAGTTGATAATTAAGTGACACGTAATGGTACATTTGGTCAAAGGGTACTATTTAAGGACTTCTCCATGTATATTTTCAAACCTTCTGTGTTGAGACTGATGTGTATAGCTTTATAGCTTAATGACCAATGGTGTTGGTGAAATCTTTCAACATTCAATAAGTTTCTTTGTAAGTTGTTTACATGTTCCAGTTTAAGGGCAATCAGAGGTTCAGGTCCCACACATAGTTTTGCACTCTCAATTTGTGGTTGCTTCAAGGAAACAAAAATGCTTTCATGATATGAATTTAGGAAGAAAGACTAAAGTCATAAAAATCTTCAGTATGCCCAGGGCAACCATTTTCAGTTCTTTTGTTTAGATGAATGGTCTGTCTACCTTTTACTTGCATTAGCAGTGGATTTATTTTCTTCACTATAGTCCAGATTTCTTTTTATCTTTTTCGGTAGAAGATGTTATTTTGCAAGACTTATCCAAAGTCCTTCAGGACAGTTGTAGTAACTCCATCATTACAGTTTTGTCTTTTTGAGAATATCATATAAATGGAATCATACAGTATATACTTTGTAGCCCTATAAATGGAATCATACAGTATAAATGATGGCCTTCTCTCACTCAGCATAGCATCTTTTTTAGAGTCACCCAAGCTGTTGCATGTATTATTAGTTTGGTCCTTTTCATCGCTGAGTGATATGAAATTCTAGCAAGGGATAAAGTGAAACAAGGAATAAGTAAATAGCAGGAGATCAGTAAATCTTTGTAATAAAAATATTTGTTGATATACAATCCATATTGGGATACTTGCTTCTACTGGTAAGTCAAGGCAGTTGACATACATTAGCAAGGGATAAAAAGCAACCAGAAAAGTAGCATCAAGGAGCAACACCCACGGCAGGCAGAAAACTGGTGTCTTGGGTCTGCTCCTGGATCCCCTACACGTCCTGGGTTAATGATAAGCTTTCACTGGAATGCGTTGTGTCTGACATATGGAGGTCATGCCGGGAAAGAAGATCTGTGCTCATGGTTTACAATATGCTTGAGGTAGCAGATCCCTAAACATGCTGATCTTTCTATGGGAGCTTTGGATCAACTAGCTGTAAAATTGGCTTAGAGCTCTAATTATGAGGGCAATAAGGAGTTTTAATGATTGTCCAATGCAGAGAAGAAATAACCTGAACCAGATTTACGTGATCAGAGATTCTTCTGGAGAAATAATATTTCAAGAGACTAAACCCAGCCACTTTCTAAAACGATGGTCAGATTTTCAATTATTTAAAAATTATTTAAAAATACTTATATTAGAAATATCCCACACAGGATCAGAAAAGCTGACTGGTGTTAAGGATGATTATGTTTTCAGGTGCTAATATGTCATAGTTATGATGGAACTCGATGGGAAAGGTAAAAGCATGGAAGAGATATTTATTCATTCTTACAGTGACTGCTTATTGGATACTTACTGTGGAGCAGACTTTATCCTAATGTTGAGGAAAGCAACAGAGAACAAAGAACCTGCCATTTTGGTGCTTATACTCCAGAAGGAAAGATAAACAATAAGCAAAAAATGTAAATATATAATATATTCAGTACTGATAAATGCTTTGACTACAATGGATATTTACTTTTTTTATAAAACAGAATTTTAGATAAAGTGATCAGGAGAAAGAGCTAACAATTAAACAGAGATCAAGGAGAGATGAATGTGCACAAAAGAAGAGGATCCATGGAGTGGATGTAGCATATGCAAAGGCCCTGTGGCAGCGGCCTGTTCAGTTCTTCTGGGGGAAAACAGGGAGACATATGGCTAGACCAGAACAAGTAGAGACAAAAGTAGTAAAAAATGTTACAAATGACCAAAGCAGATATTGTTGTCTATTGCTGACAAGTCTTTTGGTGTTTCCTTATGATTTCCTTTTCAATTAGCTGGCTTCATTCCATAAATCTCTCATGAAACTATAAAGCAACGCTGTTTCCTACCCTAGCATTTAAAAAACATCTGCAGTTCAGAGTAAAAGGTAAGTACATGACATTTTCAGAGCTGACAGTTTAGAGAGACAGCCAAGGACCAATCTTGGAGGGCATATATATGCATGTGTGGACTTGCGATTTTACGATTCCTTTTTTCAAATATTGATAAGAATTTATTTTTTCTGAGGGTCCACTTTGTTCTAGAAAGGAGCTTTTATTTTAAGAAACAGCCCATAGGAAAAGTTTCTCCTACAGGGGGACCCAATTTACCTGATCCCATACAAGCTCTGCATCTACCCCCACTAAAATAAAAGTTGTAAACGGAGAGATTTACAAACTGCTTGCAGTTCATCTTGCAATGTCAGGCTTCTGCACAGAGCTTTATTTGTATTTTTGCTAAGGCAAAAAGAAAATATATAAACTGTAGTTATGGCACATGAAATTTAATCATTTCTCTTAGTTCGTGTTGTAGTCGGCTCTGAAAAATTCATGCATTTATAGTTTTTACTGTAAACTGCAGATATTTTTTAACTGCTAGTGTAGGAAAAAGCATTTCTTTATATTTTCCTAAAAGATTTGTTGAATGAAGCCAGCTAGTTGAAAAGGAAATCATAAGGAAATACCAGAAGACTTTTTAGCAATTCACAACAACATCTACTTGGATCATTCGTAAGTCTGGAATTCAGCAAAGGAAATTTGACCCAACAAGTTTATTGTAGAACATTGTACTACACTTTTTATTGATTCTACTAGTAAACATTAACAGACAACAGCCACAAAAATGTTCTCTGATGTTTTTCTTCTTACTAAAAAGTGCTGGTCAGTAATCTGTAGTAGGAATAATACTTTAACCAATTCCATCCACTTTTATATTTGAGAATACAATTTTTAATCTATACCGTGTTGGATAATATCTGTTGATTGACGCTTTCTATGACAAATAAAAAAGCCTTGGAAGTGAAAACGAAAAATCAGTAATCCTGTAACAGTTAAGATTTCGCTTGATATTCAGCCTTGGCTGAACTATACTTGCTCCATCCGGTGTATTCTTCTCTCCTGGTATTCCGCATGACACCTTGTGAGGAGTAACATCGTATCATTATTAATGACATCCATACCTTATAGTCTACGCTGTGAAAAATCAGTGCTGACTTTCTTACTCACCTTAGCGTGTTTCTGTCGAAACTCCTGGTCTCTGTGCATCCTGTACTGGTCAGTTTCCGCCATCGCTTCCTCCCTGGCTTGCCGCAATCGTATGGCTTTTCCTGAAAATTAACAGCGGCATAGAAGCAACGATATTTCTTTTCAACCCATCTGGAATTTCCAACTTGATTTTTAAAAATATGGGTGAGGTCTTACATTATTTTTTGATACCTTTTCTTTTCTAGGATGACATCCTTCATTAAAAAACAATAGATATTGAAAAATTCCTGTTTTTTTTTTTTAAATTGGATTCCTTAGAACATGGAAATGACAATGTTCTTTCACACTTTCATGTTTCAATAAAATATCTGCCCATTTACTCACAGCAGTACCAGCCAGAGAACAGATTTTAGCTGTCACTGAGTCGAGAAGACATTATTTGGTCAGATTTTCTGTCCTGATTTGCTGCCAGGAATCCTTCAGTCCATACCAACTGGATTTTATTAACACTGCCAGATCTCCAAATGCACAAACATGCAGCTCAGACTCCAGCAAACCGACCAACAGTTTTTTAAAGCATTTTATTGGGGTTTTTTTTCTTGCCGTTTGTTGGCTCTAGAAAAGTCTGATTAAGCCCCACAGCACATCAAAGTAGATACTTTTTGTAGTCGCTTTCTCTGAGGGAGACTTGAAAGTGATTGTAAAACCAATTGTTTTTAATGGTTAGGAGATTTAGTTAAGTCACTCTCTTTTCTTTTATTAAGAGCAAAGGTGTGTAAGCCTTAAGCCAGCAGACAGCAACATAGAGGAAAGTCTCAGACAAGCACAAGGCTGTGGAGATGGTTAGGTGAGCACAGGACTGTTTCTGACAACAGAGTAAGTTTGGGGGGTTATAGAGTAATAGTCATCACTGCTGGGCGCTCAGCACCCGCCACCTTCAGACACTAACGCTTTGTGATCATTAAAACTTTAAAGAAATTCTGAGCTGCATTAAAATTAATTTGTCACCGAATCTGTCGTCCTTCTATTTGTAGATGCCTTTATTCTTTTGCCCATTTAACATAGTTTCTTCTCTCTGAGAATGTCTCTTAAGCTTTTGTTTTTAGTTTTTGTCAAGGGTTTGTTATATGGTGTAGACTTTGAACTAAATAGGTGTATTCTCTAGACATAGAAAACAAACATATGGTTATCAAAAGGGAAAAGGGGGAAGAGGGATAAAGTAGGAGTTTAAGATGAACATATACACACTACTATATATAAACATATAAAATATATAAAATAGACAACCAACAAGGACTGTATAGCACAGGGAACTATATTCAATATTTTGTAATGATCTATAAGGGAAAATAATCTAAAAAAAATTTATATATGTATATATACACATATATATATAAATATAAATATAACTGCATCACTTTGCTGTACACCTGAAACTAACACAACACTGTAAAGCAACTGTACTTCAATAAAAATAAGAATAAATAAATAAATGTGTTATTAAGTAGCATAAAAAAATTGTGGCAATCTAGATACATGCTTTTACATGGCTTCGTCTTTATGTACCTTCTTTGTGTTTGAGTGTAGTTGTTTCTAAACTTCTCTCCCTGCTCTATGAGTTGCTTTGCCAGTCCCTGTCTATAGGTGGAATAAAGAGTCGCTGAGTTATAAATTGAAATGTGTCTCTTTGAATATCTATTACCCTTGAATGGGACAGACCAGACCTTATTCAGAACAGCATCTGTCTAAATTCTCTGTAAAATCCAAGGTCTAATGTAAATTAATGCTCTTCTGATGCTTGAGGCTTAATGGAACCGTCACAGCAAGGCTTACCTTTTTCCTACTTAATTAACTCTCCTTCCCATTTTGCATATGCAGATTTCTTTCTTCTCTAGGGTTCTAACCGTTTTGTGGCAACCAAGCGCATGCTATCCACAGAACAAATAGATGGCATGTGGGCAAGGAAAGCTCTTCCTGGATTCCCAGCCCACTTTCTTATCACTGCTCATCATTAACATAAGGACAAAAAATATTTAAGACATCGTAACATTTTCTTGGTTATAATGGGTTGTAGGATACATAATGATGGATTGTAGGATACGATTTTATCCAGTCAACCACATGAAACATCATGACTTTCCACCTTAATGGCAAATTATGTAAAAATGCTGGTTTCAAAGTCACGACTCTAGCACGTAAAAATAATAATAGAAAGAAGAAAATCTCCATGTGCTCTACCCCTGAGAAGAATCCAGCACGCCACTTAAGAGGCTGCATTTTAGCTCCATCGCATAGTGACAAGCTCAGAGTGTGTCTGATTCCCCCGTCACGGCACCAGTCACCTGCTGGTTCTCGTTCAATTAAAGAGGAGAGCCACAGGGAAGCCGCTGCTGGCACAGCAATTCTCTGGAAGGGCTGGGCAGCTGCTGCCTGTGAAAGCCTGCATATGTCCCACTGGATTTCATCCAGGGCAAGACACTGGAGCCTCACGCTGGCGGTCTCGCTGGTGGTGAGTTAGAAAGCGTGCATCACATCCGCTCGCATTAACCTCTAGCTGGCTTCTCTCTCTGTGCGGGAGGTTTCCAAATTATAAAAGCACACCTCTTTCAGAAAGACAAATATCATAGGATATGGCTTATATGTGGAATCTAAAAAAATGGTGCAAATGAATTTATTTACAAAACAGAAACACTCACAGACTTAGAGAATGAGTTTATGGTTGGGGGTGTGAGGGGGAAGGATTGGACTAGGGGGAAGGATAGATTGGGAGTTTGGGATGCACATGTACACACTCCTATGTTTAAAATAGGTAACCAACAAGGACCTACTATACAGCCCAGGGAACTCGGCCCAATACTCTGTGATAATTGAAATGGGAAAAGAATTTGGAAAAGGATGGATACTTGTGTGGGTATAACTGAATCACCTTGCTATACACCTGTAACTAACACATCATTGTTAATCAACTATATCCAATATAAAATAAAAATTAAAAAAAAAACAGCATAAAAAATTACATCTCTTTCTTCTTAAGCATGAAAAACTTGGCTGCTGTGAACCAAAAGGGGTTCATTTTCTTATTTCTGAATACTTTCTCTATCAGACACAAGGGTGACCCTATGGGACAGTCTAGATTTTAAATACAATAGGCAAATTTTGGTTCCAAATTTCCTCCAAGGTCACACGGGCTTATTAGGCCAAACGTTCTGATTTTTGTTTTAGAGAACGTGGTGATCTCATGCATCACGATTTAAAATACTGTTAAAGCAGGTGCTGCAGGGTGGTGTGGGAAAGGATGCTTTTCATTTATTCATCCACTATTCATTCAATATTTATTGAACACGTACTACATATCATACACAGGGCTAGAACCAGAGGAATATATGATATGGTCTTTGCCTCTAGCCGAGGTACATAGGGTGTATTTTTGTTTTTGTTTTGTTTTCTTTTGGCCACACTGTGCGGCCTGTGGGATCTTAGTCGCTCAACTAGGGATCGAACCCGTGCCCCCTGCATTGGGAGCACAGAGTCTTAACCACTGGACCACTGGGGAAGTCCCAATATGGTGTATTTCGGAAACATGTATTATACATGCTGCTCTAGCATCCAAGAGGAAAATTAGAAAATGCACAAAATTGTGGAGAATACACAAAATCAACTATGAAAACAATGAAACAGAAATCTTGGTTCTAAAATGACAACACTTACGGAAACTTCTATTATGAAAATTCTAGAGAGTCTGTGCTTCCCCTCCATCCCAAGGGTCATGTTAAGTCTTCTGGTAACAGAGGAAGTAAAAAATACAAGTAGACCCACATATGCAGAGCAGGGGCTCTGAGAAGGCTGCTAGGCGAGGTCAGGGAAATTTCTGAGCAGGAAGTGTCAAGCTGATCACTCTTGTTAGCCGGGACAGAGATGGGAGCGGCTTGTCTATTTTGGGGGGATCAGGAAACAAACGCAAGACAATCCTTTCTGAGCTATTTTTGGGGACTGTTTCTGGATGGTTCCACCCAAGTCATCCGTTTTAAATTTTTTTATTTAAAATTTTTTTTTTTTTATTTTCAAAAAAGTTTTTAAATGTACTTTTTGGGTGCCCTGCATGGCTTGTTAGTTCCCCAGCCAGGGATTGAACCCCAGCCACCTGCAGTGGAAGCCTGGAGTCCTACCTAACCACCAGCCTGCCAGGGAAGTCCCTTATGTTTTTAATTTTTTTAATTTAGTTTATTGAAGTATAGTTGATTTACAGTGTTGTATTAATTTCTGTTGTACAGCAAAGTGATTCAGTTATACGTATACATACATTCTTTTTTCATATTCTTTTCCATTACAGTGTATCCCAGGATCTTGAATACAATTCCCTGTGCTCTACAGTAGGACCTTGCTGTGTATCCATCCTCTAGATAATAGTTTTCATCTGTTAACCCCAAACTTCCCATCCATCCCTCCCCCACACCCGCCTCCCCCTTGGCAACCACAAGTCTGTTCTCTATGTCTGTGAAGTCACTCATTTAGAAGGAAGTCAGAATGATACACTAGGCACTGATACAATCAGATGTTAGAAGCTTTGTAACCTTGAGCCAGTTATTTAAAGTTTCTGAACCTGAGTTTTCTCATCTATAAAACAGATTTAAGGGCCTTCCCTGGTGGTCCAGTGGGTAAGACTCCATGTTTCCACTGAAGGGGGCACGGGTTCAATCCCAGGTCAGGAAGCTAAGATCCTGCACACTGTGTGGTGAGGCCAAAAAAAATAATAACAACAAAAAAGAAAACAACAACAGATTTAAGAACCTATTGCAAAGAGTCATTGAAAGGATTTTAGAAATCGTATATAAAGTGCTTGCAAGAGTGTTTAACAATTTCTAATCATTGTTAGGAAAACAGGCCCATTTCCTGGGGGCCTTTCGCTAAGAAGGAAGGCTGTGAGTAAAGATGAGTTGGGGGAAAGGCCCCTAGGCTGTCACCAAAATGAAGCCTCTGTGGCCCCCCTGAGGACACCCACATGGGGATGTCCAGAGGGCGGCTGGAGAGACAGTTTTGGAATCCAGGAGAACGGTTTGAAATGCAGACAGAGATTTCCTCGTTAGGCATCGGAGTGTGTGCCCTAGTCCCAGCAGTGGGTTTGCACTGAAATCAAGGCTGCAGGAGGGGGTGTATAGAATGAGAAGCAAAGAGGGCCGAGGTCTCAGCCTAGGGATTGCCAACGCTGGGGGATAAGGAAAGGAAGAGAGCCTCCAGAGGAGCTGAGCGTAACCATCGGAGAAGCAGGGGAAACCGAGAGGGAAGACAGAACCGTGCAGGGAGGAGGTGGCCAACACGTTTTCCATGGAGCGGGAAGAAGAGACGTTTAACCAGTCAGTACTCTCGTCTGTCTACTATGTCCCCGCTCTTCTAGGTCTGTTGATACAGCAGTGGAAACCACAGACAAACTTTCTGCTCCTGTGGAGCTCTGAAGATAACAGGGGAAGGTAGAAATAGAAAACAGACAGTAAGGGGACTTCCCTGGTGGCGCAGTGGTTAAGAATTCGCCTGCCAATGCAGAGGATACGGGTTCGAGCCCTGGGCCGGGAAGATCCCACATACCGTGGAGCAACTAAGCCCGTGCGCCACAGCTACTGAGCCTGCTTGCCTAGAGCCCGTGCTCTGCAACGAGAGCAGCCACCGCACTGAGAAGCCTACGCACCACAGCGAAGAGTAGCCCCCGCTCTCCCCAACTAGAGAAAAGCCTGTGCGCAGCAACAAAGACCCAATGCAGCCAATAATAAATAAAAATAAATTTTAAAAATTAAAAGAAAAGAAAACAGACAGTCGGAATATGATATGCCAAGGATGATGAGTACTGTGCAGGGCAATGAAGACGCCTAAGGGACAGAGAGACGGCAGTGGGCGCTAACACAGAGAGGGCAAGCCTCTCGGAGGACGGGGTACACGAGCAGAGACCTCAAGGAATGAGACACCTGGCCCTGCAGATGCCTGAAAGGGCAGAGCATTCCTGGCAGAGAGAACAGCAGAGGCAAAGACCCCGAAGGGGGAGAGTATTCAAGGAACATTCAAAGCATCTGTATGGCTGGGTCACAGGTCAAAGAGAGCAGAAGGATTGAATGTTAGGAAACACCTGAGCGGTAGCAGCGGGACAGGTCACAGAGGACTCTTGGGGATGCGAAGGATTTGGGTCCCTGAGATACGAAAGCCCTGAAGGGGTTTTAGCCACAGTGTGGCATGATACTATTTCTGATTTAAAAGGATTTCTTGGGACTTCCCTGGAGGTCCAGGGGTTAAGACTTCGAGCTTCCAATGCAGGGGCACAGGTTCTATTCCTGGTTGGGGAATTAAGATCCCACATGCCACGCCATGTGGCCAGAAAAAAAAAAAAAGGATTTCTTTGTCTAGTGTGGCGAAAATAGACTGTAAGTGTGAGGAGGAAGCAGGAAGATTGGTTTGAAATCTATTCCAATAGTTTTGACAAATGTCAGTGATGACGGGATATAGTCACGCAGCAACGGCGCTGGTGAGAAGTTAAATACTGTGAAGACGGGGTTGATGGCTAAACAGGAGAGACCGATGAGCCCATGCCGGCTCCGTCATTGCATTTGGGGGCGGGGCCGAGAGAGCAGTTTGGTTGTGATGCCCAGTAAACATCTGGTGGCGATGGGGAGAAGGCTGATGTTTATGTAAGTTTGGAGATGAGGGAAGGGAGGCAAGCGGGCTGGAGACACCAAGCTTGGGAATCATCAGCACAGAGCCAGGATTTAAAGTCGTGGAGTTAGACGTGATCACTTAGGAAGTGTCTGCGGATACAGAAGAGAACAAGTCCCACTTTAGAGACTGGGACGGTGACAGAAAGCCACGCATGGGAACGGGGTTGCAAAGTCTAGTGAAGGAGGAGTTTCAGAGATGAAAGAGGGATTCAGTTGGGACTGAGATAGTCAATCAATTGGGTTTAGCCACTTTGCTGGTCTTGACAAGGGGGGCTTTGGTGGAGTGGGAGGGACAAACGTCGGATTAGAGTGGGTTCAGGAGGAAACGGAATTTAAAAATTTTTTTAAAAAGACAGGGGATATAGGAAATTTCTTTGAAAAGTTTTCACTAAGAGACAAAGAAGGTAAGGACTTAGGACGGTCGAGTGAATTTGACAATTAGAGGATGTTGGCTTTTGTCCTTCAAGATGTGTTTACATCTGGTACCTGAGAACGTGACCTCACTTGGAAAGATGGTCTTTGCAGGTGGAATCAAGTTAAGATGAGGTCATGCTGCATTAAGATGGGCCCGACATCCGATGACTGGCATCCCTATAAAGAGAGGGAGATTTGGACACAGGCACACGGGCACAGAGTAGACACACAAGGAAGAAGGCCATGTAATTAAAGAGGTGGAGATTAGAAGGATGCGTCTTCAAGCCAGGGAAAGCCAAGGATTGCTGGCATCCAGCAGAAGCTGGGAGAGAGGCACGGCACAGATTGTCCCTGAGAGCTTCCAGGAGGATCCAACCCCTCCAGCACCTTGTGTCTGGACTTCTGGCCACCAGAACTGGAGGTTAAGAGCTTTCTGCTGTTGTAAGCCACTTGTGTGTGGTGACTGGTCACAGTAGCCCCAGGAAGCTAACACAGTGGCTCATAGAAACACAGACACAATGTTAGCTGAGCTTCGGAAGCAGAGTCGGATCCTTGAGCGTGGTAGAAAGAGTAAGTATCGAAATGAAAAAAAATTATTCATAAACAGAAGAGAGGTCACCTTGATTTGGTATCAACACAAGTGCACTTGGGGAATGCTTGGAGATTTCTATCTGTTACTACCATGTAGAAGAAAAAAAATGCTTTCTTGGCTTTGAGGGGTTGTTAATATTATGATATAAGCAATCTGGTTCAAAGAATGCCTTTATTTTGCTCACCTAATACAAACGTTGGACACAGTAGTAAGTCTCCAGGAAAACTAAGAAGCACCTCTGTTTCGGTGTCTGTGAGTGTTACAGGGCTTCTCTGTTATCCTCACCTCCCCTTTCAGTACTCTGCCTCCTTGTAATTCCTTTGATTTTCCTTTTACTTGTTCTTTCCTTGTTTTAAAAAAAAAAGAATCATAAGTAGTGTAGTGTAGATCGTGGATTGAATATAACCAAATGTTATTACTAGATGAAAATGTGGTGTGCTTATTATTTTAACATGATGCACGTGAAGAAATGAAAGTCCAATATACCTACAATTACCCCATTAGTCTGTGGACTCTAAAGAAAAGGAAGAATTTACAAGCCTACAAAACATACAAAACAGGGCCATGAATTTCTACTGTAACAATTTTTATTTTGTTAGTTTAGCAGAAGTCCTGTCTTCATGAATCAGAACACTCACTTGCATAGCGAAAATGGATGAAATCAAGCTGCTTGTTTAAATAAACTTGGTATATCTGTATGTCGGGAAACAAATAAGCAATTAAAAATGTTGATTTACAAAAACATTGATGGTAGGTCTCCTAGAGACCCAAACAAAGCTGCATCATTGTAGTCCCTGATGTGTTATCTAAGTAAGAATTAGAAATATTTAAATTATTTATTTTGCACTAAAGTATAATTCGATGGGGACTTCATCGAAGATGCTGAGGAGGTCAGGGTAACTCAGATTGAACTCAGAATCCGTGTTATTAAGTAGAGGAAGAACACATAGCTAATTTTTGTGCAGCCCCTTCTGGGTACCAAGGGGTGTTTTAAGTCCTTTATAAGCATTTGCTCAGTTGATCATGACATCAACTCCACGAGGCAGAGACTGTTTCTCCACTTTGAGGCTAAGGAGGCGGAAGCACCGGGAGCCTGAGAGATGACCCGCCCTGTGCCACCCGCCGGTCAGAGGCTCAGCCCACTGGGTCTGGTCTCCGCCCCTGTGGGTGTGTCCCTTTCCAAGTTTGCAATGGGCGTAAGTGAAATAAATACTGCTCTCATAAAAGGTCATAATTTAAAGTAAGAAAATCATATTCCAGAGAAACACAAGTCCTTATTCCTCCTATTGATAATGGTACCTTGAATTTCTATTCTATTTCTGATCAAAGATGCAGTTCAAGTCCCTAAACCTGGGCTCCAGGGCAGGTCCCTGTGCTGTTGTAAAAATGTATTTAGCATGTCTTCAGCCAACACACCCACTTTGACGCTTTGATTAACAACTTTTAGACAAAAGGCGTTAACTTCAAGTAAGATCATTTAAAATAGTGCCAACCTACTGTAAGCCCATCTAAATTCAACCAGTATCACAAAGAAAAATTTAGGTGAGGGTCTTAACTAATAAATGCAATGGAATCCATAACCGGTGAATAGAGGTAAATATCTTAGTTCTTCTACTGGTCTTTCTAGAAGCAGAGCTGATCTCCCCCATTATAAGGGAAAATCAAGGACTTCCCTGGTGGCGCAGTGGTTAAGAATCCACTTGCCAATGCACGGGGCACAGGTTGGATCCCTGATCTGGGAAGATCCCACATGCCGCAGAGCAACGAAGCCCGTGCGCTACCACTGCTGAGCCTGTGCTCTAGAACCCACGAGCCACAACTACTGAAGCCCACGCACCTAGAGCCCGTGCTCCACAACGTGAGAAGCCACCGCAAGGAGAAGTCCACATGCCACAACGAAGAGTAGCCCGCCACAACTAGAGAAAGCTCGCTCACAGCAATGAAGACCCAACTCAGTCAATAATAAAAAAGAAAGAAAGAAAAGAGAGAAAGGACAAAAGGAAGGAAGGAAGGAAGGAAGGGGAAAGATTGACCCAGAACTCGCAGCAGTTGTAAAAAAGAATGAAACTAGACTGTGTATTCTGTTCTTCTATTCCATTCTTCTATTGTTATTACTTATAGTAATATACAATATATAGTGTATATAAGTTAAAAATAAAAATAACTAGTTTGTACTCTACTACCTTAGGCATCATTTTCTGATCCTTAAAAAAATGTGGCCATGTATGTATTAAATATTTATATAATATATAATATTTATATACAATATTATAAACATAATATATAATATAAATACTATATATAATATTTTATTCTTATATATTTTATACTTTTAAAATATAAAATATATTTATATGTTTTAAAAAAGAAAAGATGGAAGCTCAGAGATGCTCAATAACTTGTACAAAGACACATGATTTTTCTATTTTGTTGCCTCAGATTTCAAGTCTGTTCACTCACCCCTGCCCCCACCCCACCCCCCAAGAAAACAAAACAAGACACAGACTCCTCTCTCTCAGCAGCTGGTGAATGGGGACCTGAGATCCTGATACACGGGGCCTCCGACCCCTAATCTGCACCCCTTTAGGCAAAACCTTTATTTTTTTAGCATTTGTTTATACCATGTACTGGGTTATGTACAACTTCACTGTGACCTGAGGCAGCCACCTTAATGAAACAGATCCATATTTTTGCAACATAATATTAAATATTTCCACCTTATTAATCTTGTATTTTTCTAAAACGATTAACATGTAAATCATTGTTTTTTCTCGCTCTGTTTCTCTCTCTCCCTCCTTCCCTTTCTCCCTTTTGAAAATATATATTCCTGAGTCTCTCTCTAGCAGAGACTCTATGTGTAAGTTTCTGAGGGGCTTTCAAATAAATGGATTGGAGAAAGAGATGGTGAGCCTAGACCTTCTATGGTGGTCACTATTGCAACCTGTCACTTCTCATTCTGAATCTCTGTTCTGCCTTCGTATGTCAGATTTTCAAATAAATCTCTGTATGGAAAAAAGTAAAGTGAAACATGGGTTTATAAGAATGCTGTCTATCTGTACCTCCCATGTCATTTACATAGTTATGTCACTGGGGAATTCTTTAAGGAAGGGTCTAGGTCTACTCAGCCTATGTGTTAGAGTGGCTTGGAAATAGTAGGTGCTCAATAAGTACTTATTGAATTAAATAAATAAATGAATGAAATAAAAATTAGTGAAATATGAAAGAAGCTGCAATATACCAGGCACCAAAGGTATTATTTTGCCTTAGCCTGCTTAAGAAGTGAGTTTGGGGCTTCCTAGGTGGTGCAGTGGTTAAGAATCCGCCTGCCCATGCAGGGGACTCGGGTTCGATCCCTGCTCCAGGAAGATCCCACATGCCGCGGAGCAACTGGGTCCATGTGCCACAACTATTGAGCCTGTGCTTTAGAGCCCGTGAGCCACAACTATTGAGCCCATGTGCCGCAACTACTGAAGCCCACGTGCCTAGAGCCCGTGCTCCACAAGAGAAGCCAGGGCAATGAGGAGCCCCCTCTCGCCGCAACTAGAGAAAGCCTGTGTGCAGCAACGAAGACCCAACACAGCCAATAAATAAATAAGTACATAAATAAATACATAAATAAATTTTAAAAAAAAGAAAGACACTTAAAAAAAAAAAAAAAAGAAATGAGTTTGATGCCCAGTTATAGCTGGGCAAGAAAGCAGCTTCTATCCAGTGAAAACAGTCCTCAAAGCTCACGCTCTTTGAGGCAGAGGACAGACATTCTCTGTAAAATTGAGTGCAGAGGTTATTGGTTGAAATAACACTAGGAAACAAATTTTTCAAAATGTTTTTAAGGTCTGGGTATCTACTATTACTGACTGATATTTGCTTGAATATTTATGAACAAAGACCCAGAAAAAAAAAAAAGTACATAAGTCCTTTAAGTGACTGGCAAACAAAATGAACACTTTGTATACAAATAATACAGTACGGATTTTCCAGCACTGACTTCTGAGGAAAGATTGCCCGAGGACAGCATAGGTACTAGAGGAAAGGAAAAGAGGTTTAGCTTTTATCTTTATTACGAAATCTGAGATTAGGTTATTCTGAGTGGTTCTCACCTCCAAACAACTTACATAACTCACCATACTTCTCTAATGACGCTGAAAAAGGAGAGAGAGTTGGTAAAATTCATTTGGATCCTATTTTAATACCGATTCTTTTTTTGGGGGGGTTTCTCATTTGCTGTTTATTTTTTTTATTGAAGTATAGTTGATTTACAATGTTGTGTTAATTTCTGCTGTATAAGCAAAGTGATTCAGTTATATATATATATATATATATAGATTCTTTTTTTTAAGGTTTATTATAGGATACTGAATATCGTTCTCTGTGCTCTCCAGTAGGATCTTGTTTATTAATAATATTGATTTTTTTATGTACTTTATCATTGCTTTGTTTCTTCCATAATGGAAAACAAAGCTAACATTATCATCACCTCTTCAAATAAGTTGTTCTTCTGTTCTGGGTATTTTAAATGTGGTAAAGAAATCTGAATAAAAGATAAGGGGTTTTCTACACAGTTTCAGCCAGCAGGTCCCGGACCCGCTGTGTTTTCTCTACAACTGCTCTGCGTTCATATCATTCTGCCGTCCTTGGCATGGTTTCTTTTGGAAAAAGAAATGGAGAAGGAGGTAAAGTTTGCCTTCACTATGTTTCGCCTTCCTTTCCTCTTCCAGCTCCTCCACATGAGGTCTTTTTGTTTTTTGTTGTTGGTGCCCACATTGCTGAGTGTTTAGGAAATCAATTTATCTTAAGAAAGAAAAATGATGTCGCCTGTGGTAGAAAACCCCAGGGGACAGAGCAGAGAGCCTCACCCAGTTTCCTCCTCGCACTGTCACGTCCTGTGCCCGCCTTTCATTCAATACATTGAAACTAGCTTCTGCCAGTACCTCCCTATTCCTATCACTCCCTGCATCGAAAACAACAGTTTTAAGACAGGATCCCTATCTCGCAGGGCTCTGAATCTAATTGCAGAGACAGGGCATGCAATTAGGAAGAAGGTAAATGACATGCCTTCTTATAAATTAAGCAATGATGTGATATGAAATGGGTCCGTGGGAAAAACAGAGGTCTTGGCCCAGGGAACCTGAATTTGGGTTGTAGATCTGCGATGTGACTTTATTCATTATAAAAATCATGTACATTTTGTACCACACAGTTGTTAAGACCGTGGCTGGGGAACCAGACACCTTCCAAATCCTGTCTCTACCACTTATCCTCTGTGCGACCTTGGGCCAATGGCATAATTTCTCTAAGCATCACTTTCCCCTTTTTGCAAAATAGGTTGGTATGAGGAGTTATTAAATAAGATAAACTTTGAACATGAGGCCTGGACGATAGTTTCTATTTTTTTTTTTTTAATACTGTGGCAAGTTATGGACTCTCAGTTTCTACATACATGAAATGGAAGTAATAGTAATACCTAATTCATATGGTTTTTGTGAACATCAAAGAGAACAGGAAGGGGGCTGAGGTTTAATGAGAACATCCTATGTGTAAGTCCATAGATGCACGAGTAAATAGCAAGAACGTTAGAAAATAAGAATTAAATGGAAATATTTTTAAAGATTAGAAATTAAAAGCCACCCAGAGAGGGAGGAGAATGAGCTCTTAACTGTTATGACCACTCTTTTGCAGGAACATAAACCGATGCTTACAGAGGTGGTCACTTGCTTAAATTCACTCGCTAGTAAGCAGATTCAATCTGGAAGTTGTCTATCTCTCCTTTTTCTTTTTTTCTTGGCCACGCCCTGCGGCTTGTGGGATCTTAGTTCCCCAACCAGGGATTGAACCCAGGCCCCGGCAGTGAAAGCACCAAGTTCTAACCGCTGGACCTCCAGGGAATTCCCAATTGTCTCTCTCTGAACCATGCACGTCACAGTATTGAGATCCTGAGGGGCGGCAGGGTGAAGGAAGCTGCAGAGGCAGAGCTTAAGCCTGTGTCTCCATAACTTCAACGTCCACTATCACTTCCCTTAGCACGCAGCCTGTCCAAAAGATCTGAACTGGGGAAATCCACCCCCGCTACAGTGATGGGGAACAGACCACCGGCCAAGGTCTCCCGGGAAGCTCCGTAGAACCAGGATTTACCCGAAATCCGCCTGCCCCGAGATCCGTGCTCAGGCGACTGCACCCCCTTGTCCCATTTTGTGACAAAACCCTCACAAATCAGACGAAACGGAGACTTACTCTTTTTGGCCTCCTCGAGCTTGTCCTTGGCCCTTTTCTCTGCCTGGAGGAGCTG